>NW_006799944.1:1372804-1403196 GCF_000485575.1 Poecilia formosa | reverse complement strand
AGGAAAAGAGCCTAAATCAATAAAGACGTGGATGTAAAGTTATGAGAGAAAGATGCCAGAATAGAGCTGTAGCCTGAACACCCCTTCTGACCTGTTTCCAAATAATTACGCGTCAAAAAAAAAAAAAAAAATGGAAGTCCCAGAGAACAAGAGCAATTTTCCCACTCTTGCTCACAAAAAGTAGGGCCAGCTGAGAGATGAGAGGGTTTGGCCGCATTGTGTTGCCCTACTTAAATCTATCTTTCAATTCACTAAATGTGTTATTTGATTTGGCAACGAGACTCGTCTGTCCCACCGAGAAGCATGCAGTGTTGGCTGCCTTTGCCAAGTTTGCTGCACTTCGGTAAACTGCCTTTGCCTTGAAGAGTGACCTTAGACTTAGTGGGTGGTTCTGCTCTGTGTGAAATGAGTGTGTAGGAGATGTAAAAATATATATACACACATATGTAAAATAAACAAATACAGAACGAGCACTATAAAGTTCAGGCCTTAGCACAATTCAAAGAAATTATATTAAAAATTCTGGATTTTTTTCAAGTTGCTCCAGAGCCAAGAGGTTCAGTCTTCATGACAAATATATGTATATTCAACTTTTTAATTACTTGTGAACTAGTATTTTGATATCTTAATAGAAGAAAGATGACTTTCTAGAGTAAAACACAGGAAAAAAAAAAGACAGGATTGTCAAAATGCTTAATTCATCGATCAACTGAAATTTTCTACATGTAACCACCTCTTGTGGGTACAGAGAATAACTCTCTTGTTGATGTCAAAGGTCAGAGGTTAATGGATAAATTAGTATGAGAAGACAAAAAAGGTAAGAGCCACTTAAATACCCACTTGTTTCAACCTAGGTATGCAAAATAACACGAAATCTTCAAGCAGACAGGTTACAAACGTAAAATCAAACTGAGGCTACAATTCACACAGACTCTTCTAAATTAAAAAGTAACACATAGCAAAGCTCTATCTGGTCTTATGAGCCTCAATTTCAGCTACAGCATTCAGGATTCGGTGTCGGTCAGCCACTTGGTACCAACAGAGCATTGCTTAAGTCATACAGTCTTCCGGGTCATTTTGCTGACCATAGCATTTCCTTTATCACCACTCTGCTGATGAGTACTTCCAGCACGGCATTGCACAGTTTCTTGAAAATGACAATGTGACTTCAAAGGCCTTCACAGTGACCAGATATCAGGTCAATAGAGCACATTTGAGAAAATGGTAAAATGGGAGATTTGTGTCATTGACGTGCAGTCGACATATTTTCTGCATCTGCATGACACATTTCCAACACCTTGTTGAATATATTACAAAACAATATAAAGGCAGTTCTGACAGCAACGTGAGGTCAGACCAGGTGCTCTCGAAGGCTTCTAATAAAGAGGCTGGTGAGTGTATGTTTTTTTTGTTTTTTGTTTTGTTTTCATCATTACTAATGGAAAATGAGACAGAGAAGAACAACTGCGCAGTAATAAGCAGTGCTTTAAACTGTAAGACTGCTTATTGGTTTTCAGAGGAGTGGGAAAAGCCAATAAAAACCTCTCACTGATTGGCCTAACACACAAAACCTATTATTTCACATTTCAGAGACAATAAATCAGCATTTATTATGGGGATGTGTTAACTGAAATGACTCGAAACTCATAAGCTATATAAGTTGGACACAGCTGATCCCTCATTTGGCTTTGGGATGCACAAATAATGAACTGCTTCGGCTGAATAAAATATAGCTTTACATTTTTTAAACATGCTCTAACTGAGCTTTGTTTTATACAGTGCAGCTTTGCTCCAAACTGAAATGTCATCATAGCTTTCCCCTCAAAAGAAAAGAAAAAAAAACAAAAAGGTGATCATGTGTTTCATTTACAGCAGAGTTCAGCACCAGGTCAGCAGTATCATAAGCTCCACAATTAAACTTGATGCTCTATGTTGATGGGGCTATTTGTGTGCAGGGTTTGCCAAGGATTCAGGCTGTTATATTTGAGAGGCCCAGACACAGGGGAGGACATCTCATGACAAACCCCCGAAAAGGAATCCACGGCTGCCAACATGATAAACCTGTAGGGAGGAGCCCAAGAAGTGCAGCTCCGTGGAATTCATCCTCAGCAACCGGCCTTAACCCTGTGAACTTTTGGAAAACTTAAAAGACCGGGGTTCCTTGGATCCCACATTAAGAAAAACTACTCGGAAAGAAATACAGCAAGATAAACAGGAAGAAAATGTTTTCTCGCAGAGCAGGCAAAGGGTTGTGCCCTGAAGCTCAAACAGCAGTCTTGACGAGATGCGTTTCGGTATGCAAACGCTAAACGCCCCTTGCAAAGTCCATCAGTCTGCTGGAACCCAGGTTTTCCCCTTTCGGATTGTTGTGATTCAGCAACTTCTATTTAATCCCCCCCCCTTCAAGAGTACATTCCTCAGCTGACAAGGTCTGTAAATGTCCCTATAACTTGGAACAGTAATCATTACTTCCTGTGGTTATTTTTTGTGGTTCTATCAAGATGATGTTACTATAAGAAGGGGATTGGTAATCAAGGAATCTAATGCTGCAGGCCCTCCCACTACAGGGAATGGGTTTTCTATCCTCCATTCTGTGAGGATTCAGTCATTTTCTCCTTAAAAGGAAAACGCAGACAAAGCACGAAAGGTCTATGGTGTTGATCCAGACGATAAGCTGACAAAAATGGCTTTATTTATCAAAAAGCTTTGGTCATATGTGTGTAATGTAAAGCTTTCTGACCACTGTTTCCCATCCACATGGCTGTGGTTACTGATGTGGTTTATTTGCACTAACCCTGATAGCGTAGTTTTCCAGAAAATACTTGGCATACTTAAAGGCACTGGCTAAAGCAAATATTTAAATCTGGGTGAGAGGGTCTCAGATGAGTACGTTTGACTGATGCCTGCCAAATTAAACTATATTATGTCCAGGCAGGACAGAAGAATGACTTGTACTATGTTGAAACTCCAGTTTGATGCGAGACATTGGGAAAAACTAAAGGCCAATCAGAAAGACAGGCTGAGACAGCAAGGAAAATCCCATCTGGAATAGCTTTCTGCCTCCCCTCCTGAAACCCAATAGCCATATCAGATCTGAATACTGCACTGCAATAATAGATGAATATTCATTTTTAGTGCGAGCGGAAGACAAACATTCTCGTCCTTAATGACATCTCCAGGGAGGAAGTTCATTACACAGGGTTCTTACGCAACAAAACTCTCATTTTGTGAGGTCAGACGAGGTTCATGTTGCTAACATTAGTGCAACTAGGTCAGTGACACTTCTTGCATTAAACAGGAACTCTAAAACAACTGTGACACAAGTAACATCGGTTCTCCAGGAAGACATGAGCCGGCTGTTTTGACCCATTTAGCAAAAACAGAAGCAGTTTTTGTGCAGGTTCAAGCACAAAGACTTCATCAACATATCAGATATACAAAGTAATTATGAAATTAGACACTATGTCTTTACTACTATTGGGTTTACTGGGAGATCTCATCTTATAGAGGGGTACAATATATGAAAAAAAAAAAAAAAAACTAACTTGACCCAAAAAAAATATGCATCTTTAAATCGTTAGATAACAGAATCTGTTTTTCTTCTTTATCGTTTTCTTGTTTGCTTCTTATGTTACATGCACACTTACTGCTGCCTTACGGTTTACACTCATCAGTCAATCAGTCAATCAAATTTTATTTGTATGGTACATTTCAGCAGCAAGGCATTTCAAGGTGCTTTACACAATTAAAGAAAAAAAATAAGAACAGCATGTGACATTGAATAAACAGTAAGAAAGAGAAAGAGAAAAAGAAAAGATTAAAAAAATATTAAAAAAAGAAAAAAAACACAATAAACCACATGAAAATTACACTGACATACAGCTTTTAGTGATTTTCTTTTTTTAACTGGAAATTACCATACAACAAACAAGCCTAATAATTGTGGAAACATATAAACAGGAGTTTGCATTTCCTTCAAATTTGGTTTCAAATTTGCTCTTTCTACCAATCTGGACAGATAATCGCTTTCATGTCTGCAAGCAGTTCAGAATGCAGCAGCCAAACGTCTTACTAAATCTACACACTTAAATTCCCCCTGTTCTACGCTGTCTACTTATCGACTCCCAAAAGATTTTAGAACTATATATAAAGTAATTGTCTGCAGTATATTTGTGCCATCTTTTACCCAAGGACTCTTCTGCTCATAGCCTTCCATCCCAAACCCAGAATCCCTGAGTACAAGTCTAAAAACTAAGAGGGACAGGTCCTTGCAGTCTGTGGCATCTTAACTATTGAACATTTCGCCCCTCCAACTTTGCTTTGATGACTTGGTCGACGTTTTAAAAACCTAGCTGAAAAGTTTACTTAATTAGTGACAGTTACTTTTCTATTCATGTACCAATAAGACGTACGTACATTTTTCTGCAATCACATTCCAAGCTGGATCTGTTGGAAATCAAAACCAGGGCTCTGGGAGTCTCAAGTGAATTATTGCAAGGAAGCAAATAGACAGAAAATTCAGCTTTCCATCAAATGATCTCACAGAGTAACAGACAGGTGTACAGTAGGTATGTATTCCTGATGGAAAGTATATGTGTGTGTGTGTGTGTGTGTCTGGGAAAACAGTACAGATGTAGTTACACACTGTTCTGTACATTGATTGATGGCTGCTGTCCACACAGGCCTACATTTCTGAGTGGATTGGAGTCACAGCACATCAGCAAACACAGAATGGAAGACTGTGGTACTCTACACTACAAAGAATAGCAAGACTCCATGCACACACACACACACACACACACACACACACACACACACACACACACACACCATGCAGAAACTCAGTCAAGTCATACACCACACCCACAGATCCACCTCCCCGCCTCCACTGCTTGAAGATTTACCTGCCAGCTGCTGCCAGTCGCAGCGAAAGATGGGCTTTGTTGGTTTTGTGAAGCCCACCGACAAGACCCCCCTGGAGACTTCAGGTCTCCAGCAGCACAAGCCTCAGCCTTATCCACTCTGCCGCACAGGCAATCTGTTTTCTATATTACCAGGCTGTATCACTGTACTATGCACTATAGAACAGCAATTGAGCAGGAAATTAAGTTAGGGGATCGGTATTTGGCGGAGGAGAACGAGCTGGTGTGGTCTACTCTCTCCACATACAAGGATCATTAAATATCACATGAGTTTTTTGATAAATTTCCTTTTCTCCTCTATCTGCTGTTCCCATCAACTCACTGCCCTCTTCCTGCTCTCAGTTTTTCTTGGTCGGCCTCCTTCTCTCTTCCTCTTCAATTTCCCTATCGTCATCTGGTCGTTTCTCTCTTGTCTTGCAGTATTTCTGGGCTGATAGAACCAAAACATCCTAATGGATGTTTAAACAGCTTGAGATGTGTCTGCCTGGGAACTACCTCCCTGTGACACCAGATCTCTGGAAAGGAACTGAAACCATTACAGGCTTTCTCCTTCTCGATCCCTTCTTTACCTTCCTCCCCGATTTGTTTTCCTCTATGTGGGTTTGTCTTTTTTTTTCCATCTTAATTGTTTGGGTTCATGCAAACACAACTCATTATTAAATAAGAATTAGCAAGGGTGAATATCAGACTTTCTTCCACCTCTCCGGCTGTCGCCTCCTCTTCCTTTTCCTTCTACATTGATTAACTGTTTCCATTAAATGACTAAGAGAACATGAATGCAACAAAGAGGGAAAATTGGCAGGGAGAACAAGATAGGTCAGGGTGATACGAGTGAAGCCTGGAACAGTCGACTTTTACAAGGGTGTACACACAAACACATAAAACCACACATACCAGATCTGTACTCCTGTGTGAATCCCTAACTTATTAATCATAAACCTCATTACCAAACTAATAATTAACTTGCATTTCAGACTTTTAGGTTAATTTTGGGGATTTAAATGACCCAGATCTAGAATTAATAATGGAATGTCCTGTATATTCATAGAAAGAAAATGATATGTACAGCCTTGACAAGTTTTTATATCTAAAATATAATAGGCAGAGGAAACGTTTCAGGCAATCTGATGGCTATATTACAAGTTTTTTGTCACGGCGTACATTTGATCAGAAAAGACAAAGCATACTTTAAAGTGATAATCCGTATGCTAGTAGCACATTTAATTCAGCGCCGTATAAAAACAACAGTAGCTCATTTTTTTCCGCATGTATTCTCCTGGATTTTTTGCGATAGAGCAACACAAAGTAACAGGTAAACATAAATGGCAAGGAAAAGCATACATGGTTTTCAAATGTCTTACAAATACAAATCTGAGGTTTGCAGACCTAAAAAATAAATAAATAAATAAATAAATAAGTTAAACTGTTTGTTGTTTATAATACAGGAATGAGGCAACGGGTCACCTTTACATTGGACATGTGAGAATGGCTCAAAGCCTGGACCTAATTACAGTGGTTAATCTATGTTTTGAAATTCGCTGTTCACAGATGCTTCCATCTGACTGACCTTGGGTCGTTTTGCTAAACTGACTGGGTGAAGACTTCTAGCTGTCCTCGCAGCAAAACTCAGTTCTATTAAGTATTGACTTTGTTTTTCCATGACAAAATGTGACAAAGTTTAAGTCTGTAAAAAATACAAAATGTGACCGGTGACTGGTTTCCTCTTTTTTTGGGCTACTCGCACCAAAACCAAAGCTGAATACTGGCGGTGACTTTTTTCCAGAAAGCCAGCAGTTTACACAAAGGATTCAAAAGGACAACAAGCTCTCATGTTCTGCAATCTGAGGTAAATAAGGAGTGTTGACAGCTAAATTAACAAGCAATACAAGCACCGTTAAACTGGCCCCTGCTTTTTTTTCCTTCTCCTTTTTAATATCATCAAATACGCCAATGGATGCACTGTGGACAGAAAATCAAACTCATCAATAGCTATAAATCAATGGATGAAAAGAAGAATATTACTTACTCAGAGTGTAAATTTACAGCAGCACTGGTTGCATAGAACACACACACGGCACAAAAGCCCAGTGCATTGGTCAGGTTATAGTGAGACAGTCAGAGAGATAAGGCACCAAACAAGTCTAAATCCCCACTGAAGCTGAGGTGATGGACAGACAGGCTACCATTAACAATGCCGTGGCTTGTGAGAGCAGCAGATGATGGAAAGATACCCTGGCATTTGCCGTGTTAAGAAGTGGCCCTTAAAGATTTCACACTTCCAATTTCTTTGAATTATCTGCCATCTCCAGCTTGTCACTCAGCCTGACAATATGTGATTCTTGCTCACTGAAGTACCATGGCTGAGTATTGACAAAGCAATCCACAATGATACAGCGTGGTCCGATAAAACATTAGTCAAACTACATCAGTGTATCCACAATCATTGTATCCACAATCACTGCCCACAGCCGTGACTGGAGGCTGGAGCCTGCTTTTCCGTGAAATGGGAGGAAACAGCGCCGCTATTTCAAAAGCAAAATATTTTATTTATAAGAAAAAAAAAAAAAAAACGGAATCACACAAGAGACTGTGTCATTCCCTGTGCACGGACAGACTTTAAGGGAATAGTTAGACATTAGCAGTTAAAGTTGTACCTGTAAAAAAAGTGGCTCTGTTGGAGTCATCGTTTAGTGTAAATCCTGATTAGTTGGGTCAGATGGGCTGAATGATGGTAAATGAGTGATTTCTAAAATTTTAATTACATATTGGCTTGGTGTGGTTCCTGTGTGGCTGATAAATCCATATCTATTTACACACAAAAAAAATGATGCTAGGAGGTGGGGTGTTACCTAATATCTTCCTACATAAAACATGACTGTGGAAGAAACATGGAAAGCATTCCACTCAGAGTAGCGAAGTACAAAAATAAATCAGTCGAGTTAATAAAATAATATTCCTGTAACAGAATATAACATTTCTACTTTTTACAACACTACTCCCATATTTTTATCTGTTACTGGAAAAGCCTTCACTTTGCATTCAGCCTGTGTTCCACACAGGAATTTCTTAGGTGAGACACAACCTCCTACCCATTTTTTACCATCAGCTTTTGTGAAAATAGCATTCAAATGTAGAAGTCCTAATTCTTCGAAGGTTCATGAAATAGCCTTTAGTATGACATTTTTGAAATCCAAGTTCTTCAAAAATAGTAAAAGTGCACCTTAGAGTTGTCCGTGCTATGACTAGCTGTTGATTTGTTTTGCCATGAGTTTATGGGACACGAAATATTTTGATAGATTTTGGTTTTTTTTAACAATTCTTTTAAGTCTCAGGTTTATTTGTTTTAAAAGCCAAAATTACAGAGCATAAATAAACAGATTAACACCTCTATTTTCACAAATAAAAACAAGAGTTTTAGCAGATGGTCTTTCAACATTCAAGGGAAATAAAATTCCTGGTGCACCATTCCACACTCGGATCTTCAACATAAGCAAAGCTGCTCCTGGCTTCATGTTTGTTTCTCTTTTGAAACGTGCGCTAAGTTCAAAACCGAAAAGCTTCAAGTGTCACTAAACCAAAGACTGATTAAAGCGTACATGTCTATGCATAACATCGTATATCTGTGTTGTCTTGTGGTTGTGGTGTGTATTGACATTTTCTCAATCTCCTCTCACAGTTTGCTCCAATGTGCTTCACAGAGCGGAAAACATTTGTTCAGGTCCACTTACGGAGCAGTGACAACTGCCAAATGTTGTTACGAGATAGAACAGACTCCTTATCAGATCTTTGGCTTGATTCTTTTTCTTGCTGCAGCAGACAGGCCATGATAGAAATATCATAACATCACCATTACCCTCAGTGTTCGGAGAACAGTGCACAGCCGGTGCTTTCCATGAATTATTAAAAGCAGACAGATTACGCTGCAAGGCTGCGGCACGCTACAGATGCTGCTGAGCAATACAATACAAGAAATGTGGGTTTGTGTTTTTCCTCCTATTTTAGAGCAAGAGGGTTTTATAAGAGCCTTAAATTTTAGCGAGGGGATGGGAGACGCAATTAGTTTAAAAGTACCAAGCTGGGCTTCGACATGAATAGAGGTCATTTTACCAGCAGGCACGTGAACACATGTCCATTTATGTGTGTCAGAGGATGATGGGGGTGAAGGGCATGGTGTCAGGGCTTGTCTGACATGTGGCCTGGTGGGTTGGCTGGCTGGCTGGCTGGCTGGATGGTTCGTTTGCTGAGTCGATGACTGCTTGGGTGCAGCCCAGCTCCAACCTGGCAACTCTCTCCTCCTCTCCCTCTCCCTCTCAGTGTCTCTTTCTTTCCCTGGAGTGACGGGCTGAGACATTAAGACAGGCGTTTTAATTAACTGTGCCACTCTTCCACCTGCTGCCCTCAATATGTTCTGGCCCTGGCAAGCTGTCTCTCAAACCACTGACTCTCTTGCTCTCTTTTTGTTCTATATACCCCCTCTCTGTATCATTTTCCACTCATTCACTTCTTTATCTCACTTGCTTTCCAATTTGGAAATCTGACCCTTCATCACTTCCACTTTCGCTCCCTAACCTCTCCCCCCCCATCCCACCCCTCTATCCGCTGTGTATCCTTCCACAGTTTGACCCTAATAAATGAACACTCATAGGAATAGATAAGGTAATTCCATCAGGCTTAAATGACAGAATTAGCCAATTTTTCTTTTTGAACTCGGGAGGGGATCCACTCCTGTGGTGTGTCCTGTTTCACTCGTTCCCCACCTTGCACTCATGCATATCTGCCAATTTGGTGCACACAAACTCCCACGCTCTTCAAATCTATCTTGTAATTCAGTTCTGCCCAGCACTCGTCGGGCTGTTCATTAAAGCCTGATTGGAGATGGATATTTCTGTTCCCTCATGACTGAATGAAACCGGGGATCAAACTGAGGACATTACGGGATGTAGAGGAACCGCGGCACACAGGAGACTGCAGCGTGTCTCTGTAAACGTAGACACGTCTGCTAATAAATATTTGCGCTAATTTATATAAATGTATGGCCAGAGCATTAAGAATCTCATTTAGAACTGCAACTCCTACAGTTTAATCATTTAGATCATAAATTGAGAATTAATTTACAGAGCGACTAATGATGGACTTTTAGCACTCTACTTAATTTGTACTACTCCTTTAATAGGGTTAATAATAGACGGCATTAGCGTTGCAAGAAAACGATCCCACAAAGTGTTGTATTAAAAGGATTAATGTTCTCCGTTTGGAATTAAAACCAGGCCTATGAGACACAGCTAAAACTAACAAATGGCCCGGTTCCGGCTCTGTGATGGGGCCTCAAGTCACAGGCACGGTACAGTAAGAAGACAGCAACCCAGGACAATATATCAACCCTGCAGACGGGGAGCATTCATCTGCTGCGTGAAGGAGGAGTGACTTTGAAGTTCTCTGCGGTGAGGTGAAAGAGCAGCCCTGGCCTCAACCTTCGTGTTTATGTAGCCGCTCTAGCCTTGGGAGAGCTCTTAATGAATGATGTGGATGGATGGAAACCGCAGATAAAAGGACACGCTCACACATCTGTCTGAAGGCCAAAATACACAGCGAGGATTTAAACGTACTTTGTGATGGGGCCATGTAGGGGGTGTGTGCCGTTAGTGGAGGCATGAACTAAATGCTGCGTCAATTAACAAAAAAAAATGGCCGTTATTGTTTTAAAAACAACACATTACATTGACGTGGAAAGTCCCAGCTGGTGAAGGTATTGTTCAGGATTTTTTTATAAAGTGAAGCTCTTCTAAAAAGGTGAGGAGGAGTTTCCAGTAGGGGTGCACTGGTTGCAGTTCTCTGGCCGATGACCGATTAACAAATCTTTAAAAAGCCTGACCTACCGATTCTGATTTTGGTCGACTGACTCTTTAAGTCTGGAATGTCGCTAAATATATAGGAAGAACCCGACTTGGTAAGCCTGGGGTGACTATTGTTAACTACAAATGTGCAGACATGATCTGGTGCACTGGTCTTTCAGTCAAACCTCCTCTCTCACAGCAGAGCAAAAGAGAGCAGCAGCTGATTTTTACACCTCAGTTTCCCTTGAAACTCTAAAATCATCATCATCATGTTTGCATTAGGCAGCTGTTTTGCATAAAATTCAACAACTGTTTAGACTGGGAAGAGAATTAGAGGGCAGTGCACCACCAATTGTCTTCCAGTGGAAAACGCATACTGAAAACAGAATATGTAACGTGTTTCCAGTAGAGCAACTGCCTGAAAAATAAGGTACTGTAAAATCTGACAAACATCACCTTCAACTACTATAACTTTTCTTTTGTTTGTCTTACTTTTTAAGACTGCATTACTTTTATATCAGACAGTTACTCTAAACAAACGCACTATATGCTCTGTACTCAGATAACACCGAGTGGAAGCTCACTGGTGGTTCACCACCAACCTGCATTTTTCATTTTTTTGTGTAAACAAAGATCCATTGCAGACATGAAAATGGTCTGGATTGAACAGTGTTTGCATAAACCAATATGATGTTTTTGAGATTGGTGTAGTCGTAAGGTGGTAGAAGCCCCATTTAGATTTGGACTCCTCCCGCATTAGACATTAGCTTTAGCCCTCAGGAACCACTAAACTGCATTTATACTAAATGAAGAGGGAGTTATGTATTGCAGCAACTTCACATAACCTTTTAATAGAAGTTCACATTGAAAATCCACAACTATCCATTTAAAATATGCTTTTGACCACAAGCAAGCGAAGAAGTGTCACCTTTGTTGTGCTCAAATAATGCTGTCCCTTTCAAATCATTAGTTATTGCAATATTGTAAGACAGTTTTAAACTATCATCTCACAAAAGCGGAAAATTAACATTTACAGTTCCCATTTTAATTTACATCTGAATATTTAAATTTAAAGGCATAACAGTGTTTCTATTTGATGTGACAGTTTTCAAGCCATGTAAAGTTCTCTCCTTTAATTACAAAGCACTAAAAAGACTCGATGCCCTGCAGCCTCTCTTCACTCTCATCCCTCTTCCAGCACATCTACAGGAGCATGTTGTCCTTGTTGTGCTGCCGCTGCTTGCACGAGGGCCTCTGGAGATAAATTATGAATGCAATGCAAAAGCTGTAAAATTTGTTGTATCTTCTATTATCTTCATGTTAAAGGCCACAAAAGCTCTTCAGTGAAGTCAGCCATTAAGAAATGACAGGTATTGCTATCAGGCTTCTTTATAGGCTATTACCTGCGATGACAGCAGCTGCTGCTGCACCACTGTACGGCCTATCACATTATTTGCAGCTAAAGTCAGCTACTGTGTCATTTTGCCTCATTTTCTTGACAGTGCTATCATAAATCCATTGGGCTGCAGGGGAAACTGTCGACTACCTCGATTATCTTCATAGCCTGAATGAATTCTGAAATGTATGTAACAGGCAATGACTGTTATGGATCAGGAGGCAGGGCCATTCTCATGCTCTCTCTTTTCCCTCTCTCTCTCCGTCTCTCCTTTCTTGTATCTCTCTCGGGTGATGTGCTGATCGGGTGCTCGAGGGCTCTGATATGAACATAAAACTGAGCAGGAGGAGGTGAACTTTGAAGCACACAGTGACAATTCATGGTCAGTGACGTCACCTCCACTTCTTGAAGTCATTCCCCAACTGATTTCACTAAATTCACATTTCGGTGAATTTGAATATAATCCAGAAAAAATATATATATATATTTTTTTTTTTGGAATTTCATCAAAGAATTACAAGTTGTACATATTTGATACACAGAGTGATGCATTTTAATTTCTGTGTTGACAATTATGGCTGACAGATAATGAAAACTCAACATTCACAACATTTTTTTTTTTGATTATGTAGGACTAATTAATGTAACACCATGTTAACAAGAAAGTCACTGACACCTGCCATACAAAGTGGGGACATTCACAAAAAGTTTAAGCTAAAAACAAGTTAGCTGTGTCCAAGCATACTGAAAGTTAATGAAAAGTCCTTGTGTCAGTTTCTTTCTTTGGCTAGGGACAACAGGCATATAATTTCTCTCAGCGGTCCTCTTTTCAGTTGGTAGCAAATTCTGCATTGTAAGTCTCAATGAGAAATGGAGTGGGATAAAATCGGATTCTTTTAAGCTCCTTTTTGAGATGACGAACTCCAGATCCAACAGTCTAGACAAGCTGAAGGCCAATGTTGAAGTAACCTGCCCTTTCATAAGAGCTGAGTGGATATACAGTACATTACATAATTTTCAATAGGCTGCCCTTCTGTATTAAAAATAATTTATTTTATTCTAAATAAATCAGAAAATGAATTTTGGGTTTTTGTTAGCTCTAAGCCATAATCAATGTTAAAAGAAAGAAACACTTGAAATACACCACTCTGTTAGCGATTAATCCAAAATATACCCATATAATTTCATTTTTAAATCAAATATCTAAAATCAATTAACATTTTCATGATACTGTATGTATAAAGTTAACAAGATGTAGGTGGACTGAGTATTCCACCAAACGTCTTCTTTTATAAAACACAATATTAAAGAAAAGAGGGATAATTGTTTCATTGCAGGAATTATTCCACATTGCTGTCCAGTACCTGTCAGTACTTGACTGTGGTTTGATCCACACATGACCTTTGCCTTGTGATTCAATCGCTTCATAAAACAAGAGACTGCCACGTTTTTATTAGAACCACAGCCAATTTGTTCATAATTATTATGCCTACAGGGAAGAGAGCATAAACACATAATTAAAAACATAATTAATAACCTGCGGGCATCATCTTCCCACTCTTGTTGCATCTTAAACACTATGTGACACCAATTTAAAGCTTGAACACAGTGAACACATTTCCCTTTCTATAGGGTAAAAAAAGAGAGAGAGATTAATGAAATTGATTGAAGTATTAATCTATACCGTGATCAGGTTCCACATGGGACCAAAACACGTTTCTTCCTATTTTTGGGAATCCTCTGCACAACAATAACGAGACGTGGCCCCATCAGAAGTGAATCACCTCACTGACTAATTAGACTCTCAGGCTGCAGTTCTAGCAAAATAAGAAGAGAAAAGTGCTTGAAGAGAGACTTGCTCTCCCGCAATTTGCATCTGCCACTTTTTACTGCATCTGTTCCAAGTGCCATTCAACGTTCCTGTTCTCCTTTTGTCAGGGAGTGTTGGGGCCCAACTATTTAAGCTCACCTCCTACCTACCCGGAGCTTTGTTTCAGCTCCTCTGCAGACCAGTAATGAGCCAACCGCCACAAAACTGCGAGGAAATTAATGACTCATTACGAACGGGGGCCTGGGCCGCTCCCGCGGCCGCGCCTCCTCCTCCTCCCCCCCCGCCCCACCCACATGCCTACATGTAATCCTCTCTCGCTCTCACCCCCTTTCTCTCACTTACCCTCATCCCGTCAGCCCATACAGAAAGACCTCAACACCTCCCTATCAATTAGAGCCTATTACAGGGCTCCCATGCTAGCCGGGCAAAGAAAGAGGGCCTTCACAGCTCAAGAGTGTGTGCAGCAGAGATTGCGAGAGCTGAATGAGGAGCCTTAAGGTGCTCCTTTCACACCCTTGCCCTTATCCATTATGCCAGTGTGTAAAGCCTCACAGGAGAAATGTGCGGCCCGAAAGAGACACGAGGATGAAAATAAGTCAAGGGAGGGATCCGTGGTCACACCTTTTCCCTTTTCCTCCCACTTTAGTGTCAAATTATATCATAACTAGTCCCTAAGCTGAGCAACATGGTCACTGTGCACCTCGTTTACATGGGATGGCAGAGCAGGGGAAAAAGATGTCAAGCTCTAAATGTCATGTATTGTTGTAAATGATGTGGTCTGAATTAACAGGGAGTCAAGGGCCGATATAACCAAACAGTGAGTGATTTATTGTACGATTGTAAAGACGAATACAAAATAACAATTTTTCACAAAAAAAAAAAAATAATAATAAAAAAAGTGGTTTGTGTTTGTGTTGAACCCTTTTTACTCTACTACCCTTAAATAAGACCTGGGCACCCTTCAGAAGTAATCTAACTAGTAATCAAATCTCAGCAGTTAATCTTACGTTGCCTATTAAGATTCAGGCCATTACGGATTTCTTATAGTCTAACTGCGTGTTACCCTTTATTTCAATCCCGGTGGTACAGCCCCCTTATTTGCAGGTTTGTTGCTCTTTGTTCAGAGGGCTGAAAAATGCCGCGCTCCATCGCCACAATTTTAGAATATCTTCTCTCCCTCTCTTTTTCCTGATATCAGCTTTTCATTCAAGCATTACATGTTCATTGGCTTTTTGAAGCTATACGGCACATTTCATGGCAATCCCGCCGAGAGTGAATGGGTGAGATCACATGGGTTTGAGGTGGTTTAGAATAGCAAATCCTGCTGAAAGTGTCATTTCCAGTTGGAGGCATCAATTTGGTGTGTGAAACAGAGGGGCCCAGGAGACCCTGATAGCCTCAGAGATTCCTTACAAGAGCAAAACGGTCTGGGGGATCGGCTCACATTCACGTTGGATAAAACGGAGAATTCGGTAAAGTGCTTCAAATTCATGAAGCAAAGTATAAAAGGAGCAGGAAAGGAGGAACGTAAAGTCGAGTCCACATACAACATAAAGGGATAGGACCCCGAACATATCATTACTAAGCTGTAGGGTGAGCCTTTGTATTATTTGAAGTTATTAAATCATGAGATTTGTCTTGCTGAGATGACAAAATAGAAAGAAAAGCATTTTATTTAGTTTTTTTTATATATTCACAGTGTCTTGCAAAAGTACATGTGGTCCTTAAACTTTTTCATGTTTTTAACATTACAACTAGAAACTTTAATGCATCCTATTGAGATTTCATTTGATAGACCTTCTACTTCAGAATTATAAACTACTTTGTGTTTGACTATCATATCGAATCACAATGAAATATACTGCTGCTTTTGTTATATATGGGTGTGTGTGTGTGTGTGTGTGTGTGTGTGTGTGTGTGTGTGTGCGTGCGTGCATGTCAGTACTTTGTAAGGCACTCTACAGCAAATAAAAGAAAAAACAGCCACTGCTTTTTGACAAGCTAGCTGGGTTAGTGCAAAAACATAAAAACAAACAATTCATCTTTGACCTTCGACTGTAAAAGGCAGTCAAAGACCATAAATATGGTTAATAGGAATGCAATAAAATGCTGGCACCCACAAAGTAAAAATCTAAATTATTGGTACTTTTATTTATTTATTTATTTATTTATTTATTTTTGCCAAGCATTTTGGTAACTATAAAATCAAAGATGCAGGCAGCAGTATTAACTCAAATATAAAGCCTTGATTAGTTTCAGTAAGAGCAAAATGGCTGATAATTATTGCATCAGCTCATTAGACTTGTTTTGACACTAAGCCCACTTAAATCACCGTGCATGCATAAACACAAGCAGAGATGTAAATACATGCATGCAGATGGTTAGAGTTTATACCCACCATAATTAGGCACAGAATGTACAGGTTTACTGTTGAAAGGGCAGAAAAGCCAAGGTCTTCTTTGAATGTCTGTCACTCTAAAGTTATATGTGAAGGCAAGGATTCCTAACCTTAGACAAAAATCTCTCTGACTTAGACATTGTAGTACAAGTTAAAAAGTCAAAAACTAGCTCGTTGACTCCATCAATTTCCATTAGAATATTAGCCAAGAGTGGATAAGGAGTGGAAAGAAAGACTATCATATTGCTTGCCCAACAACAGACTCATAATCAGAGGCTGCCACTGAATAATATCTTTGGGGGTCGGCCATGAAACTTTGAGCTTCAACACATTAAAGCACAACGCGCCATAAAATAATAATGCATGCGGTAAAATTATGCTGCTAGTAATATTTTAAATTGCTGCTGTCTGTTAAAGAGACATATCTGTATTTATTTACAAGCAGGGGCGGGTGATGTGGAGGGGGAAACTTTGTCTGAAGGCATGTTTATGAAAGTCGACTCCAGCTCTGAGGTAAGTGGCTATAAATCTGCGTGTGGATCTTTGCAAAGTTCCCTTGGAGGACATAACTTCAGGCCTAACCATCTCCTTCTTTCACTTGACTTTTAAACATTTAGATATTGCCAGGCCAACTTCGTTTAATGCGGCTTCTAAATTATGCAGCTTCCACTTTGATTGCACAAGCGTCAGCTAATCAGAGTTGATAAAGCGTCGCAATAAATTCACATAGGATAGAAAGTTCAGTGTGTTTGGCCTTGATCTGAAGTGTTTATCGTTTTAGAAATAATAAAATGGATCTTTGACAACAGGCTACAGCGCCTTCCAAAATTATTCGTGCCCCGTGAACTTTTTCACAGTTTGTCATTTTGCAGCAATACACTTCACTGCATTTTATTGGGATCTTATAATGATAGATGGATGTAGACGGAAGTGTAATTGTGAAAAGAAAGGTGCAAATTAAAGTCTGAAAAGTGTGGCATCTATTTGTGTTCAAACCCTCTTAATACTTTGTCAAATCAACATAGCGGAAGTTACAGCACAAAGTCTTTTGAGGAGGAGCGTCTCTACCACTTCCGAACATCTAGAAACTATCATAATTTCCAGACTACAGGCATCTACTTTTTTCCACACACTTGGAAAACTTTAATGCAGCCAATATGCAGATTTTTACCAACTCAACGTAAGAGGCTACACCTTTGAAGTAAACTGTCCTACTACTGATTCCCAGGGTCAGGGTCCTGCTGCTGTGATATCCACAGAAGTAGCATTTGTTTCATTTCTCCTCTTTTTGGCATGTCTTGACATGATTTAACTAGAGTTTCCTCATATTTAGTTAGCTTCATCACACAGTGACACTTTGCTTGTGGAAAAAGCTAAGCCAGTCGGCAAATAGACAAAAGTAAACTAATCAATACCACTTTTGTTTGGGATGTGCATGAGCCAAGCCTCCCAGATGCACACAGTTGTATGTACAAAATAATTATAAAAGACCATTTATAATTCTTTTCCAAACAGTTTGTAAATCATATAGGGAAAAAGTCAAATGCGTATTAAGACATCTTTTTTTTAAACTCAAAGGAAAAACTTAAGATACACACAATGTCTTTTCGGATTATACTGTTTGCAGGATAGCAGGCTGTCTCATTGGATGAAGATGTTTTGAAGTCTTGCGACAGATTCTCAAATGGATCTAGACATGGGCTTTAACTGGGCCATTGTAACACCTGGGTTTGCTTTAATCTCAGCCACTCTATTATAGTTGTGGTTGTATGTTAAGTGTTCCGATAAGGTGAACCTCTAATAGGTTTCCATTCATTTTGATCAGCCTCCCTGTAATCCCACAGCACAATGCTGCCAACACCACACTTTCCCAGTGAGATTATGTGTGTGTTCAAGGTGAAGACACACCTTGAACACACACATTGCACCTTGTGTAATGTGCTAGATTCACATTACACAATGTGTTTTGCTTCTTCATGACTCGCCGATGTTCTCTAACAAACCTGAGATTTGCAGGAGATCATCAGTAGTTATACTGAAATTAAATTGCACGCCAATTCACTGATTCAATCCACAAATTAAGTGATTTTTTTGAAGGAGGTTTGTTGCACTGGATTTTATTTAGGATATCAGATTTAAGAGTGCTGAAGACAAATCCACAGCTCTTCTGATTCTTATTTGTTCACATCTTAAAAATCAAAAACATTTCATATTAAAGTTTTTGGCAAAAATGCAAAACAGTTCAAAATGTGTGAAATAATTTTGTGAGGCGATTATGTTCCAGATATTAGCATGTTTTGTTTTTTTTTGTTTTTTGTTTTTTTAAAGTGACCTTCATCTGTTAAGATCAGTATCTCCCCCTCAGATATGCTTCCACTTGTTGCAGGTTGTTAAACTTTTCAGCCTGCCTCTTTCAGTACTTGACCCTTATGATAAAATGATGAAAAGTGTGAACTACATGAAGTTGAGAACGTGACTTGTGCTAATGAGAGAAGCCTTACTTCTATGATCAAAAAGATCTCCTATCATGTAGTTCATATCCCCTGTGGCTATTAAAACCAGATGGAAATGTTCTTTATAACCCCCCCTGGATCAACATTTTGCAGATAACTCATTTACACCTTCTTTTTTTTCCTTTTCCTCTTCCCCCATATCCCTGGCATGTTTATGTTTTTATTTTGGTTTCAGGTCCTGAGGTTCAGATCATGGCAGCGATGGTGTTGCAACAGCGTTGCACTTGGCTGACCCACAGATGATGGACGCAGAGGTCCGTTTCCTACGGCTAGGATGATTAAATAGGAGTGAGGATTAAGAGAACTGATTTCTTTCCCACTTGGGTTCAAAGGGCTTAATCAAAGTGTTTCACTGCTGAACTCTTGCCCCTCACTTTCAGTGCATAATTAACTGGCAGGTGGCGATAAGGTTGAACCTTGTGAAAAGACTATTTGAGTTAGTCGTTTTTTTTTTTCTTCTTCTTCTTTCTTTTCTTTTGCAGCAGTGAACCTATCAACAGGTGATGTCACTGTGGACTAATTATTGGCTGGAAAGCTTCATTGATCCGACAGTTTAACTCTGGGAAAATTGTTTCTCCTTCGGCTAAACTGGAGGAAATTGACAACCGCCCGTTAAAGTCTGAGCACTCTCATTTCTTCTGCTTTGTTTCCTTTCTCCTCTCCAACATTTGCACCTTTCTAGTCTCAGATAATCCTGGAGGCCTGAGCATTTATGCACGAGCTCAACCATTTCTGTCCGTCCATTGCGTTGGTGATGTGAGCTGACACTAGCTATCAGTTCACACCTTGGACACACAAGGAAAGGTGCTAAACAAGGACTTCAGGGCATGTCACAGTGCAGAGCGAAGACACAAGACCAGGCACAGAGGTAAGAACATGTTCACTCTTAAATGAACACGGAGGAACATACATTGTGCAAAAACAAGTATACGGCGTGTTGAACACAGTTGGCTGATTGCTGCACAGTTTAACAAGCTTCGGCTCTGGGTCTGTTCCGTTTCAGCGAAATACAAGCTCTGTTAATTTGTGCAGGCCAGATTACGATGCTTGGAATGCCTGAGCCCCCCTGCCAGCAGCTCATATGGCACCTGACCATAAAGACCCTCTCCACAGGTGGTGGGTCCGTGACTCGCTTCGTGGGGCTAACCCTGGCAGAGCAGCAGATGCCAAGACTCAGGCGGATGTCCCCCTATCTCAGCAAGGCTCGCCAAAATCTGCAGCCTTTCTTTATCGAGATCCTCGATAAAGAAGTTAGGGTGGCTGGACACAACCGAGTGAGGACGACCATCATCCTTGGGAACTAAGAGTACACACCTCTACTTCTCAACTTTGAAAGGAATCAGCTGAGGTTTTTTTGGCTATCTAGATCCATCCTAGGTGATATACTTTTTTGGGGTTTTTTGCATCCTCTATTTGCCTTGCAAGTTGCTAAACAAATCTAGAACTTGCCAAAGGAACACATTAGGAAAATCGTATTACTATGCTAACAAAAAATAAATAAAATAAATAAAAAGATTTAGTAAGAGGTAGCATTACTTTATAACTGATTCCACAATAGTCACCATGCAAATTAAGCACAAAATTAAGATTTTACAGCATCACAGTTGGGCATCGTATCTTGACAGTAAGGATCCAAAGCATAAGCCACTATTTAGTTCAACGTCTTTTATCCTCATTTGATTTTTTACTGCAAGACTGTGTCTGTTCAATGCTATGCTGCGCAGTGTGTTTATGCAATGTAATTAGATAACATTCAGAGCTTAATAGATCTTAATGACCTGTTGAATGTTAGTGCAGCATGGCAATCCTTAGAGACATGAAGGCTGAGTTGAGCTAAGACTGATGGAAATAAAAAAATAAAAAAACAAGGATGGAATGCTGAATAAAACGCTCAATTTATAGAGCAAAATGAAATAATCATGTAATTTTACATTTTAAAGACAATATTTGTAAAATCACTTACACGTAGCCAAGCTGTTAAAAAATGTAATTGATTTTCCTTGAACTTTACTTAAACTAAAAGCTAACTCCTGAGGAGCTTACAGCAATGATTTTCAATATTTATTTTCAGGATCTCACTGAACAGAATGCTACATACGCCAAGAGGAGTTTCTGAGTTAATTTAAACAAAGCTTGGAAAGAATGGCTCCAGAACTCTTATTTAGAACATTTTAAACTTGCAGTATTTGGATAAATCAACCATTTATCTTTACTTGAAATGAGAATTCTCTTTCTCCTCCTCTCACTTCCTGTTTTGTCACTAAAAATCATGTGGAACCTACATCACTTTATGTCAGTATTTACAGTTTTGATCTGGCTGTTGTTTCCCAATGAGCCGAGCTGCTTTCTGCTCCCCCCCCCCCCCCTTTTTTTTTTTTTTTTTTTTTAATTCATTTAGCTGTAAGGCAGAGTGCGATAAGACAGAACGAAGTCTTCCCTCATAACGAGGCACATGCCAAGTCTGACATAATCCAATCTGGTCCATTTTCATCAGCTTTTGTCTTGTGTTTTTTGCCTCTCTTTTGGACTTTCCTTTGGTTCCAGCGAAGGCTCAAAAACCTGAAATGACACAATTCGGTCGCACTTGTATGGCGCAGAGGCTCCAATCCAAAATGGCTTTTTTTTTTTTTTTTTTTCCTGTGGGGGAAAAAAAAAATATAAAAAATCCTTACAGACCCACACACGTTTAAATCTGGCCCTGGGGGCAACAGGATCTAAACCATGGAGATAAAAAAAACATCCAGGCCAAAAGCAGAAATATATATTTAAAGGAGAGGGCTTACCATAGCAAGGAAAAGGCATGTCAAACTTGTGGAAAAGAGGCATTCTGAGTGAGTGGTAAACACACACCAGTGTGCCCGTAGGAAAGCCTCAGAAAAGCTCTCCACACATAAAAAGGGTCCCAGCCTCACACACACAAACAACTGAGTGAGAGACAATGGCGGTAATAACAAGCGAGGCGTCAGGGTGCGGAAAGACGGTTAAACGGTCATTTGTGACAGGGCCTAATAGAATCTCCAACGTGGAAGGAGGCTTGCACAAGAAAAGGACAAATGATACTTAAATGGATGCCTAAACGCTGTTCTCTCCAAGCAGAAAACATTCTGCTGTTATCTAATAGTTTAGAGACCTTTCATATTTTTTAAGGATCACTGGTACAGAATCAGGCAAGATGGTCTGGGGTATGAGAAATAAGTATTACATCTGAAACTGACATCTTCAGTGAGATCAAGAAAAAAAAAAAGCAAGGCTAAATCAGCAGAGAGGTAAAAAAAATATATAAAAAAAAGTAATACCAGTTGGGTTCTGAAAAATAAAACCTTGCCATATCCTCTTTTTCAATTCACACTCTTGCCATGAATACCTATATTTCAAGTGTAAACAAAATCCAGCACCACGCAGGAATGATGAAAAGCCACTGCTCTTATTATAGGAGCAAAATAACAAGCGCTTATGAAGAGATTGATTGTTTTCAAATTGTAGATCTTTGTACGAGGAGTGTAAAGTAGAGCTAAGTCTCCATTATGGGATGCTGTTGCTACATTGCTTTTGATTTTCTGTCAACATCCCTCTTACCAACAAGGCACTGTATTTACTGAATACATCAGGGCCAAGAAATGGATTGAAAACACAACGTTTGTCTTCTGCAATCCAAATCGTGTCACCAGCTGGAGGAATTGCAGGTTTTGCATCCCGCGTGTGTCTCACTCTGCCAGTAAATTTACCGATTCCATTGAACTCTTCTGAATAGTTGACAGCACAGTATGAAGGGAGTCCCTACATAAAAAAAAAAAAAAATGAACATAGATTAAGCAGGAGCCACAAGAGCGGGCAAGTTAGTCCTACAAAGCTTTTCCCCCTCCGATTCAGGGATTATATACAGAGAAGTGAGTAGAGACTGTTCACCAGACGTGTTCTTACACAAATCCGTGAATGCTTAATAAAGGTGCTTTTTTATGATTTTTTACTGGTTTTATGCCCAAAGTGTATTTTGTGAAGCTAATGAGTACTGAAATGTTTTAATGAATTCAGTACAAAAACTAACAAACAGGGTGCTTAAAATAAATGTTCAAAGCTTGAACAAAGTGGCATTGCACTGTATGCCATGTCGCTATAAAAATGAATTTCTGAGGGTTTTAAATGTTAGCTTATCAAAATGTTGTAATTTAAATGAAAGATATACGTTTGCAAAAGTGTCTTTCAAGCATAACTAAGAATTAGGATATAGGGTTATATATATATATATATATATATACACACATTGTATGACATATTGGCTATATGAATGGTTATAGGGGTAAATCAAACTTTATAGCAGCTTTTGCTTTTTAACCCTTAGGAAGTCATTGCCAATGCCTTTCAAATATTAGCTATTGTTTACAGATATAAGCTGTGAATATTCCACAGTTTATTAATATATTAAGAAGCATTTATGTATTTAAGTAACATTTTATGCCTTAATGGGCTTAGTGACACCACTAACGCCAACATAAAACATGCTAGACAACTGAGCTTTTCAAGTAGAAATCATTAAAATGCCTTTGACTCTAATCTGATCCAAGTTGAAACAGAGATTGAGAATTTTTCTTGTTCAACCCTCTCACAATATACATCAAAAGTCCTATGGATTTGAGTTTGCGAAACAATCATTTGAGCAAAATTATCTTAAAAATTATTTACTTAGCTTTTTTTTTTAAAATTGTTCAGTAGAACCAATTGAAATTTCTATTTAATTTAATTAATCTAGCTGTTAAATTTATAAAACCCAGAAGTAATCATCAAAAACTACAAAATGGTACATATTCAAATTGTTCCAATTGATCAGCACATTCTAAAAGTTGGTTTTACTCATTTAAAGACATTCACACACAAGACTGTAATTACTACCCTAAATCACCGTATTATAAGCATGTTTCCTTTCCTCCCTGGCTTAAGTAGCACACTCCCAAAATATAAACCAATATGAACGTCTGTAAAGTAGACTTACCTGTCTCTAACCCGCCATCACACAAAGTCCTACCGCTGAATGTGAACTCGTCACCCCTTTCCTCTCGTTCAGAGTCATGGCCTTTCTGTCCCCTCTAAGTACCCCTATAAATTCAAACGTAATGCTGCTAAATGAGATCACTTACATGTGCCATTTCTCTTCCACTATATTTATCATCTAACACTTTGGCCTTCATTAACAAATAGCACTCAAGACAGCGAGTGGTGAGTGATTTCCCCCCCATCGCTGTTGCTGGGGAAGAGAAAAGGACGCTTGTTGAACTCTGGTTAAGCTTGTGATGTAATTCCAAGAACAGACACTTTAGTTGGGTCAACTAAATTACTGGTAAGTAAATAAAAAAAATACATGAATAAATAAATACTGTAATCAATAGAAAGAACGATGCAAAAGCAAAATTTATGTCTTATATTATGTTTCATCTGAAGCATTTGTTTGCATATTTTACAGATAATAACGAAACATTTGTGCAGCCACCAAGGAGGCCGAGGATAAAGAGATGACTCATCCTTGCCGACTGAAAAAGCTGAAAATCATCATTTCAACCTGAACACATTCTGTATCACACTCTCTCAGGCACATGCGCACCAGCAGGATCCCTCCTGCACACTACTATCAGACAGCGTCCAATGAGCATCAACCAACTAGTTTGGCTATTAACACCGATGGTTTTAATTGGCTGCCGTCTCCAGCGCTGTGCACCACAGTGGGGCGCATTAGCACAGCACTACCTCTGTAAGATTACAGATTGCTCAGCACTAATTTATAGTGCAACTACTCTTTGCAACTCTGGCGCTGTCTCCTCATCTGCGCTGGCAAAGGAAACCTTCAGTTTGGCTATTAATTATTGTGACAGCGGAAAGATGCACAAAGCAAGGGTAACCCCCTTTTTATTTCCTTTAATAAACATTTGAAAACAGCTTCATTATAATAATGTATTTTGATTAACGATGTTTACCACAGTGCTGGTAGTGAAAATTGCTCTCCCATAAATTAAACCAATAAAAGTTAGCTGATGAATTATTGCCTGAACACAAAATGTTACAGTCAAATTCACTCACTGTAGCACCACTCTGTAAAGTATCAACAAAATCTACATATTCAAGGGATAATTAACATAATTAATTTAATTTTCAACAACTAAAACCATAATGGGTTTTTGTAGAAATGTATGTGTGTGCTTCCTTTCTTTTTATTTATTTATTTATTTTTATTTTTTTTTCACATTTTAATTAAGAAATACAACTATGAGAGTTATAACTGTAACTCTAAAATCTAAAACAATATATTAAGGAAGAAAAATATATTCTGTGAAGTTACAATACAGCGTGTCCGTACGATAAAATTACAATAAATATTCCTCAAAGAAAATCTAATTTGTTTTAAAAAAAAAAAGTTGTCTCCACTTCAGTAAAATCATTCCTATGTGAAGTTGTTGTTGTTGACAAATTACCAAGTATCTGAAGTTTCACACATATAAAGTCATATTTGCTAAATAAGAATATATGTTTTGAAAATTATCATTTGTCAGATTAAAAGTACCGTTTGAGAACAACAACCTTTAAGCAGGTATTAAACATACTGTTCATTAAGCATACGTTTTTGTTTTTTAAAAATAGTTTTATATTGGTCTGGTGTGATATTCTAATTTCAAATGCTATGTTTATATTAGCTGCAAGTAAAAGAAAATATGCATAATTAACAGGAAAATAGGCTTTCAAAAATACATTTGCTTGTATCTAACCCACATAATGTGTTTCACTTAATAATAAAGTTCTTAAAGGCAAATGTGTTTTTCAATAATATTCTTATTTATCGAATAGGAAATTCTCAAAATTAAGCTTGTGTGAAAAGCCATTAACCTGTTGTATTACTTGCTTGATAGCGACATAACAGAACACGGATGCATTTCTATCACATTCGCTTTCAGTTCTTTGTCTGATAGCTGCATTTTCATGCTGATTTCAAACAGCGCTTCCCGGAGCCTCTTGTATTTAACAGCAAAAAGCCTGTGTTAGCCTCCAGGTAAAATTTTGTATCTCTCTCAAAAAAAAATACAAAAAAAAAAAAAAAAGAGGTGGGGAGCTTTTGAGGGGCAAGTCAAACAATTTTACCATGTCTGTGTTTCATCTAAATCACTGACAACAAAATAGCCTCTAGCGTGAGTCTCAAAGTTAACTATGACATCTGGCATGGGCTCTGAACACCATGACAACAGACACCACACAGCAGCACACAACTGCAGTACACAAGGCAGCAAGGAAGAGCGAGGGGGCTGAAACACAGCTTGTTATTGGGGGATGAATGCAATATAAAAAAATCTGTAATTAAGTTTTTATTTTTTTTAAACAACACCTTACAACACAGGGATTATAACACAACCCTCGTTTGTTATTGTAAAGACAAACGTTGTGGGGTACATGACGCAAATTATTCCATTTTTATTTTTGGGAGTAGGCAAAAAACTTACAGTAAAATAGATACATTTTGCCATGATGCACACGTAGTTAATTTGCAGTGACCGTTTCTATGCATTATACATTTAAACAAAAAGGTTTCAGACGAAATGGTACATCAGCCCTCCTGGGGGCCCTGAGGCTATCGTCAGGGTTGGCATAATGGGAGGGGGGCTTCAGTGCAAATGTTGTCATCCAAGTGTCCTAACTCGGCATTTCCGAGCAGAAATCCAGCAGCAGTCGCACAGTTCTGAAATTATGTGGCAATAAAATCGAGCACTGATCAACTGAGAGACCAGGATAATTGGGACGAGGGACACCTCGTCTTTGCATAAGTGACAGGAACCTATCCGGTTACTGCTGCTCGGTTTTCCGACTGATATTCGTTTAGTTCAATTTAAATTAAATTTTAAAAAAAGTAGTAGCAAAAAAAAAAAAATGCAAGGACAATTCAGCCATTAGCTTTGCAGTATAGGTTTAAATAAACAACTTTTATATATTTATGATATATAAAAGTTTTTTTTATAGATAACCTACAGGAAAGAATAAAAACTCATATGGAGACCCGGGATGGATTGTCCAGCATCACCCTCTTGTGGAGCAAAAGCAAAATGCAAACCCTTTTCTGCTCTCATCCTGCTGCAGTGCTCTTCACCCGTCTACCTCTTCCTGCTCCAGAAGCATCGCCACTTCCTCTTTTCCCACCCTGACATTCGGTCTGTGGATTTCTTACTCTGTGCGCAGTCTCGCTGACCTCTTAGTCAAATATTTAGATGTTCGATTTTGCCTCTTTAAGGAACTGCCTCACAACCTCTCACCATACGGAAATCAATGGGATGAGTTCAAATGGCAGTGAAAATGTTCAAACATAAACAAGTTCACTGGAAGGCTGCGTGCGGGGAGGGGTATTGGCAGAGGTAGAGGTGCCGGTGGAAGAGACGGTGGGGTGGCAGCAAAGGGCGGGTGTGTGATACTAACGTATGCATAGCCATAGAGTCGCTATGCATATGCATATGGGGAGAGGGGGATTACACACAGGGATGAGAAGAGATACAGAGAGGGTTTAAAAAGAGGGTGAACGAACAGGACACAATGAGGTAAGGCGGGGCATGCTGTGTCTATTTACTGGGAGAGGAGAGAAGTGGAGAGGAGACGGGGAGATTTGGTACATCTTGGCAAAAATGGGCTTTGCCTTGTGCTAAACAGAGTGACCTCTAGTCAGGGCCTTGGGGGGACTAGGTGCGGAGGGGGTAGAGTAGTTAGAGCAGCCGACTCTTGCTGTTCCCTTCAGGGAGCAACACTGCACCAAAGAGCATGGACAAACCAGGGCATTAATATCCTCACTCTAACCCCTTGACAATACCCCATTATGTATGTACGCCTCTGTGCATTACACACCTTGAACTAGAAACAATTGCGCCCTTTTTCTTTCGTTCCCTTCAGCGCTTGAACCAAAGCCAAGAAATGCAATGAGCGCATTTTATTATATATTTCTAAGGCAGAAACCCATCCGCACGCAAACACACCCGCGCGCACACACACACACACACCGCTGAACACCTTCGCTGTGTTCTTTTACATAATCAGTTACCTTGTGACACCTACCTTTGCTGCAAATGACTGTTTGCCTTTTATTCTGCTCAGTGTTTTCTCTCTATCTTTTCCTTCCAGCCATGTGTATCATCTCTAATTACCATTCGCACAGATTCCAGCCTGCCATGCTAAAATCAAGCCTAGTGTTCATTTTTTATTTTTTTTTTTAAAGGAAGAAAAACTGCTTGTACGGTGCAAAGGGGCACATGACAACCAAATAACACGAGAGGGAGGGGGAAATGGAAAAAAGTCTAAAACACAAGCTCTGGCTGTAGGGTAACAGCATCAGCACAGCATTATGATGTTTCTAAATGGGGAGTGTGTCTCCTGACACAAGTTCCTGTCCAGATATCGATTGCTCCTGCGGCCGCAACACTAACAGCAATGGAGAGCCATTGAACTTTAAAGCAAATAGTCCTTCTCCCCCGCTCAGCATCCTCTCGCAGACGATCAATACAGGTCGGCCCGGCACGGCTAACACCTCTATCTGGAATAATGGCCTTCCTTTCAAAGTTACAAGCCAGGAAGAAATACAGACAGACTGGAACAGGTTAGGATGGGGGTGTGGGGAGGGGAGTGACGAAAGAAAAGCAAAACACATAGCATTACACAAGTCCTTAATTTTTTATTTTTTTGTTTTGTTTACTTTTGTTGCATATTAAAATGTTAGTTTGGTACAGAATGAAGCTGATTGTTCCCTGTAAAAGGAAGTTTGTAATGCATTAACAACATTGCAATCATTTCAATTTTAATCAAGCTGTTAAATGTAACATTTATCCACCGGTTAAATCCATTCATCACTTTTGTAAAAAGAAAAAAACGCTAAGTTGTTGGTTCAGTCATCTGTCGTGCAAAATTAACAGCAAGACATATGTTTTTATTGTACTAAAAGTGCTGCATAAAGACTAATTTATGGAAAAAAAAAAGTTCTTTATTTAAGTTTGTGTCCAGATTTACATTTCTTCTTCCAGCTCTTAATGTTAGTCAAACTTCCTAGCAACTTGGCTGTGTTGTCAAAAAATGCTTAATAATTTCTTCAGACATTTTGATCCACCCCGATATGTTTTATGCAAAATGGAAAATTTTTTGATGGATAAAATATGAGCAGTTTGATTTATCAATGTAAACTGGAATGGAGACCCCTGACTGAACGTTGAAGATTGAAAAAAAAAAGCAAGACCAATCTGACTAAATTCATAAATATCCAGATGTTGGTAATGCAATGTTTAACAATCACTGCCAAGACATCAGGAAAACTGGTGCTCCTTACGCTCCCTTCCCCGTTGTCCTCTAGCAGTCGGCCATTTGTCTACATGCTTAATAGGTAGAAGTGGGCGTGGCGTCAGTTTGATCACCATTAGCCCCGTATTAAGCACTGTGACCCTAATGTTGCCCACTCCATTACACCGCTGCTGAGAATGGAGATGGAGATGATGACCCTGAGAAGAGAGGAAGGCTGAAGGGTTCAGCTTGGCTGGGCAGAGATCAAGTGTGAACGACGAGAAACGCCCATTAGCCATTCTTGATCACCCAGGAACCTCTGGGGACCAAGAAGAGATACACCCAGTATTCACACCAGTCTTGTCGAAAAAAATACAATTATAAACATAATACGGTAGGCTCAACACGTACAACACATCATTATAATAGATCTTGAATAGTTTTCAGACTTTTTCCTCAATAAAAATACTTGAAATGTGCACGTAAAGTAATCTGCTGAAAATCGGATTTAATGTCTTTTTGCCTCTTAATACAATAGTTAAAGTAAAGACTGTTGTCAGCTCACGTGGAGGCGATGCGAATGTTTCTCAGTGATGATCTTATGGTTTAGAGGCATAACTTTCTAACAACCAACTGTATGGGAGCAGGGTTCAAAGCCATGCAAAAAAAGAAAGCAGTTTTTCCAGCACAAATCTCTAAGCCGTTCCATGCCTGAATCAGCTTCAGCTATGAGCCATCTATGAAACACAATAGAGAGACGCAAAAGAAAGGAAGAGCGCGAAAAAGATGGGAAGCGAAAAGGCAGCATAGTGCAACATGTTTCACGATAAAACATGTCTGGATTAAGACTGTTCTTGGCATCAGGAGATGAATCATGTGGCCAAAGCAGAGGCCATCTGAACATGGAATGTCAGTGGAGGCTCAAATATGGCAGCGCTGCAACTCAGAATCTCTTGGCTTGCGAAATTCTGCAGCAAGCTACTGCGCAGCAAAAGTGCTGACTGCTGACTGAAACAATTTCCTTTCAGAGGATCAGAGAGATCCATGGTGACAAAATGTACCTCATTGAAAGGCTCAAGCAGGCTGTGACTAAGATTACAGTAAACATGTTTGTTAGCAAGTGTGCATGGTTCTCATCATACAAGATGAAATTTGAAATGCCCATAAAGGGTTATGTTTACAATATAGTAACATATTCTTCAAATCCCACAAATATATATATA
>NW_006799944.1:1326208-1371867 GCF_000485575.1 Poecilia formosa | reverse complement strand
TATATATATATATATATATATATATAATAAACATTTCAACGTCCAAAATTGCAACTTTTATTGTCCAACCATTCCAGATCTGAGCTGTATCAGATTTCTTCAAGTACTACGTTAACTCGGCATTAATCATTGTGGGCCTGTGGGAGAGACAAGAGGATGGCCAAGAGAAGAGATGAAGGCTGGGATGTTCAGCATGGCTGGGCAGAGCTCAAGTGTGAACGGAGGAAACGCCTCTTTGCCCATTTCAAAAGTCCTAAATTCCCTGTGAGACCTAAGCACGAGTACGAGGATGCATTCCCACTCCAACACAGACGCCTCACACAAAAAAAAAAGATTAGTACCTATGAATAATGCTTCGTGTTGTGAAAGTCAACCATATCACACATGTGAACAATCAGGAAGACAAAAAGGAACAATTTTGATAGATTTGTTTTTAAGTTAGGTGACTGTAAAGTTACGCTCTTCCCTCTGGTAGACAGATGTCTTAATTGGGTATGTTTTTAGGCAAGTCAAGAAATCCGGTAACCCATTTTAGCTGATTTTAGTTATTTAAAAAAAACATGCTTTTATTAGTGGGATACAGTCCTACATTAGTGGATACTAACTACACTTTCACAAGAGACCATTTTAAGTTTGTTTCAGGTTTCTCAGTCGAGCAACATCTGTTACTACACTAAGGTTTCATTGGCAAAGGCTGCCAGATATTTCAATCCGCCCAATCATTAGTCGATGCTTCTGCAGAAAAAAACGGCCTGTTGAAAAATCCAGAAGTTTACTCCATTCTAGGTGGAGTTGGTTTCATCTGATAAGATAGATTGATAAATTCATATGCCACCGCAACAAAACTCTACACAGTAATACTGACATTTGTCACCTGAGGAAAAAAACAACAATTAATTGTGTCCTGGAAATTGGTAACTATCTGTTAACATAATACCCTACACACAACTTTAGTTCCCATGTATTTTATTTGATAAAATTTGCTACAACAGACTTTTCACTTTTCAACAAACTCACCACAATATAAAATCTTCTTACTAGAGGAAAGGAACCCATTACTCATAATATCAATTCAATTTGAAATGTTGTGTCACTCAACAAATATTCCAAGAGATAGACCTTCCATCATTAAATCTTAAAGTTTGTGCACCACACTACTCTCTATCTTTTAGGCTGAGCTTTGCTGATCTCTTTCTCTCTCTTGCTTAATAACTCCAAAAGTTATTAGGTCCAATTGCACTAACTACAGCAAAGGGTTACTAATGGGCCTTTGCAATAAGCTACTTTTGACAGCAGTGTGTTATGTGTGTGTGTGTGTGTGTGTGTGTGTGTGTGTGTGTGTGTGTGTGTGTGTGTGTGTGTCTACCTAGATGTTTGAAACAAGTGGCACTGGCCTACAGCTGAACCCAAGAAACTATTCTTACACATGCCTCACCTTTCATCTCATGACCCCATTATTTCTCCTTCCATAGAAAACTCACCAAACAGAACATGTTTGATTGCCCCGGCCCTCCAATTGCTCTCCCTCTCATAATGTTGTCTTAAGAAATGTGGAAACAATTGAACCTCCATTTGATTTTGGCGCTCAAAATGACTACCACATTGGCGTCCTCCAACAACCGTGTATGTGTGTGCCCGAACTGCACTCTCCCCCAGCCCCCTCCTGGGATTGTGCCGAGAGATTCCAGGGGCTGTGTGATCCAGCTCCTCTCATCATGGCAAATTGAGCATGTGCGCTTGACGACCAGCTGAGTAATCTCCCAACACGTCGGATTTAACACACCACTCTGCAATCACAGAAAGAAAAATAACTTTGGGGAAGAAAAGTCATAAATAATCTGGTGGAGAGGGACCCTCACTCTGTTGCCCTTTTAACCTGGTTGAGAAAACAAGTCAATAATAGAGGATTCACATGATTTTCTCTGGAGTTACATGGTTTCCATCATTAGGAGAACCAATTTATGACCGGAGGAGTGTAATACCAACACTGAAAACCAAAATTTGTTGATAGAAATAAAGACTACTCAGACTCTGTAATATCGTCTACAGGGAGAATTTCCTGAATTGATCAATACTTTGATGGAAGTAGCAAAGAAATTGTATTCTAGTAAATTCAGTTCATTCCATAGCAATAATTTAGAACAGGTATCTTAAGGCACTTTATAAGACAAACATATAATCCATATCTAATTCTACATAAATACATAATCAAGCGAATCTAATCCACACAAATGTACTGTAACTATTACACATGTCTATACAGATCATAAAATGCCAGTTTGTTCAAATTTGTGATCTACATACATAAGATGTAGTAATACATACAACAATGATATTTTCTAATTGGTGATGCACGTTGGAGTTATTTTAGTTAATTTTTTTTTATGCCACATAGCATGTCACTGTTCTAAATACAACATTCACAAGCGAAAAAGTCCCTCTGTTACAGGAGTGCAAAGGGTAAAATATGAATGTGTATGCGTGTGCACAATTACTGAGTCACAGACTTGTCTGAAAGTCCATATGTTTCTCTGTGTGTAACAGAAGAGAAGAAGGGAGGGACAAAGTGAAGAGGAGGGGGGAAAAAAGACAGTGAGGAAGGGAGGGAGGGCAGTTGTGGGGTTTTTGGGGGGAAATGTGGTCATCAATTGCTGGCAGCAGATCGAGGGAGAAGATTATTGGATGGTAACTCGGCGGCAGATGTCTGATGAGTGTCTATTAACCTGCTTCCTACATCTCGTAGGCTGTGTCGCTGATGAATTCAGACCAGGAGGCCTTGTCCCGCCCAATAGGAGGGGCCGGTAATCCCTCTCCAGGAAATAGCTGCCAGATACCTCAGGCTCTGATTGGCTGAATTTGTACTTCCCTGGCACAGCTAGCAGAATTGGGAGGCTATAGAGAAGATGCGAGTTAACCTCTACAACCCGTCCTGTCAATGGCTTCTCTATAAACATATCTCCAGACTCTCATTCCTCCTTTTTGTTTCTCTCCTCCTTTCATCATAGCCGTTTGTGCTAAGACCCATCCGTACTCTGACCTGCTCATTTGTCTGTCTGCTTACATTTTTCAATGTCCATTTCTTAACTGCCATTTCCCTTTTTTTTGACCATTGCATGATTAAACCACAGCTGTGACCCAACCACACAGAGGATTTAAAAGCATGCGGTGTACTAGTACATCGCAAAAAAGCTGAATATTGTGTTAAAGTGCAATATTTCTTGATGGTCCTCCCTGAAGGTGAAACGGTTATTTAATAGAGATTCATAACAGACTAAAATATTTCATGCAAAAATGTTTGTTTTAGGTGCCAAATCCTGCTGGAAAGGAAAATCAGCATCCCCAAAGCAACATGGATTCTGTGCCTCTCCACTATTCCGCCAGACCCTGGGATCTTGATTTACAAGTGAAATGCAGAATTTATTTTAATCTAAAAACAGGATTCTGGATGACTGTGCAACAGTTCAGCTTCTTTTCTCCTTGGCCTTGGTAAGATGACTCTGATCTTGTCTCTGGATCCGGAGCAGCCCGCGTCTAGTATTCATCTGTGTGTGGTGACTCTTTTTGAATGGATTCCACTTGAGAACCCTCTCAAGTCCACATTCATCCCCTGTTGTTGCAGGCACATCTTTTCCTACAGCACTTCTTCCTTCCACTTGATTTTTCAGATACAGAACTCCGAACAACCAGTTTCTTCAGCAAGACATTTTCTTTTTTATTTTAATGCAATTTTCTAATATTTTTTAGATGTACATCATAGAACAATCCTGTGACAAACCACAGTCACAGGGGTCTGGATTCTACCACAACTAATTTTCATGGATGTTATCTGACCTAGATTATGGCACAGTCCTACTCACTGTTAAAACTAGTTCAGGTCTGTTATATTACCACCCAATAGAGCATCGCAGACTTAACTGCCCTTCTTTCTACACCCATATCAGAACATGGAGGACTGCAAAATCTTTAAAGTCGTGCCGTATCTCACAATTTTTCAAGAGTGATTTAAACTAGCACCATATTTAAAAACCGCTAGGTTTTCATTTATTCTCCCCATCTCTAACGCCACATCTTGACTGTCAGAATGCTATACATCAACCATTATCCACAATTATCAAGATCTCCTTCATAGTTACTACTCAATGTGGAATATTCAATTAAATTTCAAAAAACAATTGATGAACAGTTTGTGATTAGCTAAGTCTTTAAGAAATCTTTCTGTGAAAAAAATATGGGAATTTTTAGTGTTTCCCATATAATGCTAAAATTGTGTATCATTTCATGAGCTGATTGAATCATTACACCGTATTAACCTTCGCTCAAAAAAACTGAAAGTATGAGACTGAGCCTTTTTTTTTTGTTTGTTTGTTTAACCTTTTTTGATCCATTTCGCCTGCAGGAACCCATATCCCAAAAGGCTTGTTGATATATGAGGTTTGCATCACCTGCCAACTGTTCATGTCAGTGCCTTACCTTTAGGTCTACATCCAAATCTTTTCGTTCAACATAAAAATAAAAAATAAAAAAAAAAAAAAAATTCTGAAGGGGGAACTGCTTAATGTAAGTAATAAACTCGACCCTGTCGTCCCTTCATGCCAGTTATACCCATTAAACCTGTTTGAGCAGCGGCCTGTCAAGCAACGCGCAGAGCAACATGGCTGGCTTGAGGCAGTGTGGAGGGCAGAAGGAGGGAATATGTGGTGTGAGAGCTCAGGGTCTGTGCTCCACATCTGTTCCTATATTAAAGGCATATGGGCCAGGCCGGGCCAAGCGCTCATGAGCATGCACGGGCCGACGTCCTGAGCCCAATCAGTCTTGATGGGGCTGATGTAATGGACCTACCCTGGCCTCCCCTGTCCTCTCCAGCACAGTGCAACCACACTGCAATCCCGCATAGGAGGGTTGATAGCATGCCAACATGCTGTCAACACCTGCCCCTCAAGAACTAGTGGGATAAAGGGACACATGCAGAGGGAGAGACAGGATGGGGAAAGACTGGGGCAGAAAGAGAAAAGAACTGGGAAACAAAAAACGGTGGGAGCACAGAAAGAAGAAATGTCTTTATAGGAAGGTAAACCAGGAAAAACTATAATATGAGCTTAAAAGACTAATTCATTTTGAAAAATCCAGTAATTATAAAAGATTTTGATTTGCTTTGGATAATACTTTTATTGTAAGATTCAATTTCAAATTTATGGTAGACTCTGGACTAAGTATAGCTGATAACTTCTTCCTTCTTTGGGAATCATGCTGCTTTTCGTTTGCGTTGCAGAATGATGACATGCCCATCATATTGCACCAATAGGTGGTGATAACATTAATCATAAGCATGGCTAAACTTTACAAGAAAAAAAAATATCCTGTTTGGTTTGACACTGCTTACTATTTCCTCCAATTTGGTTTTTCCTCCACACTGGTCCTCAAGCCAGTTCTCAACAGGTTCTATAGAAGAACTGGCTTGGTTTTCCACAGGCTGAGAGCCAGCCACCAGCCATGTCATGTTGTCAAAACAATCAAATCCAGTAAATGTTTGATCCTCCCTTTTGAGTATCAAACCTCAGAATTTTTGAGGCAGTTTTATAGACAGTTTAACACATTTTTTTATATATTTTTTTTTTCTCAGTCGGCCTGCAAACAGATGCCCTAGTCTTGCCTTCAACAATGTTTCAAATATGGGAAAATATTGACTTTAAGTGCAACCCATTGCCTGTGCTCTACATAAACTTTGTGATTAGCAATATTGTACAAGCAATAGGAAAGAGGTTTAATTAAAAGATATTCCACCACTAATCAGACTTTGTTTTTATGTTATATTAGGAAAATCAAATGCCAAACTGACTCAGTAGTTTAAATGTGGGACTACAAACATTTTGGTCAATCAGTGGTCTCCATAATCTGACCTCTAGCTCAAAACAAAAGTTGTTTCCTCTGGCCCACAGCACCTAGTTGCTTCTATGAAAGAAAGTTTATTGGTTTGGTTTCTATGATTTGGCAGATTTCAGATCAGCCAGGATGTTTTGTAAGAAAGCAAAGGGCTTGTGTTTTCACCAATTTTCTGTAGCTTTTTTGTTTAAACTTTGCTTCAGGTTCTACAGATATAACAGATGGCAAGTGTGAACTTTTGAAGAGTAAAAACTGATATTAAATCAAGACTTTGTTCAACAAAGTTTTAGTTTAAGAAACATACACCATCAGAGTATTGCAGTTTTTATATTTTTGTTATATGTCGCTAGATTTTCACGTGGATTGTATAAAATGTCACATTACAGATGGTAAACTGTGAAAATGATTTATCATAGTTTCTGTTCTTTCAAGTCTAAAAATTATATATATATCAATAGGGTTGTGTATACTTTAAGTGCCACTATATGTCATATTTTATATTGCTGTAACCTTTTTTTATCATATGTACCTTTTTATCAATGCACATATAAAAGTGTCACAAAATAAAGTTCAACTCAACCTATCACGTTATGAGTTTTTCCTAGCAGCAGATTTACGCAGCTTGTTTTTGTCTTTTAAAAGAAAAGGTCAAGCAGAGGAGAGACTGTACAGAGTGTGTGTAGAAGAGTGCATGCGGTTGCAGAGCAATCCTGAGGAGCCTCCATGCTCTGTTCCAAGCATGTCAGAAAATTAGGAGTCTGTGGAACAACATGTCCCCCTCCACATTTATCAGTGACACCGCCGCGCCTGGACCCGCACAATTGTGTTTTCATCTGCTCCCACAAACGACCATTCATCTTGGCTGTGGTGTAATAGAGAAGAAGTAAAAGGAAGGAAACAGGATCAAGGGGATCCTACGCTTTGGTGGACAGGTATGGTGGTGAGGAAAGGGTGGCCTGGCTGGATGCCTGACTTGGATGATTGAGAGCCATCTAAGGGTGACGAGGGGCTTGTGTTCGACTTGGGTTCTCAAAAGGATAAGGTGTAGTCAGTCTGTGGTGACCTGGGAGCTTGTCACAGGGGATGTAATGAGGTCAGATTACAGGCTGGTCCGCAAACTGGCTGCAAAAGGTTGGCCCATAATCCCACAGCCATTAAAGCAATGCTTTGTTAAAAGTGGATAGAAGAGAGAAGGAAAAAAAAAGAGATGGAAAGAATGAAGAAGAGGGGGGTGGTATATAAGAGGTGTGTGTGGGGGGGGGAACTCAATAACACTTGATTCGATATGAAAAGCCTCTTGTTGCCACCCAGGAGAAGCCAGGCTGGGAAGGATGTGAGAGAAGCCAGCCGAGAGACTCCTACAACCAGGAACAAGACATGCCTTGTTCCGGGTTTAAGGAGCAAACAGATTAAGATGAATTGATGCAAGCTCAGTGACTTTGGAGAATAGGAAGAAAAAAAAAGAAAAGAAAAAAAAAACACCCACGGATCAATAAAGCTTAGAGAGCAAGCAACTAAAGACAGAATCTCCGCTCACATTCACATTCAGTAGATAAAACTCAATGAAGTAAACCGTCTCCGATTTCATACGTCCCTATTTTGTAGGGCTTATATAAAAAATAGGTTTTTATGTACAAACACTTACCAAATACGATGAAACAATAAGGTTTGGGGAAAATAAATGAAGTCTGCAGTCAAAGTTAAATAAAAACAAAACAAAACAAAAAAACGTGTTTCAATGTCAAGGAAAGGAAGCACGTGTGAGTACATTTAAAAAGACGTTTTTGGACAGTTATTTTTTTTTTATTTACAGTTTGGTTTGAAAATAACATTGTGCTTGCGCACACTGAGTGCACAACAGGTCATGAGGGCTTTAAAATGAAACATGTGTGGATCAGAAAATAGCGCCTAATGCTAGCAAGCTAGCACACATCCATGTCCCACAGAGCAGCGTGACAGATCAGTGCCTAAGCCGGCCTGGCGGGACCCGCGCCCTGATGTTTGCAGAGATCAGAGAGAATCATCTGGGTTAACATGGTAATTATACTGCAAAGCCCCGCTATCTCGTTCTGGATCTGAAACTGTTTTTCTTTTCTGTACTCGGTGATCTCGGGCCTCCAGTCAGGAGGAGCAGCAGTGGTCTCCAGAGCTAATTTCCCAACAATCGTTTCATTGGTATCAACCTAATGAAAGACAGCATGCTGTGAGAGCACATGTTTGACTACAAAAACAAATATGGATGTAAACCTTGGTGATAAAAGTCTTGTAATATTGACAGGTTTTAAAGAAGATTATTTTATAGCAAACCAAGTATAAACAAACGGAGCCTACTTAAATTTGAGCTTTGAAAATTAAGCTGAAATTTATGAACATTCTTAATTATAAAAGCTTAATAAAAAAATATATATACATATATGGTTATAACAAAATTAAGTAATTTAAAACTTAAACATTTTTGCAGGAAACCATTTGGCAAGTGAATAAGGTCGGCCAATACAGATGTGTACTGATACACTGTGCGTCCCTACTTTATGCTCCAAAGTCGGATGATGCCAAGAAGGAAGTCTAATATAAGACTTAGACTTTTGAACAATACGGACGTCTAATAAAAGGCTGTGCAACCTAGCATCATCACAACATCAGAACACGTATTAAAATACTGCAAAGGACTGTTTAGAGTCCAACATTTCTTACATGGTATTTGCGAGTATCATGAATGCACACTTTGCAGACCAATAAGATATTCAGCCAATTGGACGGAGTTCCTCTGCAGTAGACGCTCAAACATGACAAGAGGCAAAAAGGCAGAGAATGTTTGAAACAGTCCTACTACTATCAAAGTTTCTCACACAATGGAGACCAATTATGTGTCACAACTTGAGGTCAGTGGCCCTAAATGACAACTTGCTCATGTTGCCCTTTTTCAAAATCAATTGAAAGAGAGAGTCATCAACCGAGGCAGTAAAATGGAAGAGTACAGATACAGGTTGGCCGACTAGTCTGAAATGACAGAATCACAGTTTCCGTTGTGCTATAAATGGGCTTCAACTGCCTTTTATTGATTTACAAACAGAATTGACAGGCAGAATATGAAATATTTATTAATTTTTGATAGAATAGTCTTGCCATGATGGGCTGCCATCCCTTTCTCTACTCTCCCACTTGTTAGACAATTTCTGAGTGAATATTCTAAGACAATGTCTAAAACACAAGTTAGAAAGTTTTAAGCAGGTCATTTTGACTCACCAGTAGGGTTAAAAAAATAAAATAGAGATAAGGTTGACATGAAAATTAAATGCTAACACAAAGAAATAAATTAACTTTTCTTAGGCTGACCATAGAAAGGCTAAAATCATTTCAAAAATTGAGATGAGCTAAAATGGAAAAAATATGCACAAATAAATCAACATTTTATTCTGACTTGTAGAAACATTAATGAGTTTAAAAACGTTTGATCAAAAGAAGAAAATTAAAATAATCAATGAGCCAGTCATTTAAGGTTCTGTTTGCGCAGAAATTTAACTTTTGTTTTTTTGTTAACAGAATGAGGGGAAAAAGAGAAGAGTTTAGCTAAAACAGTTCAATAAATTTAATACACAATCAGATAGAACAATGTCCTTCAATTAAACTGTTTCATTACAGCAGAAACTCGTCGATTTTGGTGGGTGTGCCGCCATGACGGCTATTTCCCAGTTTGTTTGTTTGTGTTTTTCTATATTTATTGTAATGTGTATTGCCTCCGTGACCGCAGGTGTGCCCTTTCACCCCACAGTCATTAGCCTTTGCAGAATGGGTCTCCGAACTGCAGTACGCTGGCGCAAAACACGTGCAGACAAAAAGAGAGACAGAGCAACAGAGAGAGCGGGAAGAGGAGGACGGCTCCAGGGCCAATTACAGCCCCAAGAAAACAAAGGGCCATATTTCAATGATTCCTCCAGCTGTGCTGTTTATGAGCTGTGTGCTTAGTCTCTGCGACCTTCACCTCCACACTTGCCCTCTCTGAGGAAAAACAAGCTAAAATTGCCTGATGCTCAATCTCTCATTTCCACTTTTTATTTTTTATTTTTTTGTTGTTGTTGTATTTCCCCTTTTTATTCACTGTGTTATTTATTTGCTTCAGGGGTCCTGTAATATGTGTTATTTCACTTTTTAAGGTAAAGCCCTTTTCGTGCCACCAGAGCACATTGCCATATTTGAAAAAGGCTTAGATGTTAAAACAAGGGAAAATATGGGTTAATCTAAGGCTTAATGGCGAGGTGCGCGCCGTATGTAACCTTTATAACTTTGCTTGTCAGTCAGACCTCCACCTCAGCCACACATACACACCAGTGTACAGTCATTACAGACCTTATAAGCAGGCTCTGGGTATCAGTCACTGTGGCCCTTTGACAGGTCTAACCTTCCCAAGCGGCAGGATACACCATCTTCACTGCACTCCTATTGACCAAAGCAATAAGCCGTTCTATATGGTGTATTAAAGTAATTTTCCACATGCTACCTCAGCACGACCCATTGTTCATGCAAGCTCTTGCTGACCATGAAGAGGGACAGAAGGGGAAAAAAAAACGTCTATGTTGCCAGACTGAGATAGAACACCTTTCACGGTTTAACTAATTTAAGAAATAAACATGAATATATGTCCTAATAAGTGGAGGCATACCTAAAAAATGAAGTTATTTTGGACTCGCACAAATCTAGACTTAAGAAAACGGATTAAATGGGAAAAAGTCAGAGGCTGCAACATTTTGTTTTGTTTTGTTGTTTTTTTTCCTGAATTTCTTTTTAACGAATAAAAGTTTTGCAAATATTTTAATTTTGAGAGAACTTGCATTATAAATCCATGTCACTATTTGTTGTTGGATGTTTTATTTCTTTTGTGACTCCAATAGGAGGTCACGAAACAAAGACATCTGAAGCACAGCAGGCCTCCAATGCTTCAGATGAGGTCAGTTTTCATGAAGCAAAAATAAAATATAAAAAACTCTCTTTGGGAAGAGTTCCAAGGTGAAAATCATTGTTAAACAAAACGACCAAAAAGGCTTACTTCACTCTTGCCAAAGAAAAAAAACAACATTAATATTTTCCAAGACCTTTGGGAAATATATTCTGTGGACATTTTTGAATGTTGTTTGTCCAGTTACATCTGCCGTAAAACCAAAGCAGCTTATAATGATGAAACCAGGAATTCTGCTCTATATCAGAAGACATGAAAGAAATTACCCTGACATCAGTTCACTTCATAAATGCTTGCAGAATCCAAGTTCAACAGTTTTTAATGCTGCAGGACAGTGATCTGATACACCCCACAAGGCCACCTCATAATGGTTAAAAATGACAGTTTTGGAGAGGCCTAGTCAAAGTTCTGACTTAAACCCAATCAAGATGCTGGGACATGACTTGACACAAGCCGTTCATTCATTCAGCCGGTGCGGCTGAATAAAAATGACACTGAAAAGAGATGTGGGCCAAACTTCCTCCAATGTAGTTGCAGTTTTAGCCACCATTTTTGGTACAACCAGTTATTCGGTCTGTAAGGCAGCCATTTTTCTAATAGGACCATTTTCATTTGAATGGTTCTTTTCCCCATGTTATTAAAATGTCCCAACTCTTAAAAGGCTTTTAGATGCTTGGAACTATAACCCTGTGATCCTGTTTCATTTCAAAGTTTTAAATTCCATCTCCTATTTCAATCTCTTTGAATTTCTTGACGAGAAAAGGAAAAGGAAGGCATTTTTTTATTTATTTATTTTTGCTGGGAAACATTGCGTGTAATATGCTGAGGTCATCTGCGTAGCACGGTGTCTGCCCTTCCCAGCTCCTCGTGTCAGAGGTGGCGTTGGAACCGCTGTGTACCTCACCCTGGCCTCTGCTGAAATCAGCGCTGGTTCGGGACCATGTGACAAATGATTCCAATCTAGACTGAGCGCCCTTGACTTGACCCTGACCAGTGTAGACAATAAGGGCAAGCTCAGTCACTGGAAAAGATGTTCTGCGCTAATAAACCCGAGCGCAGACCAGGGCAACCAGCGAGCAGCGGCACAGCTTGGTTGGAGGTGGTGATGGAGGGGGTTCAGGGAGAGACGGAGGGAGGAGGATGGGCTGGGGAGTTCAGGTTCTGACCTCTCAGGTGCAGGTTGATAATGAGTCTCCCTGTTTGCTCTGTGAAAATGACCTCAGAGAGATGAAAGGAGCCAGAGCACAACAAAGAGCTCCATTCTTTGCTCTTCTGAAATGGGATCAGTCTTGAGGATCGCCTTATGAATGCACTTTTTTTCTCCATCGCTTTTAAAGGGCACTTAAGCCAAAATACAAACATGTAAAAGTAGTTGGGCTGGATGCTGCCGCACAGGCCACTAACAAACCGCGCACGCCGCCCGTCAGACCCCACACATGCAGGCTAACCAGCCAAGACCACAGATAAAAGCAAACACACACATTCGAGCAGAAACATATGCATACACACCAATGATATTACAAATCCTGCTTGTGCCTCCCCTTGTCTCCCTAATAAACCCTATAAAATGAGTGTGCTCCTGCCAAGCATGGTGCCGTAAACATGCTACTCCAGAAAAGGTTCTGGGCATCCTGCTAGTTATGCTAATAAACCCCCTCCCCCCTCTACTGTTTTTTCACTCTCTCCTTATCCTGCTGGCACAGCCTTCAGTCTTCCACTGCATACCACCCGACTGTCATCCCATGCCCCTGTTCTGCTGGCATCAGACAAGATAATACAGAGCAAAACGAAGATCCAAGAACCCTTGTATAGAAATATGGCAAGAGAATAATATGGTTATTATTTCTTTGAACTCAAAACCAGGCCATTGTTTTTTTTAAGTTTTGTGTTCCAATTTGTAGCAAAATATGGTACAAAATATGGTGATCCAAAACAAATATTGCATGTGTGGATGGCCAATCATATTAAAACGCAGCATTTTCAAAGTAGGGAAATGGAATGAAAAGTGCAAAGGTCATTTTATAAAAGGCTTAGTTTCAAGAAAGTAGGATATAATATAAAAGTTGGTTTATTTGGGTTGTTTAATTCGAAAAGGGGAAATTATACATCATGCACTTTTATTAAACACAGTTATATATTTCATCATTTATTTCTGGTCATTTTAGTTTAGGTTATGGTATCATTTCTTTTAGCAGTGTGGGCAGGTGGCAAGTCCTGCTGGAAAATTAAATCAATAATTTAATTAAACTTGTCAACAGAAAAAAGCAGGAAGTGGTTTTACATTCCCTTGTAGAAGGCTGCGCTTGAATTTTGTAAGATCTTGAACCAACATCAGGAGATGGCTTAGGACCTCAAATTATCCCTGACCATGGAAACCTTTCATTAGACCTCAGGTAGCTTTAATTATGTGCCTCTCCACTCTTTAATCAGAATCTGGAACTTTGATCTCCAAATAAAATGCAAAGTTTCATCTGTAAAGACAACTTCGGACCAGACCAGTTCCTCTTTACCCCAGGTAAGATATAAGATGCTTCAGACACCGACTCTGGTACAGGAATGTCTTAACACAAGGAATGCAACTGGAGATGTCTGTGTATGATGGCCTCTGAAGCACTGATTGCATGTACAGTCCCCACCTTTTGAGTCTCCGCAAAACTCTTGAGTATGCTTAAAATAGCATTCAATTTTATAAAGAAACTGAATATGGGATTTTTTTCATAAGTTGTAAGCAACAATCATTAAAATTTAACATAGATAAAAGCTTGACATATGTTAATGTCAGTAATGAGTGTACAAATAATGAGCTTTGCTCACTTTTTATTGGTATTGGAACTTACTGAGATGCATCTATGATTAACTGAATTCTCCTGAGATGTGCCTTATGGGTTTTGAGAGTAATTTGCGGTCCAAAAAGTAAACACCAGACTTGGTGTAGCCCCAGTGCTGGTTCAGAAGAGCCTATCAGCAGGTTCTTTGTCATGGGGACTTTAGGGAACTTGGTGGAACTTCGAACTGAGAGGTGGAAATGCTGGGCACGACAGGAATCACTGAATTCCGCTGAACTCTGCTGAGAGTCAATCTGGAAGCTAGGATTATGTCCTCCATCTTTTGGCTCCTAAATACAAAAGCCACTTGCAACTGCTGCCCAGAGTTTTGTTTGTGCGAGTCCATGTGTGAGTAGGTGGGTGAGGAAGCACATTTGTGCTTCCCAACAAATGCGTGTGTGCGTTTGTGCCTTCATGCATCTTCAAGGTCTTCTGCGCATGTTGCCTCGGTAAGTCGGGCCTCCGACATGTGGATTTGCGGCTCGACTGCAGAGGAGTTTATCACAGATAGTTACGTAAGAATGTGCTGGAGAAGGAACAAACCACGGACAGTCTAGGCTGGCAGATGCTGAGCTTCGGCCTACACAAGTGCCCCCGCACTCCAGACTCGCACACTTCAGCCCCCACCAGGCCTCTCTAAGCTTATAAAGGGCAGCAGGGAAACACTGAAACGCAGGAGAGCTCAAATGAGCTTTCCTCACCCTTCAGCCCCCTTAGCTCACTTTCATCTGCCAAACTTTTTTACACAGTAAACACACCGAGACTTGCAGCACGCACAAATGTAAATGTTTTACATATGTTACAAAATAAAATTCAAAATATTAATTCTAAGTCTAATTAGCAGTGAACATATTTGGACAAGGCATACACTTACCCGTTCAAAAATTAAATATACATGTTAAAATATATGTTTTTCCAACAGGGTTTCCATATATAAAATGCATTTGCTGCTTCCTCTAGATACGGCCATACAAGTGAGCCATGTTATTCTCAAATTAGATCTGCAAAATTAGATCTGCAAAATTAGTTCTCAAATTGCACTGCAAAAGCAGTGCAATTTGAATAATACAAGACAAGGAACTTTATACCAAGATACTGTTAGGGACAAGAACCCGATACTGAAAACCTAGCTACTGCTGCAAAACAAATACTAATACCTTAAGATAAACACAGCTTTGCTAGGCTAATTTGTAGAAAGCACAAATTAACCTAAATGCAGTAACGCTCCGCTAAATTTACTGAATTTCTAAATATCTGCAGAATGTCGTAAGAGGCTTGTATTAGAGAGTTATCGATAAAGGGGCCGCGGAAATGTCTAAGACTTGGTTTCTATTCCAGCCGTGCATAAGAAGCAGCCCTTTAAGCAAACAAGTGACCTCAAGATGAATGTGGCAACACTCTGAATGGTGTAAACCCATCCAGAGATTCATCGACTGTAGACACGGTCAGCACCGTTTTCCATTGTCCGAAGCGACATCCCTGCATAAGTCCAACAATCAAGCAACATTACTATAGCATACTAAAACAAAGTGTGAAGTTTGAATAAAGTGTGAACTCAATGACTTTCCACTTACTAATCAAAAACGCTAAACAAATGGGCTTTTGATCTTGTTTACCTCTGACCTCATATTTGGTTTTCTTAAACATGCTTGCTCTGTTCCTTACACAGCTTGTTCCCAACTTTAAATAGTATAGCTATCTATCAACAGTTTTCTTCTTGCCAGTTTTACGTGGAATCAAAATCTGTCCTGCTTATAACTTATATTTGTCCCGGTTATAGATTCTTCCACCTGACACCTAGATATCTGCTGGCGCTCTTGACTGCTTCCCATTTTTCCATCTACATCTGTTTTTAGTTTTAATGTATTCTTGTATTGGTTTGTTCTTGTAGTGTGTTAAAAGGTGCTAACAAATAAAACAAATTATTATTATTATTATTATTATTATTATTATTATTATTAAAGCTGTGTCAGGCTTTTCAAGAGTCCAGTTTTCCCAATATACAAAATGTTCACTTTCTGAACATGTTGCGGATCTGTTGGTATGAATCTGCTGATGTTCAGGAAAAAGGGGGCATGTCTCAGGAAGACCGTGTGCTTAAGAGCTGGGGGTGAATCTCTGCATTGGTGTAGTGAATTGGAAATCAAGGTTTATAAGGGCACTGGCAAAAGGCTCTCCTCTGCCCTTTCAAGATAATGAAAAAATTGAAGCGGGAATTAAAATCTGACCACTGCAAAACTGAAAGTGCGTGGAGGTAGGAAGATGAATAACCTTGTCCACCGGTTTGCTGAATTTGGGGTATCAATGCCTCCTCAATTCACTTACTTTTCGTAATAATCAAGGTCAAAAGGCAATTTCTGCAACGGCAGAAATAAATAAAACAGGTTGAGAGCAAATTAAATCGAAAGGGGAACAAAGTCATGCCTCTGGCTAGTAACAGAAAAACAAGGGGTAGAAAATCTCACATGAAAGCTAATTTCAGATAACATCAAGCTTTGCTATTTGACTAATTAGAATACACTTTACTCCTTATACTAAAAATGCCTTTAGCGATTTAAACATTTTGTGTAAAAGATTTTTGTTATGCAAAGCATTATTTTCCACATCCGTGACGGCATCCACAAGCTGTTGATAGTGAATATGGTGGGTTAATCCAATTGTTTGTAATTATTGCATTCCATTAAAAGAGACCTGATAATGGCTGTTTTATTTTTCAGCAGAGGTTTAACTATGTCAAATAAAGGCCACAATGCAACCCTTTAGTGAGACGCAAAATGTTTTTGTTTTTTTCTTGTTTTACTAAGGGTTGATCAATCTCTGTGTGAGAACCAGAGCGCGGTCCGACTGTGGCTCCTGCTCCTCCGTGCAGTGGCTCCACAGCAACCTTACACACCATCTGAGGTTCTGTCACATGACTACATAAAGCGTCCTCTCTGTGGAGACTTCCGCCAAGAGACCTTCACAACAAAAGTCTCTCAAAGCAACCTTATTCAACAACCGGTCTCTCAGAAACAAGTTAAATACTAGAGGGATTTATTACCAACAATAAACAGTTTCTGCTCTATCTCACTGAAACTAGGCTTAAAGCCCTGGACTAGTTTGCACTGAACTATTCCACCCCTACTGGACACTCTTGCATGGACAATCCAAGCTCAGAAGGCCAGGGTGAAGGCACTGCCAACAGTTTCAACCTTGTGCCCCGTCTCCAGTTTCGCTGCTCCATCTTTCAAACACTTATTTTACAGGCTCCCCAGACCACAGTCACTGACAAGTGCGATAATCTGCAAAACAGAACTGCTCATCACTGGTCTCGAATCCCATCTATCCTCTGCCCAGAACATCTCCCTCCTCGAAAATAGCCAGTCAGTCCGTTTCCTACAGTGTGAAACCTTGGAGTCATCTTTAACTCCTCCCTCTCCTTCCAATCCCAGATCAATACCGTCGCCAGGTCATTATTTCTCCACCTACGCAACATTACTTGTTCCCATCTTTCCCTCTCTCACTCTTCTCTTCAAATACTTACTCACACCATCAGAACCTCAATTCTCCCTCATGATGAAATAGATCCCAAACTTTCAAGCTTCCCGTTTCCTCCTCATTAGGCAAGAAATTTGTAATTTTTCTTATAAAACTCTGTTTGCTGTCCATTGCTGACAAGAAGAATGCTACTTTTTAGAAAAGTATCTTCACCTGACAGCATGGCCTGTTCCTGCCTCCACTTTCCCTGAATCTGCTCTTAGAGAACAGAATTATTAGTTGAACAAGCTTGATTATATAATAGATTTATTCCTCAAAAAAAAAAAAAAAAGAAAAAAAAAAGCCTGAACAGGTGATAATAGTTTATTAATGTTTAGTTCTGCTGAGAAAACGCAAGTACACAAGAGAAAGAGTGATGATATGGTTTAGGTCAATATTTTTCACAATGATACATTTTGGGAGGCGCACCTCTACAAGGCGTGTGTGAAACAATGGGTGTCATAACTGTCCTGTGCAGCATATTCATCACAGCTCCCCGTGTAATCAATCTGCTTCTCCCCTTGCAAACACCTCTTCCAAACCTGCGTTAAACGAAGGACCATCTTTCACCGTGGCACAAAAGGTTGGCTTCCAGGATGGTGATGTCTCCCTCATCTATGCAGCAGTGTGGAGGAAGCAGTGCAAAACAACTTCCTCTGGATGTTTCCATTGACAGCCTGATTAAGTGGGGAGATGTTGGCGAGTTTTATTCAGTGGCTGAAAGCACGTGTCTGCGTTTACATTTAAATTTAAAGTTAAAATGAAAATGTCTAAAATGACAGAATGTGTATGTGAAATAGTATTTGAAGGCTTATGCTTTCTGGCGTATTTCATCATTGTGGAATTTTGACAAGATGTGTCAGGGTGACAACTGGGAAACAAGGATAGAACCCTGCATATGTCTTCAAGACGCTTAGGTTTCTTCACGTTTACAGAAAGAAACATAAATGTACCTTTGTGGGATTTATGTGATAAACACAAAGTAGCGCATAACTGGGAAGTGGGAGAAAAAGTCCATGTGATTTGTAAAATATTTACCAAAAAAAATGTATGAAAAGAAAAATTGGAAAAGTGTGGTGTCCTTTCATATCAAGCTTCTATTTAATCAACCCTTCGTAGAACCTACATGCGCCGCTGACACACACAAAACACATAGGGGATATCTCTTATCAGATTTCTGATACAAAATCTCAATAAAACACGGACATTTCTAGCTGTGATGTGACGGAGAGAAAAATTGTACGAGGTATGGATACTTTTTCAAGGCAATGTGGAGAAGTCGTCCGTGTGCTTTGCCAAAATTATTTTATAGATAAGAACGTGGAGAAGTCAACAGTATCTCTGTTATTCTACTTCGTATTATCATACTGCAGCAATTATTCAAATCTATGATTGTCCTTAGAGAAGCGGTGCAATCATGGCTGAAAATCAATTTCAGGGACATCAGGAAAAATCAAAAAAGCTTGCTCAGTGCCAACAGGGCCAAGGGCTTGTGCAAGAGAAGAGAGACAGGGTTTTTTTGGGGGGGTTGGGGGGTTTCATCATCGTTTCGCTTTTTCTTCTTGCTGAGGGTAATCAGCCAACAACAGCAGAGACCGCGCTGCTAGTCAGAGCCAGATCCTCATCCTGTTTGGAGCAGCAAGTGATGTGGAGCCAGGTAGCATCCAATTAGTGCAACTTAATGCGAAGTGCTGGCACTCAGCTCGCTGAATCCAACTAGTTGTCATAGAATTTCCATGCTCCCTCCGTCAAATTCCTGAACATTTGCTGATTTGCTTTGCCTTCTCACTGCACCATGAAGTTGAAATGAGACGTTTCCATCGATGCTGCGCCTTGTACGGCCATTTTCTGCTAAAGCAGATTGGCCTGATTACTGATGAGACAGCAGGCATGTCAGAGAAGGCTGCTTGATGCTTGCTTACAAGTGTATTGCCTAAGAACTGCATTTACTCATTTGACACAGAGCAATTTGTTATGGCACAGATTTTGGTGCTCGGAAAAAAGTGTTAAATTAATTTAATCTTTAAGGGTCTTCTATTACTTTTTCGCACTGAACGTTTTGTTTCAATGTTGAAAGGAGTCCCGGCTCCATAAGGTAGTCTTTTTCTGTCAAATGAGATCTCATCCAATGTTTTATTCTTCTCACAAAACATTGTGAGAAGAATAAAACATTGTGAGTTTCGCTGTGTTGGTCAGCAAAACTCACAATCAAATGCTTGAAATCTTACAAATAAAGTCATGGCGGATACTTGTACCTGTATTTCAGCACCTTTTCACTTTCTTTGCAACTTCTCTTGCTTTTTCCCCTACTTCCTGACACAGTATGCGGCTGTGACGAGGCTATTCAAAGGCTACTTCCAGCAGCAATCAGACAATTGTGTTTTGGTAATGTCATGGAACGTCTGTTTAAACAGCAGCCTCCTTCTTACTTTTCTCCCAGCGTCAGGGTTCAGTGGAAGCTCAGCCCACTTCTTTTGGGCAAGAGAATTTACAGAGACTTCACAGTAAAAGGGTGGAAAAGTCATTCCTTTGTGTTTCTTTCTTCAGTGATGTCCTCTCTTTGAGCGTTGCTTCAGTTTTAGTGACCCACATGAATATGGAAGATAAATAGGAGCCATCTTCTGAGCTCACGCCAAACTCTACAAGGGAGTCCTTTCAACCATGAAATCGTCTTTGCAGGGAGAACATAGATGAATTTGGATGAGTTAGCAGCACTTTTATCTTTAGGAAATTTTCCTGACCTTTGTTTTATGTTCTTGGCCATAAAGATCAGGTGAAATGCTATCATAACAGAAAAAAAATGGGGGTCTATTATCTCCCATAATTCCTCAGGACATCTATCATCATTCATCCACTGCTCAGGCTACCTGGCGCTGATCTCAGAACACCCACACAGACCTGAGCTTTCTTTATATTGCCTTGTCTTGGTTATTTGTCCTTCGGACTGTTTGGCTCCAGAACCACTGTACAGAGCACATATGCACACAAAATAGAGATGCACGCACAAACAATGATCAGGGACTAAAGCTGCTGCTCCCAAAACTTCTTGTGCATGAGGCATTAACTCAGACACAGCTTGATTTGTGTATCGGTTCCTCTTACTCAACTCAAACAATTGCTTTTATAGTGTGTGTTCAGTATAAAGAGATAAAATACATTCCATCCAAATGGGACATATTCATGATGAAATTAGCTCGACAAAACAACACCATAGATGGGAAATTCTGTGAAAAGACTCATGACAGAAAGTAAATCTGAGAACGAAAGCTGAAATCCTTTGAAAGAGTTTTGGCAGCATACCTGTGTGTACTCGTGATATAAATTTTGCAGGTCATGGCTTGCCTGAACAATTTCCACTGTACAGTCAGTGTCTCACAACTGTATACATACACCTCCAGCTTGTGTATGTGTGTGGGTTTTCTTTTTTCACATTTTGTCATGTTATAAACAAAAAGCTGCATGCACTTTGTTGAGATTTTATCTGATTGACAAATAGAAAGAAGTGCATGACAATGGAATGAAAAAGATGAATAAAAAATGCAAGTAGAAATCTGAAAATGCAACACATTACAAATTTTGCTTTAATTAGTATCCAGTTTTTTGGGGGTATATCAAACATCATTTTTGTGTATAGAGATTGAATTGTTGTTCAAGTAGCTTCAATTAATTCAGTTTGGATGGAGAGAATTTATGGACATCAATTTTCAAGTCTTGCTACACATTTCTGTTTAGGATGTCATTTTAAAATGTGGACATGCTTCAATCTACACCTTTCTAATTACAGCTCTCTAGCTGTATAGTTAGTCAAATATTCCTGCTGAAAATCCATTTATCCATCAACCTGATCAACTTCTTTGCTGCCACCCTCAAGATTCAAGGTTTAATTATATTTTCCAAGCAGAGTACCTTCTTGCACATTTGTAGAGTCCCCCGCTAAGTTGTCATGCGGCAGATTCTCCCTGTAGAGGTTGATCTCTAGAGATGTTCCAGTATCAGTATTGAGATGCTCAAATCTTGAGATTGTGTTTTCTATCTCTAATCCTGCCTGATACTTCATCTTTTAATCTGGTATGCTTGGTTTTCATTTGAGGCCAACTATTTAATTTATGTTCGCCAACAAATATCTGACACCTTTCCAGAATGTCTGTCCTTAAACTGAGACTGAGGCTGTTAGAAAACGCCTGGTATTTTGTGATAGAGTAAATGACGGTGAACAGAAGTACATACCACACACCTTCTCTTTGGAAAATATTTTTGAAAAGCATTATTTTCTTTCCACTCTATAATTACACACCACCTTATGTTGGTCTATCACATACAATTTTAGTAAAACATCATAAAGTATGGGGTTGTAGTGTGACAAAATGTTAAAAATTTCAAGGGTGATGAGTACTTTTGCAAGGAGTTTTATTCAGTTTAGACATTTTAAGAAAGTTGTTCTCTCCAGACTACCTAGTTAGTATTTAAATAGATTATTATCATTTCCGTTCATGAAGAAATTACTGCAGTTTGAAATATTATCAACATACATGGAAATTGTTCTCTTTTGGAAGTGTTAACTACAGCAAAAAAAATAAATAAAATAAAATAAGTACATATAAATTCTGCCATTTTCTTTTGCAACTCTTACTTGTCCTGCAATTGACTTCATGTGTGGTGCAATAATTCACTTTTATGTTGAAAATAAAAGAGCGGTACAGAAGAGAGAATATTAGTCAACACTCTGAAGGCGACCCTCTGAGAAATATCTCTTTTCTGCAGTGACTGTGTGTGATGATCTGCTGTAGTAATCTGCTGGTTTCAGAGTCATGCCCTTTACTGTCCCTCTGCTATTTAACCACCAGACATACACAGTTTGATAAATGTTTGGTCTGACCTTCTAAATTTGTTTTCCTTCCTCTTTACTGAGATTTTATTTCCCTTGGACAGATCAGACAGAGTCTGTGTGTGTTGTTACTATGTGTGTAAGAATATCCCTGTCTGTACATGCCTGCTTATTTATCTGCTGGAAAAAAAAAAAAAAACAGTCCATAAACAGTCACATAAAATCTTGCCTTGCATTATTGGCAATTACTTAAAGTTTTGGTTATATATACAAAAAACAACAAAAAAAAGCAAATGAGATAGGAAAAGAAAACTCAAACACGACTTGAACCAGGATTCCAACCGTCCCCTGACCATCCATCTCACGGGCTACAACCTGGAAAGAGTTAAAGTCGCCATAGGCCAGAGCAGAGTCAACATCTTGCACGGCTTGCTGGCCGACTGAGCCAGATCGATATCTGCAAATAATAAATTGGCTCCCCAGAGGGGCCGCACTAAACCTTCAGCAATGCTTCCCTGGAAAAGTCCACAATTGGTGTGTGTGAGACTCAATAAGCCAGGTGAATGACTGTGCCGGGGCACATCTTTAGCACTCCATAATAGAAAATTAATGGTGCTCAAATCTGTGCTGAGGGCACCCTGAGGGTTACCTAATAGGCCTTGTTAGGTCTGCCATCTCTCCCAGAGTGCCCTAAAATATTGCATGCAAACACAAGTAGCCAAGAAGAAAGGGAAGCTTGGATGTTCATTTTGTGTACAGGTAGTGTGAGAGAAGTTAGATTGTTCACAGCAAAAACAATACAAAGAACTACAAGGAGAGGTAAAGACAGCTGTCCTTAGTTCTGCATGCATCATAGAGGTCAGAGCTTGAGTTAATCTTAAATATAAAGCTTAAATATGTTTAACTTACTGCTTAAACAACTTGCAATTTAATTAAGTTGCCCCCTTTTGTAGATTAGCAGAATGTTTTTTATTCTAACACTAAATCAGAGGCATTTGTTTAGAATTGATCTTCCCTATATATTTTAATACAGATGGGTAGGTATTACATGTAATATTGTTAATTGCAACTTATTTTAAAATGTAATTTATATTCCTAAATAGTACACAAATTTTACTAATTGGTTCATCTGGAGAATCTGAATTAATTATTATTACTATTATTATTATTATTATTATAGTGGGTTTAGGCAGTGGCTGTATAGATTGAAGGTTAATCATACAAGCAAAAGGTTGCAGAGGAGGTTGTCATATTAAGAAACTGTCCTATCAATCAATCTTTCATATGAACTTAAATGCAATCACTTCATCTCATATGTTTAATTCCCAGTATTAAACTCAATAAACAAAAATCACATTAACTCTAAGTCACATGGCAGCTTACTCACCTCTTCTTACAAGATTAATTACAAAAGTTGGGCATGCATAAAAAAAAAGCAAATATGAGCCAATGCATGGGCTCATATTTCAACACCCCTCAAGAGCTCAACTAATCAGTAATTTGTCGCCACTTTGCCATTCCACACACAGTCGTGGTCATTCAAGGTTTTCCCATCCTCATTTACTTATGCAAAAAAGACCAAAGGCAGTGCGATTTCTGGGGAGGAGTTTCTTGCTGCATCTCTCCTCCCATAACGCTCAAGTCTGGACTCTAACAAACTATACGCTGCACTGACTCTGAACTTACCCACATGCTGCCACGATGCCATCCTGAAATGCAAACGGAGAGCGTCATTCTCCATGGGCCATTAGAGCTGCTTTCAGAGACAATGGAAGATTCTGGAGCACAGAGCCAGCTATAGAAAACATAAAGTTCCCATTGAGGTGAAGAAAACACTGTATCTTTAAATTGTTCAGCTGTTAAGTTAGTATACTCCATCAGTCTGGCAAAAATCCCACAGACAGGTACAACTCTAGCAGCTCCGCTCAGCGCAGATGAAGAAAGAACAACGCAAACAACACAGGGAACAAGAAAGAAAACAGCTTTATGGTGCTGAGCTGTGTTGATCTGATGTTTTAAACTCCCTGTGTGGATGTCTGTCTGTCTCTATGTGTTCATGCCAGTGCCACAAAAAGGGGAAAAAAAAAAACTCGAAACAGCCTATGAGAAGAAAAGAAAGCCTGGTTCCTCATCATGCGCTTGTTAGCTTGTCCAATCTATGGCAATCAGCACGGTCCCAAGGGTTGAAAGACACGAGAAGCTGGGGAAAGGGAAGCCGGGGCTGAGGAAAAGATCAATACTGCACTGTGAAACAAGAAGTGTGGGCTATTTACTCTCCATTGATCTGATGATGCTGAAGAAACACCTTACTCTGCTATTAAATTGAGGGTATAAGTCTACTGTGGAGAGTTCTTTTTCTTCCGCTCTGTCCCTGTCTATCTCTTTTTCTTCACCTCAGGGTCACGAATGTACTATAAACATCCACAAACGAACAAAAATGGATTGTTTTGGCCAGAGAAAGTAATTAATCTGCTTTAAAATGTCAAGGGAACAGGCGCCAACGGCCTGTCCTCAGTTTGCCTCAGAGCAACAAGAGAATCACAGCACAGGACAGACTACAAAGAGAGGCACTGAAAAACAAAACTAATCAACAATGAGGTAAAGTTTGAAAAATCTGTACAAGAGACCAGAGAGCATAATCGGTAGTAAAAATGAATACTCAACATTTCAGTTTCTGTTAGTTCTGCAATGATTAACAAAAACATGTCACCAGTAAAAGAGTAGCTATTTTTTTTTTATTCTTGAAATTTAAATAGTTTATTAAATTAGAAAATTTAACAAATTCCGAGTAGTTAGTTCAAGAGGACAACTGGGTCTGTGCTTTTGCGTTTTGGATGGAGGAAATATGTTGTTTTTTTTAATTATTATTATTATTATTAGTCATTTGGATCCTAGAAATACTAAAATGCTAAACATGATTTATGTCACATTACAGCACATATTTTTTTATTCAGTCTTTCTTCAGTTATCTATCCTCCCATTCATTTTTTGTATGTGCTTTTTCAGAGTTGATGAAGAACAACTTGTTAAAGCATCATGTAGTAGAGATACACAGATTGAAAGACAAAAACCATCCTATACTACACTCATACAGTGAAACAAGGTGGTGGCTGTGTCGTACTATGGGGATGCTATTGTTCAAAGCTGCAAGAGTTGATGGGAAGCTGGATCAAGCTAAAGCTAGTGTAATCTTGGGGTGAAAAACATTTTTGAGGATTCAATACACTTGAAACCTGGATGAGGATTCACCTTCAAGTGGGCAATCACCCTATATAGCCAAAGAGCCCCGATGACATCAGCGTTTCCTTCCTTAAACTCCTCCTGACTACTGCTGGGACCCAAATGGGTTAAAGTGCAGTGAAATCTTGCCTCAATAGTTACAACAGCAGCAACCTCAGATCAAAGCACTGCCCCCACAGGACTGTCCAGTGGGCATGATTGGTGAATCATTTCATCTTCTTTTTTTCTTACCCTAAAGTGCCAATCACATTCTGAACCTGGACTCAGAATCTGTGACCTTCTTCTATTGCAGAGTCCAGTATTGATGCTCCTTTGCAAGTCCAACTTGGCCAAAGGAATAAACCTTGATCCTGATTTATTCAGAAATCTTAAAAAGGAACCTTATAACTACAGAATCTCCATGATAGCCGTCAACATCCCATGCTGACTGGCTGTGAATGAGCTGAACTTGTATAATGTGTTAAGTCCAGAGGACTACAAAGCATCCATCCATTCACGCGCTGATGGTGGCAAGCTATTGGGTTGTAGCCACAGTTTGAGGGAGGTGAGGCTGCCGTGCCCTGGCACCGCCAAGCGCTTTTACCACCAGCAGCAGGAAAGGCAGCTGAAGAGTCTTGCCCAAGGACACAAGGACAGAGATAGAAAGAGCAACCCACTGATGGAGCAGCACATAATACAGCTAAGTAGCATGTGCAGCTAATGGCAGTGGTTGGGCTCTGGATCTTCATGAAAAATTAATGCAACACTTGATGTAAACAAATCTTGTGACATAATAGAAGTTTATTGAAACAATGCCACAGAAAATGTGCGTCTACAAAATATTAGAATGCGACCGTTTTTTTTTTTGGTGGTGACTTATTTTGGGCCAGGCAGTGTATATTTGTGTATAGTAGGCCCCACAATCTGTCCACAGTTCTCTGAACTCAGTGACAGAAGTGCTAAGTTTTGGTGTGAAAATCTTTTTCCCTCCATTTTTTTGTTTGCTTTTTTTTTTTTTTCCTCCTGCTCAGAGTAGAAGCCGTATTGACTGTGTGGCTGTATTACAACAAGCAGTCTCTAATGACTCCCTGAAGACCTCTCTATCCCCGCTGCCCGCCCTCTGTCTCTCCCACTCTCTGTGTCCCACTCCGTACATCTCTTCTTCTCTGCCTGTTCTTCAGGCTCCAGTTCAGCAGCTAATTAACCCTCTCTAATAGCGTAGATTACATTAGCTTTGAGCGGCTCGCACCCTCCACCGGACTCACACTGCCACACAATGAACCCAGCCTTGCTTTACAAATCTCCCTCCTTCACCAGAGCACAATTATGAATTCAAACAACTTCTTATCCACTCTCACTCATCCAGGGACAGAGGCCCTCCTCTGCAACCGCCCCATTCCTCCCCTGCCACCCATCTCCAAGGCCTTCATACTAAAAGTAATGAGCGAGCTGAAGAGAGGAGACCACACAACAAGAAGGGCATGAAGGGGGAGAGGGATATCGAGAGGAGGGGGCACTCCTACTGGGTAAATCAGCGGTCACTAAAGGTGTTTCATTGGGTGAGCCCACAGAAGCCCTGTGATAACCCTTCATTTCAATGTTCCCATTCAGAGCAAAATGGAATCTTAATTACCATGAACAGAAAGAGGAAGAAGGGGAATACCAGGACCAAATGGAGCTTCACACCTCAAGTGGTCAAAGAGAGGAATTAGACACCAAGAATGAATGACTTAAGCCAATAGCAGCTTTTTACTACTCTACACTAAAATGAATAGAAATTTTAAAAAGTTTTATGAAGAATTAGAAAAACGTCTACCATGCCAAAGCTCTTAATTTTGTTTTATTGCACCTTGCATGTTAAAGAGTTTCTGTTGTGCTGCAAGCTAAGCTGCCACCCAACATCTGTCTGTCTAGATCAACTTCACTTTTGCTGCTGAATGAACGCAACACAGCATCATCATGCTGCCACCACCATGTCTCACCATTGGGACAGTACCTATTTATTATTTTTAATCTAATCAGACCACCTTTTTGAATGTTTGTCGTTTGTCCGACATGACTTGTCGCACACAACACTTCTTATGACTTCCTTTTAAAAATAGCTTTCTTATTGCCTCCCACCATAAAAGCCACAGTTACGAAGTCCAGGAAAAATACTGGTGGTGTTGAGATGTTTGCTCACATGATATATGGGTTTCCACAACTCACCATTAACCTTTTGGCTGAAGTTCCCCAGTCTTCTTTTTATTCTTGGATCATGGCTTAAACATTGTTCTGTGGGATGTGTGTGCGGGTATGCACACATGCTTCAGCTAAACACCCTATACTGTCACACACCCAACCAAATAACAAATCCTGTTTGTAAAACTGTTTTGATAACCATGTTTACTGTAGTCTTCCTAACATTTCACACACTACAATAGGGGATATGTTGCTTTATCCCCTTAAAATCCAAACATATCAATTTATCTGATTGTGCCATGTTGAAATGCAAAAAAATATATATTGAATATAGTCATTTTTTAAAAGCTATATGCATTTGTTTAGTTTGTCCATTGACTATAGGGAAGACAAGATCAGGTAAGGTTGAATCTGTCTAATAGTACTTTGTGGTAATTTATGATAATGAGATGAGGTCAACAAGTGGGTCAAAAAGGGGTAGGGAAAAAAATAAATCTATTCTACCTAACAATAAGTTGGTACATTTGTAGTGAAAGAACATTCTCTTGTTTCTTTGTCCGAGCAAGTAATTTCCCTTCTGTCCCTCTTCTGTAAGGCTTGCCATAGCAGGATTTTCTACAGCACAGAGCACTCTTCTTTCTATTTCAATAGGACAGCTCATTTGCTAGACTCCCAGCTTAAACTGCTGACTGGGTTTTTCAAGGCTGTGTACTTTGTGTACGTGTGTGTTAGTGTTTAAGACCATGCATGTGTATGTGTGTGCTAAGGGAGAGAAAATACAGAGCTTCATAAAAGAAAGGTAGAAAAATGGAAGGAACGAGTGAGAGAGAGAGAAAGGAGGAGAACACACTGTATCATTAAAGTACTCAGAGATCATTAGATATATAAGGGCTCTGCTATGCAAGGTCAGGGCTGCTGTGTTTTCCTAGGTCATCAGAGAAACAGTAAAACCAGTTTAATCAGCCTCTTCTCTTCTCCCCCCACCGCTTCTCTCGCTTCCTTTTGAGGGGAGGAGGTAGTGTGGATTACAGCCCAGGTTAGCCACCTCCCGTATGGATTTACTAACTTTATCAAGGTGCATGAGCCAAGGACATGTTGAGCCACATAAAAGCCATTTAACATTGTGGTTTAATTACAGGATGAAGTTCTTGGCTCTCTGCTGCCATCAAGGATGAACAGTATTGCTTTAACAAGTTCCCTCACAATCTCGTATTCTTAGGTGTTGTCTCTTAAAACTTGAGTTCAAGATCTGGCAGTTTGCCTGTAATAACGTTCCTGTGTCAAGATATTCAAGTATTAAAGGCCACCGCACAAAAGTGAATAAAGTAAAGCTGTGGAGGCGAGGACACTGGTTTTATGTATCAAACGTATTCATTTCTCAAATCAAATCTCGTTAGGAACAATTTCTCACTTTACGCAGTCACCACTGAGCCACTGGGCATGTGTTCAGCTCACTCCAGCTTCCGTTAGCAGCTCGTTAGTTGGCTCGGGCTGCAAGAGCATTCGGTTTACACCAACCAATAAGTTTTAGGTTACGGATGTGTTGGGGAAAGACCGACCCGCGGCTTTTTTGTGGCTCTGGTAGCCGTTATATGTTGCACCTGTTCTACCACTGAGCAATGTGTCGCCTCCTGCTTGCTTGATTATCTAAAAATGAAATCAAAAGTCTTATACACAAGTATGTCAGATTGAGGGACGTCATAACTATTATTATTATTATTAACTAATTGTTATGACTTTGAGATCTGCAGCAGTCTCAGAGTTGAAGGATTTATGCCGCATAATTTTTTAACAAAGTAAAAAAAAAAAAAGACAACTTGGTTAAACTGCTTAATCTGAGCCCTAGCCCTACTTAAGCCACGGTCACCTTGAGAAAGTAATTGATTTTAAAAAGTAACTTAGTTACTTTACTGATTACTTGATTTGAAAAGTAACAAAGTTAGAGTACAAGTTACATTATTAGTTATATTCAGCAGCTGCCACCAGCATCCAGCCAACGCCTCAACATAAAAGTTTTACCAAAATACTCACTTTACTGTAAGGGCATTTTAACAGTAACAGCAACTTACCTAGGTTGGTGGAAGACCTCTGGCACAGTTCTCTGATACACATTTCGTAGTTGGACTTTCTCTGTAAGTTGGACTGTGCCATGGTGCTACTCCAGCTTTTTTTTTTTTTTTTTTTTCAAAAATTTATGTTCGCCATGGTACAAACTGAGATCAGATTATTATAGAAAGTGAAGAGACAAGATAAAAATACACCTTGAAAAGACGCAAGATATTCATCCACTAAGGGTATCAGAACAAAAACCTAACGGTTTCCTTTCTGAGATGAGATTAGAAGATGAAAGAAGAGAAGCAAAAGCTAAAACTGTGGATGCCAAAATGTTTTGTGCCTCTGTTGCTCTTGACCATCTCATTAGGCTAATGTTTCCATATAAGGCACTTGAAATGCCAAAGCACTGGCGGATTTAGTGTAAACTTAAATTCCATTACCTGGCAGGCATTAATTGCTCACTGAGCCCAGAGATTTCCCCCATGGGGCCCTTATGTTTCCTCTCTGTCATCTGGCTAACTATTCTGTCTAGACTAACTTAGAGCTCCATAATCCACCATGGGGATCAATAAACTGCACATAATTCAGCTCCAATAATGAGCTTTCACTTCAACACAACCGCCAGCCCACTTCCCAAGGAACCGACAGGAGCGTAAAATGATAATGTAATTATTAAAAGGACAGGCAAAATGAGTAAGCACTTTCACTGAGGGAGGAAGGGTGAGCTCGGCCTCAATTAGGCACACTTAAAGCTATCATTGTTATTCGAGACAAAGCTAATCAAGGAGGAGATACAGGGGGATCCATTTCAGCAGGTAATGGAATGACGCTCGCTGAATCTCCCATTTTCCAAGGCTCATGATGTTATAAAGGCCGCCCTGTAGTCACACATGGGTGGGCACTCTTTAATGGAGTGCAATGGATGTGGTTTCCAATCAGTGAAACAGAGGAGTGGACCAGTGATGGATAGGTTTAAGATATCCATCTTAATAGTAATACATAAAACCATATGTGTAGGAGATTATTTTACACCTGCAGGTTAGAGCAGTGGTCCAGGGAAAGATCTAAAATGAAAGATTAACATTTTGAAAAGTGTGAATCTCACTAATGTGATGGGAACCTATTTACGGAAAGATGCTGCCTTCGGAGACCAGCATTTGAGATTTTGTGTGACAAAATAAGGTGAACCCGGGGCCTTATCTGTTAACTACTGTTTCTCCAATTATCTGCATCCTTGAGTTCCAGTGAAATCAAGGGAAGCTAGTTTGCTTTTACACCCAACTGCTCCTAATTCCTCTGCGGGCTACAGGAGGTCCGGGGTGAATAAATCAGGCTTTTACGGAAGAGTTGCTCCTACTGTTTATCTGCTGGTGACATTTGCTGCATGGCTCCAGCCGCACCGTAATTACCCCACTTATTCACTAAACAGGAATCATGCCTGGCAGGAACCCCCCTGCCACAAAGGTTGCGCGACTTAGGGCTATATTCAGCCTCCAGAGTTCAATGGCCATGGCTTCATGAAAGAACTCCATTCATCTGAACACCAGCATGGGTTCACTTCAGCATGCTCTAAAAGGAGATAGGGGGCTAAACTGACTCGCCTCAATGGCCATAACAAAGAGCATCATGGTTGATGTTGATGATCAATTTACATGAGAGTGCACATGCTTCCCTAACATCCAGCACACCTTGGCACACTCTGAATGTCACAGTTCCCATAGTGGAATGGCATTTAGAGTAAATCCTCCTGCCCCGGGAACCAGCACAATGGGANGCTGTGATGTGACGGAGAGAAAAATTGTACGAGGTATGGATACTTTTTCAAGGCAATGTGGAGAAGTCGTCCGTGTGCTTTGCCAAAATTATTTTATAGATAAGAACGTGGAGAAGTCAACAGTATCTCTGTTATTCTACTTCGTATTATCATACTGCAGCAATTATTCAAATCTATGATTGTCCTTAGAGAAGCGGTGCAATCATGGCTGAAAATCAATTTCAGGGACATCAGGAAAAATCAAAAAAGCTTGCTCAGTGCCAACAGGGCCAAGGGCTTGTGCAAGAGAAGAGAGACAGGGTTTTTTTGGGGGGGTTGGGGGGTTTCATCATCGTTTCGCTTTTTCTTCTTGCTGAGGGTAATCAGCCAACAACAGCAGAGACCGCGCTGCTAGTCAGAGCCAGATCCTCATCCTGTTTGGAGCAGCAAGTGATGTGGAGCCAGGTAGCATCCAATTAGTGCAACTTAATGCGAAGTGCTGGCACTCAGCTCGCTGAATCCAACTAGTTGTCATAGAATTTCCATGCTCCCTCCGTCAAATTCCTGAACATTTGCTGATTTGCTTTGCCTTCTCACTGCACCATGAAGTTGAAATGAGACGTTTCCATCGATGCTGCGCCTTGTACGGCCATTTTCTGCTAAAGCAGATTGGCCTGATTACTGATGAGACAGCAGGCATGTCAGAGAAGGCTGCTTGATGCTTGCTTACAAGTGTATTGCCTAAGAACTGCATTTACTCATTTGACACAGAGCAATTTGTTATGGCACAGATTTTGGTGCTCGGAAAAAAGTGTTAAATTAATTTAATCTTTAAGGGTCTTCTATTACTTTTTCGCACTGAACGTTTTGTTTCAATGTTGAAAGGAGTCCCGGCTCCATAAGGTAGTCTTTTTCTGTCAAATGAGATCTCATCTTTATTCTTCTCACAAAACATTGTGAGAAGAATAAAACATTGTGAGTTTTGCTGTGTTGGTCAGCAAAACTCACAATCAAATGCTTGAAATCTTACAAATAAAGTCATGGCGGATACTTGTACCTGTATTTCAGCACCTTTTCACTTTCTTTGCAACTTCTCTTGCTTTTTCCCCTACTTCCTGACACAGTATGCGGCTGTGACGAGGCTATTCAAAGGCTACTTCCAGCAGCAATCAGACAATTGTGTTTTGGTAATGTCATGGAACGTCTGTTTAAACAGCAGCCTCCTTCTTACTTTTCTCCCAGCGTCAGGGTTCAGTGGAAGCTCAGCCCACTTCTTTTGGGCAAGAGAATTTACAGAGACTTCACAGTAAAAGGGTGGAAAAGTCATTCCTTTGTGTTTCTTTCTTCAGTGATGTCCTCTCTTTGAGCGTTGCTTCAGTTTTAGTGACCCACATGAATATGGAAGATAAATAGGAGCCATCTTCTGAGCTCACGCCAAACTCTACAAGGGAGTCCTTTCAACCATGAAATCGTCTTTGCAGGGAGAACATAGATGAATTTGGATGAGTTAGCAGCACTTTTATGTTTAGGAAATTTTCCTGACCTTTGTTTTATGTTCTTGGCCATAAAGATCAGGTGAAATGCTATCATAACAGAAAAAAAATGGGGGTCTATTATCTCCCATAATTCCTCAGGACATCTATCATCATTCATCCACTGCTCAGGCTACCTGGCGCTGATCTCAGAACACCCACACAGACCTGAGCTTTCTTTTTATTGCCTTGTCTTGGTTATTTGTCCTTCGGACTGTTTGGCTCCAGAACCACTGTACAGAGCACATATGCACACAAAATAGAGATGCACGCACAAACAATGATCAGGGACTAAAGCTGCTGCTCCCAAAACTTCTTGTGCATGAGGCATTAACTCAGACACAGCTTGATTTGTGTATCGGTTCCTCTTACTCAACTCAAACAATTGCTTTTATAGTGTGTGTTCAGTATAAAGAGATAAAATACATTCCATCCAAATGGGACATATTCATGATGAAATTAGCTCGACAAAACAACACCATAGATGGGAAATTCTGTGAAAAGACTCATGACAGAAAGTAAATCTGAGAACGAAAGCTGAAATCCTTTGAAAGAGTTTTGGCAGCATACCTGTGTGTACTCGTGATATAAATTTTGCAGGTCATGGCTTGCCTGAACAATTTCCACTGTACAGTCAGTGTCTCACAACTGTATACATACACCTCCAGCTTGTGTATGTGTGTGGGTTTTCTTTTTTCACATTTTGTCATGTTATAAACAAAAAGCTGCATGCACTTTGTTGAGATTTTATCTGATTGACAAATAGAAAGAAGTGCATGACAATGGAATGAAAAAGATGAATAAAAAATGCAAGTAGAAATCTGAAAATGCAACACATTACAAATTTTGCTTTAATTAGTATCCAGTTTTTTGGGGGTATATCAAACATCATTTTTGTGTATAGAGATTGAATTGTTGTTCAAGTAGCTTCAATTAATTCAGTTTGGATGGAGAGAATTTATGGACATCAATTTTCAAGTCTTGCTACACATTTCTGTTTAGGATGTCATTTTAAAATGTGGACATGCTTCAATCTACACCTTTCTAATTACAGCTCTCTAGCTGTATAGTTAGTCAAATATTCCTGCTGAAAATCCATTTATCCATCAACCTGATCAACTTCTTTGCTGCCACCCTCAAGATTCAAGGTTTAATTATATTTTCCAAGCAGAGTACCTTCTTGCACATTTGTAGAGTCCCCCGCTAAGTTGTCATGCGGCAGATTCTCCCTGTAGAGGTTGATCTCTAGAGATGTTCCAGTATCAGTATTGAGATGCTCAAATCTTGAGATTGTGTTTTCTATCTCTAATCCTGCCTGATACTTCATCTTTTAATCTGGTATGCTTGGTTTTCATTTGAGGCCAACTATTTAATTTATGTTCGCCAACAAATATCTGACACCTTTCCAGAATGTCTGTCCTTAAACTGAGACTGAGGCTGTTAGAAAACGCCTGGTATTTTGTGATAGAGTAAATGACGGTGAACAGAAGTACATACCACACACCTTCTCTTTGGAAAATATTTTTGAAAAGCATTATTTTCTTTCCACTCTATAATTACACACCACCTTATGTTGGTCTATCACATACAATTTTAGTAAAACATCATAAAGTATGGGGTTGTAGTGTGACAAAATGTTAAAAATTTCAAGGGTGATGAGTACTTTTGCAAGGAGTTTTATTCAGTTTAGACATTTTAAGAAAGTTGTTCTCTCCAGACTACCTAGTTAGTATTTAAATAGATTATTATCATTTCCGTTCATGAAGAAATTACTGCAGTTTGAAATATTATCAACATACATGGAAATTGTTCTCTTTTGGAAGTGTTAACTACAGCAAAAAAAATAAATAAAATAAAATAAGTACATATAAATTCTGCCATTTTCTTTTGCAACTCTTACTTGTCCTGCAATTGACTTCATGTGTGGTGCAATAATTCACTTTTATGTTGAAAATAAAAGAGCGGTACAGAAGAGAGAATATTAGTCAACACTCTGAAGGCGACCCTCTGAGAAATATCTCTTTTCTGCAGTGACTGTGTGTGATGATCTGCTGTAGTAATCTGCTGGTTTCAGAGTCATGCCCTTTACTGTCCCTCTGCTATTTAACCACCAGACATACACAGTTTGATAAATGTTTGGTCTGACCTTCTAAATTTGTTTTCCTTCCTCTTTACTGAGATTTTATTTCCCTTGGACAGATCAGACAGAGTCTGTGTGTGTTGTTACTATGTGTGTAAGAATATCCCTGTCTGTACATGCCTGCTTATTTATCTGCTGGAAAAAAAAAAAAAAACAGTCCATAAACAGTCACATAAAATCTTGCCTTGCATTATTGGCAATTACTTAAAGTTTTGGTTATATATACAAAAAACAACAAAAAAAAGCAAATGAGATAGGAAAAGAAAACTCAAACACGACTTGAACCAGGATTCCAACCGTCCCCTGACCATCCATCTCACGGGCTACAACCTGGAAAGAGTTAAAGTCGCCATAGGCCAGAGCAGAGTCAACATCTTGCACGGCTTGCTGGCCGACTGAGCCAGATCGATATCTGCAAATAATAAATTGGCTCCCCAGAGGGGCCGCACTAAACCTTCAGCAATGCTTCCCTGGAAAAGTCCACAATTGGTGTGTGTGAGACTCAATAAGCCAGGTGAATGACTGTGCCGGGGCACATCTTTAGCACTCCATAATAGAAAATTAATGGTGCTCAAATCTGTGCTGAGGGCACCCTGAGGGTTACCTAATAGGCCTTGTTAGGTCTGCCATCTCTCCCAGAGTGCCCTAAAATATTGCATGCAAACACAAGTAGCCAAGAAGAAAGGGAAGCTTGGATGTTCATTTTGTGTACAGGTAGTGTGAGAGAAGTTAGATTGTTCACAGCAAAAACAATACAAAGAACTACAAGGAGAGGTAAAGACAGCTGTCCTTAGTTCTGCATGCATCATAGAGGTCAGAGCTTGAGTTAATCTTAAATATAAAGCTTAAATATGTTTAACTTACTGCTTAAACAACTTGCAATTTAATTAAGTTGCCCCCTTTTGTAGATTAGCAGAATGTTTTTTATTCTAACACTAAATCAGAGGCATTTGTTTAGAATTGATCTTCCCTATATATTTTAATACAGATGGGTAGGTATTACATGTAATATTGTTAATTGCAACTTATTTTAAAATGTAATTTATATTCCTAAATAGTACACAAATTTTACTAATTGGTTCATCTGGAGAATCTGAATTAATTATTATTACTATTATTATTATTATTATTATAGTGGGTTTAGGCAGTGGCTGTATAGATTGAAGGTTAATCATACAAGCAAAAGGTTGCAGAGGAGGTTGTCATATTAAGAAACTGTCCTATCAATCAATCTTTCATATGAACTTAAATGCAATCACTTCATCTCATATGTTTAATTCCCAGTATTAAACTCAATAAACAAAAATCACATTAACTCTAAGTCACATGGCAGCTTACTCACCTCTTCTTACAAGATTAATTACAAAAGTTGGGCATGCATAAAAAAAAAGCAAATATGAGCCAATGCATGGGCTCATATTTCAACACCCCTCAAGAGCTCAACTAATCAGTAATTTGTCGCCACTTTGCCATTCCACACACAGTCGTGGTCATTCAAGGTTTTCCCATCCTCATTTACTTATGCAAAAAAGACCAAAGGCAGTGCGATTTCTGGGGAGGAGTTTCTTGCTGCATCTCTCCTCCCATAACGCTCAAGTCTGGACTCTAACAAACTATACGCTGCACTGACTCTGAACTTACCCACATGCTGCCACGATGCCATCCTGAAATGCAAACGGAGAGCGTCATTCTCCATGGGCCATTAGAGCTGCTTTCAGAGACAATGGAAGATTCTGGAGCACAGAGCCAGCTATAGAAAACATAAAGTTCCCATTGAGGTGAAGAAAACACTGTATCTTTAAATTGTTCAGCTGTTAAGTTAGTATACTCCATCAGTCTGGCAAAAATCCCACAGACAGGTACAACTCTAGCAGCTCCGCTCAGCGCAGATGAAGAAAGAACAACGCAAACAACACAGGGAACAAGAAAGAAAACAGCTTTATGGTGCTGAGCTGTGTTGATCTGATGTTTTAAACTCCCTGTGTGGATGTCTGTCTGTCTCTATGTGTTCATGCCAGTGCCACAAAAAGGGGAAAAAAAAAAACTCGAAACAGCCTATGAGAAGAAAAGAAAGCCTGGTTCCTCATCATGCGCTTGTTAGCTTGTCCAATCTATGGCAATCAGCACGGTCCCAAGGGTTGAAAGACACGAGAAGCTGGGGAAAGGGAAGCCGGGGCTGAGGAAAAGATCAATACTGCACTGTGAAACAAGAAGTGTGGGCTATTTACTCTCCATTGATCTGATGATGCTGAAGAAACACCTTACTCTGCTATTAAATTGAGGGTATAAGTCTACTGTGGAGAGTTCTTTTTCTTCCGCTCTGTCCCTGTCTATCTCTTTTTCTTCACCTCAGGGTCACGAATGTACTATAAACATCCACAAACGAACAAAAATGGATTGTTTTGGCCAGAGAAAGTAATTAATCTGCTTTAAAATGTCAAGGGAACAGGCGCCAACGGCCTGTCCTCAGTTTGCCTCAGAGCAACAAGAGAATCACAGCACAGGACAGACTACAAAGAGAGGCACTGAAAAACAAAACTAATCAACAATGAGGTAAAGTTTGAAAAATCTGTACAAGAGACCAGAGAGCATAATCGGTAGTAAAAATGAATACTCAACATTTCAGTTTCTGTTAGTTCTGCAATGATTAACAAAAACATGTCACCAGTAAAAGAGTAGCTATTTTTTTTTTATTCTTGAAATTTAAATAGTTTATTAAATTAGAAAATTTAACAAATTCCGAGTAGTTAGTTCAAGAGGACAACTGGGTCTGTGCTTTTGCGTTTTGGATGGAGGAAATATGTTGTTTTTTTTAATTATTATTATTATTATTAGTCATTTGGATCCTAGAAATACTAAAATGCTAAACATGATTTATGTCACATTACAGCACATATTTTTTTATTCAGTCTTTCTTCAGTTATCTATCCTCCCATTCATTTTTTGTATGTGCTTTTTCAGAGTTGATGAAGAACAACTTGTTAAAGCATCATGTAGTAGAGATACACAGATTGAAAGACAAAAACCATCCTATACTACACTCATACAGTGAAACAAGGTGGTGGCTGTGTCGTACTATGGGGATGCTATTGTTCAAAGCTGCAAGAGTTGATGGGAAGCTGGATCAAGCTAAAGCTAGTGTAATCTTGGGGTGAAAAACATTTTTGAGGATTCAATACACTTGAAACCTGGATGAGGATTCACCTTCAAGTGGGCAATCACCCTATATAGCCAAAGAGCCCCGATGACATCAGCGTTTCCTTCCTTAAACTCCTCCTGACTACTGCTGGGACCCAAATGGGTTAAAGTGCAGTGAAATCTTGCCTCAATAGTTACAACAGCAGCAACCTCAGATCAAAGCACTGCCCCCACAGGACTGTCCAGTGGGCATGATTGGTGAATCATTTCATCTTCTTTTTTTCTTACCCTAAAGTGCCAATCACATTCTGAACCTGGACTCAGAATCTGTGACCTTCTTCTATTGCAGAGTCCAGTATTGATGCTCCTTTGCAAGTCCAACTTGGCCAAAGGAATAAACCTTGATCCTGATTTATTCAGAAATCTTAAAAAGGAACCTTATAACTACAGAATCTCCATGATAGCCGTCAACATCCCATGCTGACTGGCTGTGAATGAGCTGAACTTGTATAATGTGTTAAGTCCAGAGGACTACAAAGCATCCATCCATTCACGCGCTGATGGTGGCAAGCTATTGGGTTGTAGCCACAGTTTGAGAGAGGTGAGGCTGCCGTGCCCTGGCACCGCCAAGCGCTTTTACCACCAGCAGCAGGAAAGGCAGGTGAAGAGTCTTGCCCAAGGACACAAGGACAGAGATAGAAAGAGCAACCCACTGATGGAGCAGCACATAATACAGCTAAGTAGCATGTGCAGCTAATGGCAGTGGTTGGGCTCTGGATCTTCATGAAAAATTAATGCAACACTTGATGTAAACAAATCTTGTGACATAATAGAAGTTTATTGAAACAATGCCACAGAAAATGTGCGTCTACAAAATATTAGAATGCGACCGTTTTTTTTTTTGGTGGTGACTTATTTTGGGCCAGGCAGTGTATATTTGTGTATAGTAGGCCCCACAATCTGTCCACAGTTCTCTGAACTCAGTGACAGAAGTGCTAAGTTTTGGTGTGAAAATCTTTTTCCCTCCATTTTTTTGTTTGCTTTTTTTTTTTTTTCCTCCTGCTCAGAGTAGAAGCCGTATTGACTGTGTGGCTGTATTACAACAAGCAGTCTCTAATGACTCCCTGAAGACCTCTCTATCCCCGCTGCCCGCCCTCTGTCTCTCCCACTCTCTGTGTCCCACTCCGTACATCTCTTCTTCTCTGCCTGTTCTTCAGGCTCCAGTTCAGCAGCTAATTAACCCTCTCTAATAGCGTAGATTACATTAGCTTTGAGCGGCTCGCACCCTCCACCGGACTCACACTGCCACACAATGAACCCAGCCTTGCTTTACAAATCTCCCTCCTTCACCAGAGCACAATTATGAATTCAAACAACTTCTTATCCACTCTCACTCATCCAGGGACAGAGGCCCTCCTCTGCAACCGCCCCATTCCTCCCCTGCCACCCATCTCCAAGGCCTTCATACTAAAAGTAATGAGCGAGCTGAAGAGAGGAGACCACACAACAAGAAGGGCATGAAGGGGGAGAGGGATATCGAGAGGAGGGGGCACTCCTACTGGGTAAATCAGCGGTCACTAAAGGTGTTTCATTGGGTGAGCCCACAGAAGCCCTGTGATAACCCTTCATTTCAATGTTCCCATTCAGAGCAAAATGGAATCTTAATTACCATGAACAGAAAGAGGAAGAAGGGGAATACCAGGACCAAATGGAGCTTCACACCTCAAGTGGTCAAAGAGAGGAATTAGACACCAAGAATGAATGACTTAAGCCAATAGCAGCTTTTTACTACTCTACACTAAAATGAATAGAAATTTTAAAAAGTTTTATGAAGAATTAGAAAAACGTCAACCATGCCAAAGCTCTTAATTTTGTTTTATTGCACCTTGCATGTTAAAGAGTTTCTGTTGTGCTGCAAGGTAAGCTGCCACCCAAGATCTGTCTGTCTAGATCAACTTCACTGTTGCTGCTGAATGAACGCAACACATCATCATCATGCTGCCACCACCATGTCTCACCATTGGGACAGTACCTATTTATTATTTTTAATCTAATCAGACCACCTTTTTGAATGTTTGTCGTTTGTCCGACATGACTTGTCGCACACAACACTTCTTATGACTTCCTTTTAAAAATAGCTTTCTTATTGCCTCCCACCATAAAAGCCACAGTTACGAAGTCCAGGAAAAATACTGGTGGTGTTGAGATGTTTGCTCACATGATATATGGGTTTCCACAACTCACCATTAACCTTTTGGCTGAAGTTCCCCAGTCTTCTTTTTATTCTTGGATCATGGCTTAAACATTGTTCTGTGGGATGTGTGTGCGGGTATGCACACATGCTTCAGCTAAACACCCTATACTGTCACACACCCAACCAAATAACAAATCCTGTTTGTAAAACTGTTTTGATAACCATGTTTACTGTAGTCTTCCTAACATTTCACACACTACAATAGGGGATATGTTGCTTTATCCCCTTAAAATCCAAACATATCAATTTATCTGATTGTGCCATGTTGAAATGCAAAAAAATATATATTGAATATAGTCATTTTTTAAAAGCTATATGCATTTGTTTAGTTTGTCCATTGACTATAGGGAAGACAAGATCAGGTAAGGTTGAATCTGTCTAATAGTACTTTGTGGTAATTTATGATAATGAGATGAGGTCAACAAGTGGGTCAAAAAGGGGTAGGGAAAAAAATAAATCTATTCTACCTAACAATAAGTTGGTACATTTGTAGTGAAAGAACATTCTCTTGTTTCTTTGTCCGAGCAAGTAATTTCCCTTCTGTCCCTCTTCTGTAAGGCTTGCCATAGCAGGATTTTCTACAGCACAGAGCACTCTTCTTTCTATTTCAATAGGACAGCTCATTTGCTAGACTCCCAGCTTAAACTGCTGACTGGGTTTTTCAAGGCTGTGTACTTTGTGTACGTGTGTGTTAGTGTTTAAGACCATGCATGTGTATGTGTGTGCTAAGGGAGAGAAAATACAGAGCTTCATAAAAGAAAGGTAGAAAAATGGAAGGAACGAGTGAGAGAGAGAGAAAGGAGGAGAACACACTGTATCATTAAAGTACTCAGAGATCATTAGATATATAAGGGCTCTGCTATGCAAGGTCAGGGCTGCTGTGTTTTCCTAGGTCATCAGAGAAACAGTAAAACCAGTTTAATCAGCCTCTTCTCTTCTCCCCCCACCGCTTCTCTCGCTTCCTTTTGAGGGGAGGAGGTAGTGTGGATTACAGCCCAGGTTAGCCACCTCCCGTATGGATTTACTAACTTTATCAAGGTGCATGAGCCAAGGACATGTTGAGCCACATAAAAGCCATTTAACATTGTGGTTTAATTACAGGATGAAGTTCTTGGCTCTCTGCTGCCATCAAGGATGAACAGTATTGCTTTAACAAGTTCCCTCACAATCTCGTATTCTTAGGTGTTGTCTCTTAAAACTTGAGTTCAAGATCTGGCAGTTTGCCTGTAATAACGTTCCTGTGTCAAGATATTCAAGTATTAAAGGCCACCGCACAAAAGTGAATAAAGTAAAGCTGTGGAGGCGAGGACACTGGTTTTATGTATCAAACGTATTCATTTCTCAAATCAAATCTCGTTAGGAACAATTTCTCACTTTACGCAGTCACCACTGAGCCACTGGGCATGTGTTCAGCTCACTCCAGCTTCCGTTAGCAGCTCGTTAGTTGGCTCGGGCTGCAAGAGCATTCGGTTTACACCAACCAATAAGTTTTAGGTTACGGATGTGTTGGGGAAAGACCGACCCGCGGCTTTTTTGTGGCTCTGGTAGCCGTTATATGTTGCACCTGTTCTACCACTGAGCAGTATGTCGCCTCCTGCTTGTGTTATTCTACACCTTTATGCTTTAATTTTACCTAGACTGACTACTGAGAAGTGCACCTACATTTTGTACAGTTCATCTGTGCTGGGAGGAAGTGTGTAAAGATCAAAGTGTTAAACCGGGCTACTTTTGTCATCAAGTACTGTCTTGTTTCATTTTCTTTCTATGATTATCTAAAAATGAAATCAAAAGTCTTATACACAAGTATGTCAGATTGAGGGACGTCATAACTATTATTATTATTATTAACTAATTGTTATGACTTTGAGATCTGCAGCAGTCTCAGAGTTGAAGGATTTATGCCGCATAATTTTTTAACAAAGTAAAAAAAAAAAAAGACAACTTGGTTAAACTGCTTAATCTGAGCCCTAGCCCTACTTAAGCCACGGTCACCTTGAGAAAGTAATTGATTTTAAAAAGTAACTTAGTTACTTTACTGATTACTTGATTTGAAAAGTAACAAAGTTAGAGTACAAGTTACATTATTAGTTATATTCAGCAGCTGCCACCAGCATCCAGCCAACGCCTCAACATAAAAGTTTTACCAAACACTCACTTTACTGTAAGGGCATTTTAACAGTAACAGCAACTTACCTAGGTTGGTGGAAGACCTCTGGCACAGTTCTCTGATACACATTTCGTAGTTGGACTTTCTCTGTAAGTTGGACTGTGCCATGGTGCTACTCCAGCTTTTTTTTTTTTTTTTTTTTCAAAAATTTATGTTCGCCATGGTACAAACTGAGATCAGATTATTATAGAAAGTGAAGAGACAAGATAAAAATACACCTTGAAAAGACGCAAGATATTCATCCACTAAGGGTATCAGAACAAAAACCTAACGGTTTCCTTTCTGAGATGAGATTAGAAGATGAAAGAAGAGAAGCAAAAGCTAAAACTGTGGATGCCAAAATGTTTTGTGCCTCTGTTGCTCTTGACCATCTCATTAGGCTAATGTTTCCATATAAGGCACTTGAAATGCCAAAGCACTGGCGGATTTAGTGTAAACTTAAATTCCATTACCTGGCAGGCATTAATTGCTCACTGAGCCCAGAGATTTCCCCCATGGGGCCCTTATGTTTCCTCTCTGTCATCTGGCTAACTATTCTGTCTAGACTAACTTAGAGCTCCATAATCCACCATGGGGATCAATAAACTGCACATAATTCAGCTCCAATAATGAGCTTTCACTTCAACACAACCGCCAGCCCACTTCCCAAGGAACCGACAGGAGCGTAAAATGATAATGTAATTATTAAAAGGACAGGCAAAATGAGTAAGCACTTTCACTGAGGGAGGAAGGGTGAGCTCGGCCTCAATTAGGCACACTTAAAGCTATCATTGTTATTCGAGACAAAGCTAATCAAGGAGGAGATACAGGGGGATCCATTTCAGCAGGTAATGGAATGACGCTCGCTGAATCTCCCATTTTCCAAGGCTCATGATGTTATAAAGGCCGCCCTGTAGTCACACATGGGTGGCCACTCTTTAATGGAGTGCAATGGATGTGGTTTCCAATCAGTGAAACAGAGGAGTGGACCAGTGATGGATAGGTTTAAGATATCCATCTTAATAGTAATACATAAAACCATATGTGTAGGAGATTATTTTACACCTGCAGGTTAGAGCAGTGGTCCAGGGAAAGATCTAAAATGAAAGATTAACATTTTGAAAAGTGTAAATCTCACTAATGTGATGGGAACCTATTTACGGAAAGATGCTGCCTTCGGAGACCAGCATTTGAGATTTTGTGTGACAAAATAAGGTGAACCCGGGGCCTTATCTGTTAACTACTGTTTCTCCAATTATCTGCATCCTTGAGTTCCAGTGAAATCAAGGGAAGCTAGTTTGCTTTTACACCCAACTGCTCCTAATTCCTCTGCGGGCTACAGGAGGTCCGGGGTGAATAAATCAGGCTTTTACGGAAGAGTTGCTCCTACTGTTTATCTGCTGGTGACATTTGCTGCATGGCTCCAGCCGCACCGTAATTACCCCACTTATTCACTAAACAGGAATCATGCCTGGCAGGAACCCCCCTGCCACAAAGGTTGCGCGACTTAGGGCTATATTCAGCCTCCAGAGTTCAATGGCCATGGCTTCATGAAAGAACTCCATTCATCTGAACACCAGCATGGGTTCACTTCAGCATGCTCTAAAAGGAGATAGGGGGCTAAACTGACTCGCCTCAATGGCCATAACAAAGAGCATCATGGTTGATGTTGATGATCAATTTACATGAGAGTGCACATGCTTCCCTAACATCCAGCACACCTTGGCACACTCTGAATGTCACAGTTCCCATAGTGGAATGGCATTTAGAGTAAATCCTCCTGCCCCGGGAACCAGCACAATGGGAAGGGATAGTTCTGCATATCTGTAGAGGGAAAAATAATGCATGAAAAAGAATAAATAAATAATTTTAAAAAAAGGTGAAAAGAAGACATCTCAATCACTATACTGTAACCATCATTCCAAACCCACAAGAGATTCGTAATGCGATAAATTTTTTACACTGGATTAGCATCATTTTCTTCCATCTTCCCCCCCCACAATTGCTATTTTAGATGAGTTACAGCGCTCATTGTTTTTGAGAATGCATCTAAATACAGCTCAACAGGGGAAAATCCAATTAAAACTAGGGACTGCAGTTCTCTGTTGCTTGTTGTGCAACTCTACAGCTGCTTGCACAGTTCTGCACAGTCTTATCAGTGAAATGTAGTAAGAACAGATGGATGACAAGTGACAAAGGGATATGTGGTTGAGGTTTGAGCGGTAATGAGTGTCATGTGAGTGCCACGTTCAAATTTCATTTGGCCTCTCCTGATCCTGAAGCTGCAATCAACACTGGGCCATCTGCAACGCTACAAATTAGCATAATTGGTGTACATTACATGCTTATGGGGAATACATTTTTATCCACAATTGTTCCCCCTTAACAAGATGAGCATCGGAGATACTGGAAAGAAAGACGCTGGTGATTAGTTGGAAACAAGCAGGACCTGTCTTGGTGAAAACAGAAGAAACCGACAACGAGAGTTTTGTGGACAGCCAGGTGCTAGGGCCAGAGTGCGGGCAGGCCAGTATGAATCTAACATGAGCACCTTCTACACCTGGAACTGGATGCTGGGGAGACAGACAGCCTGGCAATCCTGTTAGACAACTCACAGACAGAATGCAGTCAACACTTATGCTTCTTCCAGCTGCTCTTCCAGAATAAATTGATCTTGATTAGAATTAATCACTCTCAACCTCATGCAATTTGCAAATATCAGGGAAACTATTCAAACAAGACTGCTTAGAACATTATGAGCGGGACCCAAACAGAAACACCTGACTAAATCAGTCTAATTCAGTTTTGATATTGTGCCTTCTTCTGTGTTTTATTTATGTATTTATTTATTTTATTAAGACAGATATGTAGATGAGTGCATGTCTAATAAGGACAACCATTTCAAGCAGTGGATTTTATTATGTTTCTACAGACGGCCTCCTCAGTTGACAGTGAGTATGTTAAAGTACTGTCTATGTGATGACGTCAGAATGTTCCATGTAGTTACAAAATGGAGGCTGACAGCCAGTGGATTTGTTTTATTTTCTTGTACCGAGTTTTGGATGTTTTAAATCGATTCTGAATCATAGTAAATGAGAATCATGATTTTTATGCAAATCAAAAATTTATCCATTGCCTTTCAGGAAAAACAGGTAATAAAAAGTCTAAAATAATACTAGTTGAGAGGAATAAAATCTTGTTGAAAGGTTACTACAATCTAAAGGTAGTGTTGCTAGCATTA
>NW_006799944.1:1323161-1325617 GCF_000485575.1 Poecilia formosa | reverse complement strand
ACGGAAGGTTTCTGTGACAAACTGTGGAGTTTGTTCGGGCTCCAGGAGAAATTGTGGGGCTTGGTATGTCTTGTCATATTTGCCAGTTAGGGGGAACGGCCTGTTGCCTTCCGAGATTTTGTGTTGTAAGCAAAGCTTACTATAAGCGAAAGCGAAAGTAGAGAGGATTCGTCCAAACATAGTTCTTGACCATATCCAACACAAATAACTGAAAAATGCAAAGTGCCTGATTTTAACCATGTATCTAATTGTCTCACGTCATGGGTCTAGGCCGGGGCATTGTTGCTTGAAGAATAAATTGGGTAATTCAATTAAAGTGCTTTCCAAAGACACATCTTAAGTGATGGAGAATGACTCTAACCCAGGCCTGAACCCTGTGCCCCCTTTCCATCGCTCTGCCTGCCTGACAAATGGATGGCAGTGTATAATTGAAACACATTGCTGCCAGCGTAGGTCAATAACATCACTCTCTCTGCTCACCAGCACCAGATTAACAGACTCTATTTTATCTTCTCCCAGCCTGTCCCAGCCTGACAGAGTCGGCGCATCAGCTGCTTATCCATAAAAGAGGGCCCCTTATCTTGAAAATAAACAAATGCATAAGGTGCAACAGCCTGCAGTCTGCTTGAAGGCCAAATAAGTTTGAGACAAACATGGTGGCTTTGTTGTTGTTCAGCAAATCCTATGTGACAAAGAAAAGCTGTCACCTTCAAATAAATATTTTGAGAGAAGAAAATCACTAATGGTAGACCTTTTATGCTGTGTGCACATTTGTAGAACTTGTGAGGTGAGCTATGATTAACAATATATTACAAAAATTCAAGAAATGTTCAGCATTCCTAGCAGATCTTAAGCCTTTTAATTTTTAAAGGAAGGAAAGGAGGAAGGAATGAAAGAAGAGTGAATAGCGGATGGAGTGGATACTTATCCACATCCTGAAAACAGTAGCACCAGGATCCATACAGATTGAGAAATGCAATGGTACATTTTGTATACAGGCTTTGTAAGTAAAACACACTTAATAAATCATTTCAACAATTCAGAATTACATGGGTATATAGCTTGGTTTCCATCAAGCTATATGCCCAGATAGTTGTAGTGTCACAACAGGAAATCTTTGTAGACTTTCAGAATATTTTTTTTCTGGAGCTTTTGAAATATCAATTTAATTTTTGACATATTTTTAAGTAAAATGTTGTTATTGAACAAAATCAAATGCTAATAAATACATTTCCAGTGTTTGATACTGTACCAAACATAAAAATGACATTTAGATGAAACTGGACAGTGGTGCAGTTGGTAGCACTGTTGCCTTGCTGCAAGAAGCTCCGGATTTCAACCAGTGATGTCACTCATTCTCTGTGACATCACTGATGACTGTGATCCATCTCCCTTTATTCCCAAATTCCACAGAGCAACTCATTTGTTCTGCGTTCCAGGTTGACTGAACAACAGTTCTGAGGACAGGTACAGTTGTTTTTACATTTATAGTTGACTGAATTTAAAAAATGGCTGACAGTGTCTGTAACAGATGTGGGGGTGATCTGGATAGCCTTCTTACGGACAGCACTTCCCTGGACACGCGGTGTGAAAAATTGGAGAAGGAAAACAAAGAACTCAGGCAGATAGTTGAAAATCTCCGTAGGACAATCGAGTGCTCCAAACCTGCCAGGACTTCCAGGCAACAACACCTGCAAGCACAATATGACATGCTTGAAGGCGAAAATGACACACTTCACGCTCAGATTATGTCTCTTCGTGTGGAGCAAGAGAAAACCAAGCTTAAACACTTTGACACAAGAGCTGAAGTGCATTGCCTGGTAATGGCCCGAATGATTCTGAAACGCAGAATCCAGAAGCTTCAGATGACCTTGTCAAAGACACAGCTGGCTGCAGAGAAGCGATCCGAAGACCTGGAGAGACTTTCAGAGGAGTTACGGGATCTCCTGAGCCGGTACAAGAGAGACACTGAAGAGATTGAATACCTTAGCCGACAAAACACAGATTTACAGTCTGAAAATGCTCGGCTAAGAGAAAAATTGGCAGAACAGGAGAATATAGAGCACCAGGATAGCCAGGGACCAGCTGCAATTCTCCGAAACTTCGGTAACAGGGTAGGTGCGGTTTTCCACACCATGCAACAAATAGGAACACTCAGGTACTGGATACCAGAATAGATTTTCTAATTCCTCTGGTTGTTCTGGTAAAACTTGTCACCTTCCTGACACTGGTTCTGGAGAAACGGGTCGCTTTGCTGACACTGGTCCTAGAGAAACAGGTCACTTTGCTGACACTGGCTCTAGAGAAACGGGTCGCTTTGCTGACACTGGCTCTAGAGAAACGGGTCGCTTTGCCGACTGTCTCTAGAGAAACGGGTCGCTTTGCCGACTGGCTCTAGAGAAACGGGTCGCTTTGCCGACTGGCTCTAGAGAAACGGGTCGCTTTGCCGACTGGCT
>NW_006799944.1:1310520-1312309 GCF_000485575.1 Poecilia formosa | reverse complement strand
TAACGAGCCATTAATTTGATCCAAGTACGTCAAACCAGGGAGAGAACTGAAACATGCAGGATGCCGGCCCTCCACCGGCTTTGGGCACCCCTGCTTTAGAACATTACTGAACTAAAGGGCGTGGTGATTTGTATCAGAAAAAAACTGCAGGCATCCGTTCAAAGATGTGGCGTCTTTTATTGTCGCTCAACTTACAATTCTTGATGCAAACGAAACTAAGCAATCAGTAAAACATCACACTTATAACTCCTCCTTGAACTACTGCAAAAAAAAGAAAGAAAACAACGTTCTAGAAAGTTCCAACACATTAAGGCTCTGATAGGTTGTTGTCAACCATGATTGACAGGCTGATGAGCCAATCACAGTCCAGACAGGCCTACAAGGCACAGTACAGTGAAGTAGTGGTGTTCTCCACAATTATATTCTTTTGTTCTTTCCTTTGGTTTGTTATTTTGTTTGTATTTCCTTTTAATTCCTGTAAAGCACTTTGTATTGCCTTGTTGCTAAAAATGTGGTATAAAATTACCTTTTACCTTTACCTCCCAAATCTCCCGTTATTGTTTTGAAGGTTTCAGCTTCCGCCCACACAGTAACAGACAACAGAAAAAGGGGGCTGTGATCGTATAGTGGTAAATTCATATCATTAATCCACATAGCTAATCTCATCTGTAACATAAATAATGTCTACACATTTCAGAACAGAAAATAAAATCATACATGTAATATTCAAACCCGACTAGAGATGATAACTGAAACATTACCTTGTATCAAAAACTAAAACATACCTTAAGAAAAGAAAAAAACAAGTTGGTGGTTATCACCAGTCTAGCAGCTTCTGCCCCCTAATCATTAAATAAAATACAATAAATAACTCTCAACAAACTAAATGTGTTGTATGAGCCACTCAAGTATTTAATACCTGGCAATTTTGATAGCAAACAATTCCTGTGGAAGTATAATACAAAGCCATCACTGTGTATGCATGATAAACACCAAGGCTTAATTAGCTTAAGCATGAATGTAATATGAGGCTAAAATGGGTGATTATATGTATTTAAGCATAGGCATAACAAATCTACTGGCTTAATTTAATTTGATAAACAAATGGGAAATGTGAGGTTAAAGTTCAAGGTTAAAAAAAAATAAAACTCCATTATCTCCCACTCCTCAGTCTGTGCCTTCATATAATTATATGTTAGGTTAGACAGTGTTAATTGAATCCAGTCCATTACATTTGTTTACAGCTTAGCCATAAGGACCAGGAGCCATAATTCTTGACTTTCAACATCAGACTAAATGAACAAATCGCCTCAAACTAAGTTCCAGCATGCCGGCATGTGCATGCAGCTCTGTGTTTGTTTGCTTTACCGTTTATGCGCCACCGAATTAAAGCTTGTGTTGTTGCGTGTGCCCACATGGAACACACACAAATTAGCCACGGACGGATATTCAATTAAGTCCTTTGTCAGGAGTCTCTGTAGGGGCGGGACAGGATGAACGGTACAGTAATCCGTGATGCACAACAAGGTGGCAGCTCCATTGTCTGTGTGACAGACAGAAATTATTTGCAGGCATACTCGACCAACAGATTAGACCACTGTTGGGGAGTGAGATAAGATGGCAGCCAGCAGTGGGGAAGGTACCTCCTCTTCCAGTTTAAACAATGCCCTTAATCCATCCCTGTCTCATAATCAGGTTGTTTGACATTACTTTTTTTTTTTTTTTTTTTTCACACACTGATTTCCTCGCTTCTTCTGCTCACTGATTCTCCCCTTTCATTAGGAGGACG
>NW_006799944.1:1307157-1308862 GCF_000485575.1 Poecilia formosa | reverse complement strand
AGGGGACGGACGCAAGAACGTAATGGGGGCGGAGAGAAACCGTTCGCGGGGACGACCTTAAGACTGGGGGGGGGACGGCTCGTGTTAGCGTTAAATTTGTTGCATGTTCGGTGCTCTAATCAGGCATGTTGAGATTAGGTTAGGTTGATAAACTGTTACAGTGGGTCAGAAGCTTCTTGCCTCATATAAATTGTAAGTCAGTGGATCGTACATACAGATAGTTCATTTTCCTGTTTCTGAAATAGGAATAAACATCACTGAGAGTAAATAAGTGACTTTTGCAAAAAAAAAAAAAGCCTGCTTGCAAATGATTTAATTTAATTGTTAAAAAAAACAAATGATTGATTTAATCATTGGAAGACTTGCATGTTTTGGTGTTTATATTTTTTTCTCCTTGTATAGTTATTTTGTTTTCTCTCTTCAACAGCTGCATCCTGACAGCTGTTGATGCAGCTGTCAGGAAAAGCAAGCAAGCCTAGTTGCTTGCTTTTCCTGGCAAGCAACTAGGCATCTTTATAATAGGTGTGTACATTTGTTTTTGTTTTACTCAACCTAAACCTTCAGTTTAAATTAAGAAATGTGTGGTCTTTTCTACAATAACATAGACATAATGTTTTGTTGTATCTTTCTAATAATGTCTAACGCAGCACTATGTAACTTATGATAGTTTTTTTTACATATTTGTTGAAGCTGTCACTGTGTCCTGATATTGCATGAGAGATAATGTGTGGAAAAAACATGTAGCTCTTCTGTTAGCCAGTGCTAACTGGATTCAAACAGTCAGAGCCAGGAGGCAGGTGTTAGCATGTCAATCATAAACTCTTGTGGTGCTGCTCATCCCACTTCTCCCCGATCTCTTGCGTTTGGCTACGCTACAGCTAACGGAACCTGTCATGAATGTTGAGATTAGTTATCATGGACACCGATGACAGTGGATAAATGGTTTTCCTGTAATTACAGAATTTCAGTTTTGGGTTGACAAAATATTGGTAAATTTGACAAACTGTTAAATTATGGAAAATATTTTGATGGAAATTCTGGAAGAAAAAAAACCCAGAAAATGTCCTGGTAACGTTTTGCCAGGATATTTTCAGTTTTTTTTTACAGAATTTCCCTCAAAAATTTCCTGTAATTTAACAGTATTTTAGTTCACATTTTTTCCGTAAAAAAACTGGAAAATGTCGTGGTAATTTTTTGCCAGTACATTTTCTGTTTTTTTTACGAAATTTCCGGCAAAATTTTTTCCGTAATTTAACAGATTTTTTTCCGTAATTTAACAGTTTTCTATGTTTAAAATTTAACATATATAAACTGTTAAATTATGGGAAAAAATCTGTTAAATTACGGAAAAAATTCTGCCTGAAATTCCGTAAAAAAAACAGAAAATGTACTGGCAAAAAATGACCAGGACATTTCCCTGTTTTTTTACGGAATTTTTTTTTACTGTGCACAAACTCACACATAGGTGTTCCTTCCCTACCAGCTCCTGTGGACTGCCAGTCAGCAGGCTGAAATAAAGTTACTAAAGCTTTCATTCAATCAAATCAATCAATCAAATTTTATCTGTATAGCACATTTCAGCAGCAAGGCATTTCAAGGTGCTTTACATAATTCACTTGGAAGACGGACAAATTTGGCTGCTTGAAAATATTTTCCTGGTCACCAAAGCTAAAGACAGTCCTTATTTGGAAACTACAAAAAGACA
>NW_006799944.1:1285172-1307147 GCF_000485575.1 Poecilia formosa | reverse complement strand
TCTGCTTGTCAGTCAACAACAAGGCATCATCTTTTCAATTTTTTTTTCTACTTTTTCCCCATTTATTATTAAAAGGTAACCTTGGGGAGAGCATTCTGGACTAAATGAACACATAATTCTACAGATGTACACTGAAAGATACACACACACACCTTTCTAAGCTGTTGATATCTTGGTATTCGGTATCAGTCACTTACTGGTATATTGGTTAAGGCTTTTTTTTTTTTTAAACGCTAACGTTGCTAAACCTTTTCTACCATAGCCTGACAAAGAGATAAAGTGACTGGGGCTTTCTCTGGATATTTAACCATAAACTCACACATAGGTGTTCCTTCCCTACCAGCTCCTGTGGACTGCCAGTCAGCAGGCTGAAATAAAGTTACTAAAGCTTTCATTCAATCAAATCAATCAAATTTTATTTGTATAGCACATTTCAGCAGCAAGGCATTTCAAGGTGCTTTACATAATTCACTTGGAAGACGGACAAATTTGGCTGCTTGAAAATATTTTCCTGGTCACCAAAGCTAAAGACAGTCCTTATTTGGAAACTACAAAAAGACACCAATTAAACTTGTTAAGGTGACACCATTTTAAAATGACAAGCACCATGTATTCTAAGAAGCTGACTTGTAGTGTTTGAGTTAAACAGTATTGAGTACGTGAAACAGAAAGGTCAAAAAGTTCAGATTATTTGTGCTCGAGTCTATTTAACTAAACAACAGTAACCATTAATAAATGTTATGGATAACATTTTTGTAACCTTAGAAATAACTAAATAATTGTAGCAATAGAAGAAACAACCGTTCTAAATAATTACAACCAGCAACTAATTTACATTTAATGTAGCCTAATACATATTGCACATTTAAGAATCAGATTTTACCACAAACTGAAGTAAAAATGCAGGCCGAAATATGAAAAGTATATTCCTGCAGTAGATTATGTACATAATAGTGTCTATAGACTGTTATGTACAGTCACTGTTAAAGTGATCAGCCACATCCTTAAACACTGGAGCTCTGATGCCAGCAGGATCCATCAACAGCTGTCTGTTCCAGGGGCAACAGCGTATTTTATATTTCCTTAAGTGAAAATGATTATGGCCAATTAGATGCCCATTAATTGTGAAAGCATGGGATGCTGCCAGCTGTTTACGTGGAAGAGGAAAATAGCCCCTCACACTCAAGTTTTCCCTCAGAGTGCTCAACGCAGACATGTTACATTTAACACATGCAGTGGCAGAGAGGAGAGGACTTAAAATATTTTAGAAAATAAAAAAAATGGGTGTTTATAAAATATATTCATGAATGGAATTTTGTAGAAAATGTTATGTTGATTTTATATTTTCGGTCAACCACTTTATTTTTATTTTTTTTAAGTAATAAGAAATACATTGTTTTGCATATATTTTAAGTTAAGATGGTCCTATACCTTCCTTCAAGTTTATTGGCACCCTTGCTAAAGATGAATAAAAAGGCTTACAATAAAAATAAATAAATAAATAATAAAAAGGCTTACAATAAAAATAAATAAATAAATAAATAATGCAATAGCATTACCTCTAACAAATTCAGAAAAAGTAAACTTTTTGTTTGAAGATATTTTGACTGGGAAAAATGCCCCATTAAAAAAATATTGTTACCCCTCGTATAAACTTTTATTATCTTTAGTGCAGCATTTACTTGGAAGTTGTTATGATGGACCCACATTACTATTATTAAGGAGAAATAGTTACCTAGATACACCAGTAAACTTTGGATGTTTGTTTTACCTTCTTTTCTGCTCACAGGTCATGATGACGTGAAAAACAAAGTTTTTATTCAGCATTTTTCATCAGAGTTTAAATTGTTTTCAATTTTTTGTGGTTATTGGTCTCTGACTGCAGGTTGGAACAAGTTACAGTGATTAACTATTTCTATTTTCTTTAAGAATTTCCTGTTTTATGAAGACAAGAAGCCTTTGGCCTTGTTTGAAAAACATGTTCACTTATCTTTCATTTGTTTCGATGATTAACTAAGAGAAATGGCCCCCTATGTTATACATAGGTTTCATTTATTTTATGGAAATTATTAGTGCCAATTGTACCAAAAGAGATACTGTAAATATATATATTTTTTCAAGACTTTTTCCTCCCTCCATAACCATTTTCGAACTAAAGGTTTTGTTTTTAACAATTATGAGATAAATTGGCATCCATTAAAGATAACGCATGTTCTAAAAATACAAACCATTTTAAATCCAAATAAAAATTTGTGAACCAACAAGGAGGAAAAAAAAAAAAGAGTTATCAATTCTTTGTGTAAACCCTTTAACCTACATAAGAAGAACTTTACAGCCATGCGGTGCTGAATTTTTGATGAATGTGTGTTAGCTGCTCAGGCAATCTGTACAGCTTCAACTTGACCCCATAACAATAGCCCAGGACCATTGGCTTGAGCCCCAAACAGGCAGAAAGAGCTGAATTTAGTCTTTTCTGGGGTTAGCAGCTGACCCGAGCCCCACCACCTGGGTCTCAAAACAGCATGCAGTTATTCCCCCAAGCACTGCCTTGGCTAAGCATAAGCATAGGCTTCAAGGAAGAAGCATCTGTTGCAGGTGTCATTAGTTTACCTCTGACCCGTTTCTGAGCCGACCCTATTAGAAGAATAGAGAGTGGATGTAACCTGTCTCACCTCTAAACATGGGAAGCTGAGCTCACTGAAGCTGCGGAAGAGCAGAGCCTACAACCATTCGAAATGCCAAGTGTAGCTCTGCAAAGCAGCGCAAAAAAAGATAAATGAACGTCGAAATCGAGGATTATTATTCAGCTATTTACAACCCCTTGCTAGCACATCACTGATATTCTATTTGTCTTTCGCCACTTAAACTGTAAAATCATACAGAGCGGCGCAAGCATTTTTCTCCCCGGTTTGTTGCCTCACTTCCACAAAATAACACCATCATTGGACAGATAGCATCAATTCTGCCCACGGTAAACCCAGCACCTAAGGTTGTATCACTCATTCAATTTCAGCCACCGGCTACAGCAAACATTACACATTGCATTACATTACCAGAGAGGCGCAAAATGGTAGAGAGACGGAGAAGAAAAAAGGCTGCAGCCACCATGTCATGATGCCCCTGTTATTGTGACAGATCAAACTTTTGTGTGTGTGTGTGTGTGCGCGTGTGTGTGCGTGTGTGGTTGCAATATATGTTTTTAACTTGCTTGTTTCACTCATTCACAGTTAAGTATCCTATCTCCCAGCTACTGCATTAAATATGAAAGACGGCAAACATGAAGTAAAGGCAAATGATTAGAAAAAAATACATACGCACATCAATAAATCAGAAAACCATGAAAAACTTATATTTTCCATTTATAATAAACTGAATTTAATGTATTATATAGATCTTACACACATACTGTATGTATTCTTGGGTCTAATGTTTAATTTTTCCCTTGACGAGACACCAATGAATCTCTATGGGTAATGGCCGTGTCCGTTTTCTGGCCATGCTCAGTCACGCCATGGTCATTAAGTCAGGTATTGTAGCTTTTGGCGGTGTGGGCAGATGTCAAGACCTGCTATAAATTTAAATCAGCATCTTAATAAAGCTTTTCTCAGCAGAGGGAACCATAACGTTCTCAGCAATATCCTGGAATATGGCTGCAATGGCGTTGGACTTGATAAAATACAGTGGACCAGCACTTGCGGAGGACAAAGTTCTCTAAATCATCATCATCAGACTCTGGGACCTTGAAATGGGATACAAAATGTTCTGTCATCTGAAAAGAGGAGTTTTGAGTAACAGTCTGATACCTTTTCTCCATTTGGAGGTCAGCGGCTTCAGACTTTGTCTCCGTTTCAGAAATATGACAGTTGTGGTCCACGTCCCGTGTGCGGTGGCTCTTCTGCCTCCAGCTGCAGTCCATGACTTGTCAGTCTCCTTCAAACTCTTGAATGTGCCTCGATTCACAACACTGCGATTATTCCCGTTATTCGAGCACTGTTTAAAACATTTTACTTCACATCACCTTTCTTCAAATAATGCTTTAGTCCAGTTCACTCTGATTAGATGCCTTTTGTGGCTTCTGGAGGGTGCAATGACTCTGAAGTCAGTCCCCTGCCTTGTGCTTGCGTTGGCCATAGGGATGGAAGACACAATGATGTTAGATTGTGAGGAATTAGAATTTGTTGATTAGCCAAATTAGAAAGGTTATGTGATAGTCTAAAAAGCAGATTCTATGCTTTTGCTCTGATTCATCAGTTTTGTTTTGTTTTCCTCTTTCTCTCTCAGTTTCATTGACCTCAATAGGCCAGGGATTAAATGGCAAAATGGTTTTTAATAAATGACATGGTTAAATTTAGGATTTGTAGTTTTTATTGTTGAAATTAGCATTAAACATGCAACCTTTCACTGTGCTGTTCAAAATGTTTTCTTAATTGTCCATCAAACAAAACATTGCGCGTAAGTGATGAGACAGATGCAAGCCACCTGCTCCTACTAGCAGTAATGCTAGATTAACTTTTTCCCAGATGATTTGATCTTCAGCATAGTAAAATAATAATCATGATTTCACTGTAAAAAAAGACAAAAAAATGTTTTTTCTTAATATCACCCTTGCTGAAAAGCTATAACATGGTCATAATGTATCTGTATTGATTGAGTTTTGCTTAGTTGTATAAACACCACATCACCCTCTCTGTTTAAATAATTTATAAAATATATTAGCTTTACTTTTGAGCTGAGTTAATGAAATCAATTTGTCTTTTTGTTGCTGTTCTAATTTACTGAGATGTAAGTAGCTAGAAATGGTTATTTTTCTAATGCAAGAAACCCTATTTTTGTAGAAATGTTCTCGCATTAGCAAAGGGTGTCATGGTATTATGGTGATCTAACATTTTGACAGAAAAGTTGGTCGGTTACCTGGCTCTTTGGTCAGACTGCTACGCTTCGTCTCAGCTTGGGGACACGGGGTTTGCACTGCTGGCCTTTGTGAGCAGGCAGAAGATGAAGAGGTGGTGTCAGGCTGCCTTTTAATGGTCAGGAGAGTAGTTAGTTCCACTGACTCAAGCCTGTCCCCCGTGATGCTGGGTCCACTCCACATAACTGGCCATAATTCAACTCATTTGGCAGTTTGAGGTCTCAAAGGTCCGGGGATAAAAAGTAAGGATGGCCCTAATGGCAGACAGAGGGACCAGCTGAACATAGTTCTTACAAGATCTCCACAGGAGAACATTTTTGTTGCAGGCTCTGGAAACCACACACACACGAAAAAAAAAAATCAATTTTCTCCTGAAGGTAGATTGAGTAGAGGGGAAAAGAAAGGTGCGTAGTACGGTACACTTTATGACAGACACACAGGTATAATGTGCAATAAAATGCTTCAGTGTTGTATGACACTAGCCTGGTAGCACACAGGTCCTGGGTTTGAATCCCAGCCTGGTCTGCCTGGAGTTTGCATGTTTTCCTTGTGCATCCTGGGGTTCTCTCCAGATACACCAAACTTATTCCAAGAGTTCTACTAGAGTCATTGGTTCTTATGAATCACCCTTTGGTATGAATGTGTGTATGTGCGGTTTTCTGGTAAACTGGTCACCAGTCCAGGCTGGAAATGGGCACCAGTTCCCCCCCTCACCACCACCACCACCATCTTTCAACTCTGCAAGGGCAAGCAGGGATAGGCAATGGATGGATGGAAATTCCAATTAAAAATTACTTTATTGTAATATGCACAAATGTTCATGGTAAAAATATTTGCATATCTTTAAGAATTAAAAAAAAAACCTATGCCAGCTTCATGTTTAAAAATCGTCATAAACCACAAAAACTGTGTGACCCAACTTTAAAATGGAGTCACAAACGCACAGACATGTCTGACAACTAATTGTACACCTCTGCGTTTCATCTCCAAGGGTGTTGATTAAGACCAAGACAGAAAGTTAAGTGATAAATTAATGATGTGGGTTTCAAATTAAAGCATTTGTGGCAAATATTTGCCGGGGTAATCTACTACCACAGCAAGCCTCCAAGGCTCCGTGGGGCACTGTGCCTCCAGAGGGGTTTTAATTGAGATGTTGGTGAAAGAAAGAAAGAAAAAAAAAAGGTGAATTGAGACTGAAATGGGGCACAGTGTGTGTCTGAACAGAGAAAAGATATTTTGGCAAATTCCAGTCTGGGCATGTTTTGGGGGCCCCTTTAAGGGAAGGGAAGAAAAAAGGAGAATTTTTTTTTGTTGTTTTCAGTGCATGTGTGTGTGTCTTGGTGTAAATGAGGAAGAGTCCCCATGACCTACGAGTTGGAGGACTCTGACGACACAATTAAATGGTGTTGAAGCATGACGATGAAAAACGCGTTCAGTTCATCATTACTGATGTGAGAATAATCTTATGGGTGAAAATGGTTTACCAAATGTCCTTTATGTACAATATGAATTCTAGGCCAAATTAATGATGGTATTGGTATGTGTTAATGGTTAAAAATATATATATATGATTTTGTATGTCCTTGTTGCTGTTAAGCTAGACACTGTGCTAGAACTGGATCTTAAAAATCGGTGAAATCTGAAAATATCCATCTCCTTCTCGGATTTAGGTTTAAAATTACTTTCATTCAACCAAAAAGTATGTTTTTGATATGAAATGAGACAGGCATCTTTAAAAGGATAATAAAACTAAGCGAAAGGAGTATAAGTTTTGGGAAAAACTTTTATTGACATTTTATTATTACTTTAAACTTACGTCTGACAGGGGTATAAATAATTTCGGTCTTCACTGTAGCTCTAGTGATATTTACTACTCTGTAAGGACCTCTACTACATGATGATAAAAGCTGATGGTAATTTTGGTGCAGAACAAGAAAAAGATAAAAAAGCCATCTGTGTTGAGCAAGCACACAGCCAGGACACCTTGATAGAAGACAGACACTTTTTATTCAACAGATGAAATCAACAGAACGCAATCACACACGGGTTCCTCTTTTTTATATATATCATTAAAGCTTAGCACATTATTTTTGTATTGGCTTCAAGTAATTTTATGGATGAGTGGGGTGGGGGGGTTATCATTACAGTGACTTCTTTTTAATCTGCAGCATAGTTTTTCAATTCAGAAATGTCGTTCCTGGAGGTTAACTCCATTCAGATGGTTTTCCTAAATTTTGAAGAATGCTTTATCAAGTCAGGAAATTCAGTTACTTCTTAAAGTCATAATTAAAAGGCAAAGCACGTCCCCCTGCCGTTACTTGGATCACTTTACAACTGTTGCATTTGTGGCTGAGAAAGATAACCAAACCAGATGCAAACTGCTCTCATCTGCTTGCCTTTTTGTGAGTTTGCATAAACCCGTTATTGGTGAAATCTGCTTAGTAAATCACGTGCAGAAATAGATAGTGCAACACTGAAGAAAATGGAGGAGATTGCACTGCTTGGTGAATCATTGCTTTGTTTTGTATTTGTAAAATAACATTTACTTTCCGATCCTGAAAAATAAGCCGTTCTCAGGTCAATTGCTTAAGAAATTATGGGTTTATCACAATCTAGTCAAATCTAGAAAATTTTTGCTAACATGCAGAAAGAAGGAAACTTATAAAGAAGGGTACATGTTCCAGTTTGACAGTGTTTTCTCATCCAATTGGGCCTAATTTCAGAATTAAGATTCACTTTAGTCTAGTTGCGCTGACATGTATACTGTGAAGCTTAATTACATGTTGCAGATTTTATAGCTAGCTGTCACTGCACTGCAGCTCAATCAGCACTGTGAGAAAATAAGTGGGTCACAATGCAGGACCATGATTAAAATTGGTTTGATTATTGCTAAGCTTCATCTGTGATTTTGAGGGTTTCCCCCAACATCTGTACTGGAGAGGTAGGACCCATTATGAATAGAAAATAAACAAAGAAGATTAAATACTTGCCTGCAGACATGTTAAATGGATACACGTAGTCACATTATGCTTCTAGAAATATGAAAGTTTCCTGAAATAAATGGAAAAAAAAAAATCAAATTCATATAACTTTATTGTGGAACATAAAAAAATGCTCATTTATGAATTTGTTATTTAGGAAGGTCTGAAAAATTCTACTCCTAATATTACGCTAAACATTGCGTGTTTTCCCATCTTGATCATTTTGTGCAAAGCTAGGTACGATCCATTTTATCAAAGGCTTTTGGTTTCTATTTGCTGTGTGTGTGTGTGTGTGTGAGAGAGAGAGAGAGAGAATTACCTCTGGGCACTTGAATGGTCAAACGAAAAAAAAAAATGAAAAAAAGAAATAAGTACTGCAGCAGGCTCATTCTACCTGAAATGTATCAGAGCTACAAATTAAGATTGCTTTTGATAAAGACTAAATTGAAATACTAAAAACGGGCAAAGATTATGTTAGATATTGCAATTTCAGCTCCATTTCTTGACCTGCATTGTCACTGATGAGAATAGGTGCCAGTCCTGCGCACAAACCATGTCACCAGTAAAGAGAAAGCGACATAGAGAACAATTGTGCAAGTCTTACTTTATATTCAGACTTTTTTTTTCCGCATGCAAGTGTTTGACTGCTCTATAGTGATGTAGCTGTCAAAACGTTACTGTGAGGACAACTTCTCTCAAGCCAAACTCCATAAGTGCATGTGCAGTTCGTTTTCTCACAGAAACATCTTGACCAGAACAAAAATGCCCTTTAGGGTATTTCAGTACTAAAGTAGTGTTTAGTACTGAAGTTGAAAAACTTAGCAATCTATTTCATTTTACTCGTGCAAAATTAGGCTGCCACAGCCTTCTTTACATGATAAAATTAATGTTCAGAAGCAACATCTGGGGTTCATTTCGATCCTTTTATTCAAAGAAGAAATGCATTTGGCACCGTTTTTTTATTTTTATTTTAGTGGACATGTTTCAAAAGGTTCTTTTTGTTTCAGAAAAGTGTGTTAAACTTATTTATTACTTATTGTTTCATACTTTCAAGTTTTTGGGGTTATTCTGGCTCCAATATATGGTGATAAATGCACTTTAACATTTAAAGTAATGGCTTTCAAATTTAACACAGCAGTTAAGATTCCACAGCTCAGTGTTATTAAAACACTCAAAAAAAATTGGCATTACATGAATTTGATTAATTTAAGCATCTTAGAAGTGAGCTCCTACAAACAGTGCAAGCTCAGATTAATTGCATGATTGATACAGTTTTTCTTTTCTTTTTTTTTTCCTGCAGGGGTTTGCTCAGTTTAGTCTGACTATATGTCTTGCAAAAAAGTATAGCTTTAGGAAACAATGCTTGAGCCATTTAACAGCAATGTAAAATCAATATATGTTCTGAAATGGCAGGAAAAAAAACATCATTGTAAACTAGTTATTGACGTGTTAAAGTAATTTACACTTGCTTGTACAAGACAGATCGTGGCAATATTTATTTAGCCGGCAAGCTGGCAGTGGGAAAACGGTACGGCAGCTGCAGCTATCGCCAGATGCTGGTGTTACGATGTCCGTCCATCAAACTGTCCCCCTCTACCCCCGCCCTCCTCCTCCTTCCTACTCAGTACCCTCCTCCTTTACTTTCCCAAATGACTGGCTCCCTTTCTGCTGCAACCAGACAGTCTTAAAACAACTGTATAATTAGAGCCGCATCTGTCAAACCAGCTTACCCGTTGCTTTCTGTCCCGGAGTTCCAACTTGTAAAACACTTGAACAAACAGTGAACTTTTGAAAATCAAAAATGTTTTATGCACTCAACTACAGTCTCACTCAATACATGTTAATATAACTGAAAAGTTGACTTATGACAGGACCTGATGGTTTCAAACTTATTTCTGTTAGATGTTTTTTTTTTCCCCCACTTAGAGCCAATGAAAACATTTAAGAGTAATATACAAAATCAGATCAATAAAAAAAATATTTCAATAGATAAATTTGGCCTTCCTTAAAAATATATGTAATACCTGCTTAAGGGTTGTTATTTTCAAAACTTACTTTTCTGCATGCATATTGTATTATTGAATATGACTTTTTTTTTTTTTTTTTTTTTTTTTTTTTTTTTTTTTTTTTATACAAATTGTGGTGATTTTAAATGAATTACATTCTGGCTGCAGATTGAACCGTAAAGCTCAGAGAAACACTTAATTGCATGGCATCTGACGGCATGCGAGCAAGGCAATTAGTCCATACTGTACCACACACTGTACTAACCACCCAACAAAAGAAGGGGGGGAGGAAAAAAAAAAAAGGCCAAAGGGTGATAGAAAAAAAAGACGAAGCTCTATGGTGAGCCATCTCACTATCAGTTGCAGCAATTAGGGAGCACAATGTAAAATGTCACAGCGGATCTGTATCATTGGCAGCCCTGTCACTGGAAAAGGCCAGGGGGAGTGGAGAAGCGCAGAGTATGGCGAATCCCATCGGCTAAGCCTGTTTTAGTAATGTGAGGGAGAAGATCGTGAAAAATTATGACAGGACAATTCTGTGACTCCAGTTCAGATGCAGTCATATCACTCATCTTCTGTTAGAGGCTTTCAGAGCCAAAAGAAACAATAAGATTAACCAGTAATATGGATTATTTTGATGAAAATCATTCATTTTTGTGAGCTAGCAACTAATTATAACATATGAAAGTATGTTGAGTCATCTAATAGTTCAATAATCAGCAATTTTGAAATAAAGTACAAGCAAAAAAAAAAAAAAAAAAAAAAAAAAGAAAACCTCGATACATGAAACAGAGATGAAAAGAGACCTCACAAACCAACTGGACTGATTTCACAACCTCACTTTCCATCTATTTAGAGAACATAATAAAAGGAAAAGATGTATTTTAATTTTCAGCTCACCACTGCTTTCACGTGTCTAACAGGGAAAGCTCCATGGGATATAATAAATCATTTGCAGATTTTCTCCCGCTTTTGATCAAGTCGGGGTGACCAGACTTTTTGTCTGGACTCATTACATTTGGGGAGAACTGATTAAAAGCATGCCCAGGCTTGCTCTCTGTTACTGCCATCATGCACCCTGCTCAAGCTGCTGAACAGCAACAGAATTATCACCTCTGCAAGACTCGCACCAGCAGATAGCTGCTCCCACAAACACACACGCAGGTATTGTTATATGAACACAAAAGAAAGCAACCCCCTAACATGTATTTATCTGTTTTCCTTTTCAAAGTCGGATGCCATTATCTCCGCAACGAGAGAATCGTAGAACTGCTTGATAGTTGATGATATCCAGGGAGAGGATGTTAATATTTGGAAGATTATGCCTCTTTGCTGCAAAAACAGTTCTACAAAACACAGGAAGGTACTTATTTTAAGCTCCCTCTAGTGGCTTTAGGATCAACTGCAATATAGAGACTACAGCACGGTCGAGCTAAAAAAAATGAAAGTTCTTATAAATTGTTTATGTTCTCGTCAATATGACAACAGTTAAACGTGAGTAAATGTGGCTGAAAAGCAGTAGAGAAGTACCAGAAATGATGTTCAGTGGCTCAAAGTTTGCAAATGAGTCTGGGGTAAATGCATGTGTTTGCGTGTGTGTATGTGTGTTGTGAATCAGTGGAGGTTCACTTGCAGTAGCACCAGACCCCCGCAGCTGGGTTTTTCCACTAAGGAACTGAGATGCCCAGGGAGAAAGATAAAGCGAGGGAGATGTGGAGAGCATGGGAAAGAGGGAGCAAAAGAAAAAGAGAGGAGGCGTAGGAATTGTAGGGAAAGTGGGTGTTAGCGTGTAGTCATATTTTTCCTATTTTGCCACGAGCTCTTCAAAGGCTACGTCTTGCCTACAACACATCTGGGAATGTGAGTGAAAGTTGAAGAGTTCCTCCTGCTCTTTTCTCTCAAGCCCCCCGAACCCATTTTGCTGATTCTACTTTTTTTTTCCCCCCTCTCCCCCATTTCCATTTTTTTAGCCCCTCATCTTGCTCTCTCCTCTCCTGTCTATCTTTTCCACCCTTGATGTTCTCGCTCAGAATTTCCTTTTGTCCACCTCACACCAATCCAGAATTCAGTTTTCGCCTGATACTTGAAAAGCAGCTGAGAATATATTTATCATCAAAAGGAAGAAGAATTTAGGTTTAGTCTTTCAATTCATTTAGAAATTAATTTGCACCACTTGATCAGGAAGCGCCAGCAGATCTGGTGACGATGTGTAAAAAAAAAATGGATCTATAGAGTGCTGAGAAGGAGCGCTGTGATTCCTCTGCAGAGGCGTCGGCAGGTTAAGCAGATTGCTATTTTTTCAGTATTTCTTCTGCTATATTCACGACTGTGTCTTCTTTGCAATTTCACTCTTCTTTCCTTCTATCTTCCTTTCTTGCCAAGGTTTATCCCTGAGGTGTCCTCTGGGGCTACCTACCGGGTAAGCCATTTGAAATTTATTTTCTAAAGAACCTTCCGTTCTATTTTTTTAACTGCTGCTATCTCTCTAAATGTCTTTAAGAAAAAGTGCGAGCTAAAAAAAAATGGCAGCAAATGTTTCAAAGTACTCTTAGCTGTACTTTCCTGTGTAGTTTACTCATGCAAAGAAAAAAAAAGAAAAAGAAAAAAAAAAGGGGGTGTGGAGAGGAGTCGCAGTTTCCCTGCAGCAGTTTGATACAGACTTCTGGGATTTTGATCCACGCTGGTGCGTTCAGCACATCGGGACCCACACAAAGGAAAAACTCGAAAGGGACGGATGGAAAGGCCAAGCAGAAAGAGCAGGGAAGAACTTAGTTCAAACCTTATATATACAACATGCAATGAGTTTTATTAACCCCTTGCAAAGAATGCTGGAAAGAATCAAACAGAAGGAAAATGATTCAGTATTAAATGAAGGTCTCTACAATACGGCATTAAGTCCTGAGGTCGCCCCATACTGGAGACAATCCATTCAAAATCCTACATTATTTAACACTCTTCACTTTCGATGATGTTACTGAGTGAAGACAAGTTCAATGCTGGCGACTGTCAATGATGTGTTTGAAAATGAAGTCTGAGATGCAAGAACATATCTGAAAGGAAAGTGTATTTTCTTCTTGAGAGCTATATTTTCAATAGATTGTACACACCTATTGTAATGCTAGCTGTGCTAACAGCATGAGTTGATAACATGCAAAGTCTCTAGTCATGCTGTCTTTTTTTCAAAATGATAGTCAAGACTCTGTTACAGCTACTCTCGCCTCTGCCACTAAGATTAACAACAACTGCTGAAGGCAGAATGAGTCGGTGTCAGCAGGTCAGAGCTTTACAAAACCCAGAGATCGGAACCGGCCACATATTTGTGACTGGTGCATCTCTAACAATCAAGTCTTACAGTGTCTGAAAATATCCCACAGGCTAATCTAGGGTCCTAAAGCCGCGATCAGTCACTTCCTGTAAGGTGTATCCCAGTGCCACACCATGGACCGCAGCCTGCTCTGTAGACCAATTATGCCAATTATAGCCAGAACCCCTGTGGTGTTTTGATAAGACCCTCCACAATTTCTTCCAATGAAGCAATTAGTTCCAGCATTTGTTTACAGGAGCTGAACGTGACTTCAAGCTAAAATAATATTTTGTATCTCTGTTTGCCATCAGAGCAGAGTAAATCTACCACCGGCTAATATTAACCTGGCTTTTTCATTGAGGTTTAATCTCGTCATGGCAACTTAGCATCTGGTGTGGAGAGTGCATGTACTGTATTTATGACAGTGTGTGTACATGCCCCGAGTAAGGGTGCATATGTGAGTGTTTGCACTTAAGGAGGGTGCGGTGAGGAGAAAGAGAGATGCTGCAGACAAACTAGTCATTCTCCTTCTGCCCCCTCTTTCCCCCCCCCTAGCCATGTCAAGAACCAATCACGTGTGAAAACTTGCCTTAACTTCCCTTGCCTGTGTGACTACGGCGTCAGAGAGTTTGACAGATCTGTGCGCCACGGAGGCGTCTCCCAGCCATTTGGCATGCCATGCGCGTCTGGTGCGCTGGAGACTGCCTGTCAAACGGCTCTGAGTCGGTGGCGCAGCCAGGGACCCTACGGAGCGCCAGATGGGCCATTAAGGTAGTATTAATGTAGATGCCATCGCTTTTCTCCTCTGACTGGGACATGCTCTCTCGAACTGCGAGCAGCTGCTGCCATTTACTAGGACAGCTTCCTGCTAACTTTGGCCAACTGGCATCACCACTGACTGGCTCTCAGTGTAATGATACACTTTTTATTTTCTTGTCACTATACCTGTGACTTTTCCTCTTTTTTTTTTCCTTCTCCCCTTGCCCCTCGGTTTTCCAGATGTTTTAACAGGGCAGAGCTGAAAACTTCCAGCTTTTCCTGCTGCCAGAGTGTTTTACAGAAACACTCCTGCACACGGGCCTATCCTCTCTCTTTTTCCTCTCCCAGACACATATGCATATAAACACAAGCTCTCTAATAGGAGTATGGAAACTGGAGCCATCTATACACCCACTCTTAAGCTCATAAACAAGGCGTGATATTCAGTAGTGTACGGTTATTTCTGTTTATGCCCTACTGAGTGCTAATATCATGCTTTAATTGAGAGAAAATTGGCTGTTGGCAAGAAACAGAAAAGAAGGTTACCAAAACCCCTACCATGGATAAGTGTTGCAATCAGTAATATTCTATTTAGTTAAGTAGCCTAAAATGGGATGTTTTGAGATCATTATTCAAATCACATTGACAAAATCCTATTACGAGAATTAGTTTTTTCCAGAAGGAAATGTACAGAATTATTGATGTGTAATAAATGTGCTTTCAGCTTTACATACACCAGGGGCGTATTAGGAAACAGTGGGGCACATGATTCACACTGAAACAAGGTCACAAACACCACATTTTCCTCCCCGCGCTCATACGGAGAGAATGCAGCATATTTCAATTGCAAACTTTGAAAAGCAACTAATAGTTTCAGAGTGCAACAGAAGTCAGCGCGCTACACCATTCCTGCAGTGAGTAAAGTGCCAGATAGGTGGGTAGTTTTAAAAAGATGCAGGATCTCCACAGGCAGAAGCTGACCTTCCTGTAGCGCGCAGACTAACTCCCTCTGTTCGTCTCTTTCCTGTCTCTCATTTTGCAGGAGAGCCCAGAGCCTGTAAGGAGGAGCTGTAAGTGTCCTTTGAGGTGCCCCTAGGGGGAGATGGGTAAGGTAGTTAAGGTCGCGGTACACCCACACTGACTTCCTGTGTTTGTGAGCAGTTAAAAACAAGCAGGCGAAAAATTATATAAAAAAAAAAAAAAAAAAAAAAAAAAGAACTCCACAACGACTTCATTGTCTGTCAGCTTCAATCGGATGGCGAGGACGGAGGAGGAGTGAGGAGGGGCGGACGGGGAGGAGGGGGTTGAATCTGTCTGTGTTTGTGTCTCGAGAGGCAGCCGAGACGAGGACTACAAGGTTGCCATCACCGGTGGTCAGCGTTGAAATCAAACGCACCACCACTGAAGCGCAGCAAACGCTTATGCTCCCACACAGCCGTTAGTGTACTCGCGGTATCAAACTGACACCTTCTCCCTTGGCTGCTCCTGACAAGGAATTTCCTCGTCTAAAAATTAGTTATACCTCGCCAACAGCGCAGTGGCAATTTGTACAGTTGTGAATAGATTTAATTCTGGCTTGATGAGATAAACCTTTTTATTGTGATGAATACCAATGTGCGGGCCCCAGCGGATGTCTGGAGTACTCTATAAGCAATGATTAAAAAAAAAAAAAAGAAGAAATAATAATAATAATAATAACAATAACATTTCTCATTGTTGACCACACACAGTAGATTGAATACTCAACCAGCTGTCTGCCAACTCACTGATTTAAAAGTAATTTCAAGAGCCTCTTGAAAAAGTCACTAATCAATCTCTTGCAACAATGCAAACCAATTTTTCGTAGTTGATTGAAAAGAGCAAGTGCTATTTTGGTGCTTATTCCCAGCGAATTGTTACAGCTTTCTATCCAAGTATCTAAACACAAAAAAGGAGGCAAACCAACACTAATCAGTTGTCTGCAAAGTAACCAGTAAAGCAGCGGGAAATGCAGACTTTTTTTTTTTTTGTGTGTGTGTGTTTGAGTCTATGTGTGTGTTTGCCTCACAGCCTGACAGAAAAGATTAAGCAGACATCGATTGCAAAATAAACTTGAGCGAGAGGAAGCAGCGCCTGTATATTGATGCGTGGCGGCTACGGGATTCCTTCCCCACAGCTTTATCCAGGAAATCCAACCTGCAATGAACAGGATCAGCTCCTTTATTTACAAAGGTGTGTGTTATTGCTTTGCCATGCAAATGCTTTCAAGAGCACGGTAATGCTATCGCCGCCATTGTGTGGGAATGATCGCTGCACCGGGACAAGCAAGCCGGGCTTTGATAGGTGAAGAATAACGGTGTTACCGAGCCGAGCGTTGAGCGTGTGGGCGTGTTTCAAATGGGTTATTTTGGATGTTTTTTTGGGGTTTTTTTGCCAAGAAGAAAGGAGGCATTACTGAGTCCTATTGGTGTGATGAGGTGTACTTCCAACCAAAATGATTAGCATGAAAAGACATATTTAATGTTATTTTCCACTAAAGTGAACGCAAAAAGAGAGAAAAGCCTGTAATCTCATTATTATTCGTGTTGGAGATCAAGATCAATCAGGGTTAAAGCATGTCACAATGTTTAGGAATGACAATGGCTGGCTGTTTGTGTAGGAGATGCATACAACACAACTGGGTGTGAGATATTGAGGATGGTGGGGGCTTAGGAAAACCTTAATTCTTATTTTTGATACATTCCTCTTTGTGCCATTTTTATTAGGATTTCGTCTGCATTTGGTTTCCAGATTCATTACTGAAACATATTGGAAGAGACAGGGATGTGGTGACCTGCAACATGGAATAAGATCTACTCAAGTATCTCTGACAAAGTGCTATCAAGTTGATGTGAGAATGTGATTTAATAAGGGAAAGTCGCATTCTTACATAATCTGAAAGTGAGTGCTTTTAGGGTTAACTCCCTGTGTGCGTGTGCTTAAGAAACCAGTGTAATGTAATCATATAAAGATGAAGTGTAAAGACCTATATGTTTCTCATATCTTCAATTTCTATGGTTTTGTTTGACAGTATCAAACATGGAGTAATGAAAGCCAGCCATTCCCTCACTAGTTGCTGTAAACTTGTGGTCAGCTGACTAATAGAAGGCTGCCCCACTTTTCACTTCTTTACAAAAAATACTAATTTGGTTGCAACCCTTCCTGATACCACTAGGGACAAAGGTATATGATAATGGACGGATGATCTAGACAGCATTTTTACAACAACTGAAAGTAACAGTTAATTGATTGTGGTATGAAATGGCTCTATGTACCTGCAAAATACATAATTTTGCACCTTTTTGGTGCAAAAGTATTGTTATAAAGGAAATGCTACTTTACCGGCCTTTAAGGGATCTGACTTTTGAATCACAGCAATACACCCAAGAAATGTGAGCATTCCCATTAGTTCATTTTCAGATATGTAAAGAAAGGCAGTTTTATGTATACTGGGGACATTGTGTTATAAAATAGCAACATCAAGTAACTATGCTACTTTCAGTTCTTATAAAAATGGTATACATATCAAATCTGACTTCATCACATCGCTCCTCTATTAACACTTCAATGTTTTTACCGACATTGCACTGAGGAATGTATCGTATGATAAGCTCAGCAGATGCACAGTTCCACTAGGTGTTTGCCAATTGCTGCTAGCTAGTCTGAAGGAGCTGAGTGGGGGGCCCAAAGGGGATGGGTGTTCTGTGAGGTAGAAGTTTGGAAACTGCAGCTCTGAGGAGGTAATGAAGGCGGCGCTTGGTTCATCCAGGCGTTTTGCACAGCTGAATGGTTGCCAAGGGATTTCTCAAACTTGTATGAAAGAATCAAAGGAACACTGCAGGTTTTTGATTAAGGTTTAACATCATAACATGAGGTAAAGCTCAAAAAGGTTTTTACATCATACTGACCCTTTGAATACAGCAAAAGACTTTCCCCTAATCATAAATTACCAATAGCTTAAGTACTTGACGCACTGTTGGAAAATAAATTATATCTGTTATTCGCAGTCAGATGTTGGTGAACAGATGACGTAAATAGAACCACAAAACATACATTTTGTTTATTATTATTTCCAGGATGTCACAACTGAGATTAACAATGTTTTGTTTTTGTTTTTTTCCAGGGAGACCTGTCAATTACAGGAAACAGAAGATCTCATATACAACCCTTAGAATTTATCGTAAGAATAAAATGGCCTCAGCCAGTTTACATATATCTGTGATATGTTTCAATATTACAGCTATATATTGGAACAGTACCGCAGAGGTGCAAAGGCAATTTCTGCATTTTAAAAGTACAACCAACATAGAGTGGTGTCCAATCCAGTAAAAGTTTGTGGTGACCTTTTGATGGACTGTGTGACATTAAAAAAAGTGGCAATAAAACACCTTTGAAAAGTCATATCAATAGACAAATTAACAAGCCAATAGTAAATTTTGTCCCCTTTATACAGATTTATCTCAAGAGTGTTCATATAATTTTATCTCCATTTGCAGTTTGTCAAAAAAAACCTTCAAAATCTGAAATGAAGCTAACCTAAACAGTCGATGTTTAAAACATTTTGAGATCTATATTAAGAAAAAATCCTTTATATGTGAAACATTGAGAGAATTTATATGTGCTTTTGTGACATTAGAAACAATTTATATGAGCAAAAAGACTGCTATATTAACAAACCTACACTGGAGTATTATATACCGATTACAAGAGGGTAAAATACAGTTTTTGATCCATGAAACTTTTATATATAAAGAAAAAGACTTAGTAATTTCTCAAAAACAATAATATAGTCAAAATCTGGTCTAGTTTTGTGAACCTATTTTTGTATTATCTTAAACTTAGTTTTTTATATATACCATTAACAGTTGTATAGTAGTCCAATAGCCAACCTGAAATGCTAGCCCTTAGATTCCCTCCACCAAACAGGTGCAGAATTGTTGACAGGTATAATTCAGTCACTAAACACACCGAGCTGGTGAGCACGAGAGCAGTACGACGGAGATTCGAACTTAATGAGAGCTTTGGCAGCTTGTGTGGAAAAGGCAGGGAGGCAGGCAGTGATTAACGGAACACTTCAGAGTACAAGGCACAGCGGTGCTCAAAGAAAACAGTGATGATCTCCACTTAATCGCGGAGAAGCCCGGAGCATCTGCCGCCAGAGCAGGGCAGCGGCACCGGCGAGCTCCCGCTCCGCTAGGCTGTCATCTCCAGAGAGCTGTGGCCATATGCTCGCCTCTGCCGCAAACTCGCAGGAAGTTAATTTTCTGACAAAACACTGGGATAAATATGACATTCAAACAAGTTGTGTGCAGCCAGGCTGAACACGAATGCTGTGCCAAGCTCAACCTGCACGTGTCACGTGAAGAGAGCTTTTTTCTTTTTCTTTTTTTCTCCCTGCTATCATGGTCATGTTTGGTTGGTTTTTGCAGAAATAAACAGAATATATGGAACATTTTCTGAAAGTCTGTTTTAACCTACTTAAGCCAAGCCACACCATGCACAAATGAAGACAAAATACTGCAAAAGAAAAAAAAAAAAAAAAAAAAAAAAACAGAACAGCAAAATAAAAATCAAATCATGATGCATATCTTTAAAGGAAAAAATAAATAAATAGAATATGAGGAAACTTGTCTGTTGCAGGTAAAATGCCATAGCAGTTTTAAAATAAATGGCTCACAGGTGTGGTGAGAAGAATCCCAGCCTCTCATCACTGGACCAAATATATTGTTTCCTACATGTCAGCACAACCACTCCATTCCAGACACAAAGGGGAAGCTGAGCCTTGGGGGTGAAGCCAGCAGTTCAAACCTACAGATTCTCCACAACAATAGCTGGTATCGTATGGTATAGAGACTGAGGAATAGCTAAAGGTGGAGCCAAAGCTCTCATCATCCCCAGAAAAAAAAAAGGAAGAAAAAGTGCACACAAGCTGAAAACAATGAGAAAGGAATATGGAAACTGTTACACAAGGGAGTGGGTCAGGTTAGGGTCTACTCCTGGGGCCATCAGAGGTCACTGGTGTGGTTTGAGAGTAGGGTTGGTGACCATCTGAAACTATTTTCATCAGAGCAGAAATATTGTTATTTTTGCTGCATCTGTAGTCCACCTTTGAAAATCCAGTCACAGGTCACTTTATTAGGTACACTTGCTCAGTTGCTTCTACAGTACATGATTTCAACATAGTCAATATGGAAAGAATTAAATCTATTGAAGCATTTAGCCATGGAAAATATGGAATGCTGAAGTTCAAAGATGAAAAACCCAAATAACCACTTGGTACCACGAACGTATGTGGAATATCATTTCTACACACTAGAAAACATTGAAATTTAAAACAGGTGGGCCATAACAGAAGTTAAGCGTCGGCTAAAAACAGGAAACTGATCTTACAACTTGAACAGGCTCAACAAAATCGGAATCTTATGCATTATAAAAGCTCTGCTTGGTTTAATGAGTCTCGATAAGAGACTGCAAGTGCAACATTGAGATGGTAGAGTCAAAATTTGGTCTACGCAACACAGACTGGATCTACCCTACCTTGTGTACGCGGTTAAGGCTAGTGGTGATGCTATTGTCTGGGAAATATTTTAGAAATCATCTCCGAGTCGCATAGTATTTTGTTTATTTTAATCCTTTGCTTGTAAAATAAAAGCACAAAAATCCCAACAATTTAATCCATTATAGCAGAGTAATGTTAGTCCTGGAGACTGGGTAAAGCCACAGAAAATATATCCACACAAAAATTGCACAGAACCATATATCAAGTGATGAGTGGCAATCATTCTCCAGGATACTGTCACACTGCAGTAAATGGGCTTATTTTGCATGAGAAGGAAGAGAGAGCAATGGGCTGCAGCGAGCAAAAGAGGGACTGGGGGACTGAATCGAATGATATGAGTAGGCAAAATTAAGCTCCAGTGCAAGTGGAACACTTCACAAGAGAGCCAATTTCAATTCCACGGTACTTAATTTAGGATTTGTGTTGTTCGCCAAGATGCTGCTGTACAGTAAGTCGTGTAAGGACAGAGATTGAGGGAGGCAACGGAGAAAATGCCATCCAGACCCTCGAGGTATCCAGCACATGGGCCGCCCTAAATCAGAATCCCATGTCCCCTTTAGTAACAATGAGTGAGAAACTGAAATTATGCTATAGACTGTGTGTGGATGCTTGAATAGAACACAAGTGTTTTTTGTGTTTTATAATCATGTCTATGTTTTTTTGTTGTTGTTTTCAAGAATGTAACGACAGAGCTTTCTTCTACCTACACTCTTCAAAAGTCAACCGTGACCTAGGTAAGTATAAAGGTTTTTCCTAATTTTAATTTGCTTGGCTTACTTGTATAGACTTGACGTTAAGGCACTGCTAAGAAATGTTCAACAGAGATCAAGACAGGATCATTTAGGTAATTTCATGTTGGCTTGATGGGTATCGTTATTCCTGTGGAGTACCCAATAATAAGTTTTCAATCACAAAGGTGATAGTACAATGTACCAGTGTACAATGTACCAGTACCACTGGTAGCAAAGGGGATCCAGCATGATGCTTCTACCACCATACTTGATAGATTGTGCAATACTCTTGGGTTTGAAAGCCACATGTGGGGTCCATGAAACATTCTTCTTGTCTTGTCAGACAAGAAGAATGACAAGAAGAGAGCCAATTTCAATTTCAATTCCATGGTACTTAATTTAGGATTTGTGTTGTTCGCCAAGATGCTGCTGTACAGTAAGTCGTGTAAGGACAGAGATTGAGGGAGGCAACGGAGAAAATGCCTCAAAATGTCTCAATACATCTCAATATAAAATATTTATAAAAAATAAAAAAAAGAAACTGGCTGGTCCATTCAGACATGTCAGTCACGCTGAAAGTTGGTGACTGGAGTAAGTGTTTTGTTTCGTCTGCACTTTCTCAATACATCTCAATATAAAATATTTATAAAAAATAAAAAAAAGAAACTGGCTGGTCCATTCAGACATGTCAGTCACGCTGAAAGTTGG
>NW_006799944.1:1198663-1285162 GCF_000485575.1 Poecilia formosa | reverse complement strand
TGACTCTAAAATTAGTTAAAAAACATTTAAAAAAATATTTTGGTAACTAACAATTAACTGTGCCAAATATTAGAAATGATGATTGTTCAAATAAAAGTGAATTGTTTTTAATTTTCATGAGTATGACTTTAAAATCTTCTTAGACATTCAAATGACTGGGTTCGTGAGAATCACCCTAAAGCAGATGGAAATTTTGCATAGAAAATGTGTGTATTATTCTTTATAGAGAGGACTTTGGCAAGAAACCAACCAACTTAAACTGTAATGATTCTACCTATCAGTCAAATATCCAGGCAGGATTATGCCACAAACTTGGTAACAGCTACAAAGAGTGAAGGGGGCCAGGTCCAACTTGGCTAAGAAAATTATTCAAAAATTAAGGTTTATGTATCTATTTAAGCTAGAATAATTTTGAGTAGGAGCAGAGCATCCATAAGAGATGCAAGCGTACGCACAATATCCTTATTTTGGTCATTGGAAATGCATACATGTATAAAAGAAAAGCTGTTTTTTGCTGTTAAGTCCAGGCTATCAGTGTGTAATTGGCATCTGCTGCAGCCGCTATATAGAACAATGTGCGTTTTCTGATGTGGTTGCTCGGACAGACATACGTCTAAGAGTTTGGAGTTTATACCCAAGAAAAACGTATAATAAATAAACCTAACTCAATTCGTGGTTGTACCGGGACTTTACAAAGGCTTAAGCTGAGAGGTCCAAGTGTGAGTAAACAAAGAAGATCCAAGACCCCGCTTCAAGAATGAGCTGGTCAAGCACAGCCTCAGCACCCCTGTGACCTGTGAGCTCCCAGCAGCTTCAAACAGAGCTCGGCTGTTTGCTTCTTGATAAAATGCCCCTCTTTGAATTTGTCTCCCAGAGCCGACACCATAACCTGCAATACCCCGGCCATATCTGCGAGTTTGCGGCATGTCTGGGCAAAATAACAAACAGTCTTCTCCGTTATTTCCACAAACGGGGAACAAAAGGTCCTTGGCCGCCATCCCCGTGAGAGCCTGTATTGATTACAACAATGCTTCAACTCAAGACAAGACCACTCTGGGGTCACAGCTATTTCCATCAGAAAGTTTGCTGGTTTAAATTTACACAGCTACCCTGCACACTTGTGTTCTCTCGCCTCCAGTGAGATGGCAGAGAGGAGAAATTTTCAGATATCAGAGTGCCAGTTGTGTAACAGAAAACTCACCCTTTGCTCTGGTTGTGGGAGTAGAGGAGCCTCCAACTATAGGCTTTTCCAACTATAAGCTCCGCCACTCAAGAGCGATGACCTGCTTAGACAGGTCAAAGCATCACGAGGAGACAAAAAGAGAGAACGAGACACAGAGAGATGGAGATTGAGAGAAGACGACTAGGGGACAATGGGAAATGATGAGAGCGAGAAGTGATGTGTTTGTGTTTCTCTTGTATTTCTCCGAGGTCTGTCATGCAATTGTTTGAGTACTTGAGGGCCACTGAGTCACTGTAGCCCCTCGGGCCCTTGGACGTCATTACAGCCAAACTAGATCCTAGTTTGAGAAGTCTTAACAAGGAAGCTCATCATAAGAAAAAACAACCTAAGTTTTTACATAACTATGTCTGCGTTTTCTTGTCTGTTAGTTTTCTTTTAGCAGATTAATGTGGAGCTGTCATACACACACTCTGAAGGAAAGAAAACATCATAGTGAATGACAGGCAAATGGAATAAAGAACGTATGGTTCAAGAACATTCAAAAGTCAAACCGAACAGAACAGATTCAGATCCAAACAAGCTTTTCTTTACCTATAGTATCTTTGCTTAATATAATGTAATGTAATACAATATAAACAGAGGAATGATATTGCAATCCTAAAAAACTCCCTATAGAAAGCATTCAGGATGATGACATACTATAGTGTGGACCTTTGCTCGTTGTACAGAGCTACTTTTATGTTTTATACATTAGACTATTTTCATCCAGCACCTATTTGAGTAGATTTTTAGATCCGCATATAAACATCAAGGATGTTTGAAAAGTTGTATAAGGAATTAATTTACCATTCCAGAAGGACAATCTCAAGATGAACATTTTAGAAAAATCCAATATTTTATCTGAATATATTTAATGGGAGCTGAAAAATCATTTCCCCAACGGAAAAAAAAAAAATCAAGTTATCTAAAAATATTAAAAAGGAAGAAATCACATCAACACTAAACATGTGACGGACCATCTATGAAGTTTTGTCAACTTGCATAGATTAAAAAAAAATAATAATTTTTTAACAACAACCCAAAAGACTAATCTATAAAAACTTTAAGTGTTTCACTACAAAAAAAAAAACTTATGTTGTGTGTTTTCCTTTTAGCCCTGAAGTGTGGAGTGAGGAGTGCCCTGTCAGCGGGTGGACCTTTTCCCACTGTGTGAAGTTTGATTAATACAGCCTCAACAGAGGGTTCAGAGACTGGGACCGCCTCTCAAACACCGCGCTGTAAAATAATGAGCCTTCAGCAGGAAGAAGTAATATACATGGAAACAGAGAGACACATCCCCATTCTGAGTCCAAGCTGAATATATTCAAATGAAATGAGGAGAGGAAGTAATCCTAAATGATTAGACTTGTCCAAAGAAAGGTAGAAGTCTATATATTTTTCCTTCTACGTACATGTATTTAAGTGTCACCTCCGTGCATAACAATCCAACATGGCACTCGGCCATTTGCATACATCTTCTATAAATACTTGGACCTTTACCTGTTCCTGTGGTAATTCCAGTCGTGTTACAATGCAGACAAGCCTTATTGGTCTTATGGGAACTAAAACACCACAGGGGTAACAGACTTTACTCATCAAGCTGGCATGAGTGCTCATACATTATGGCAAAGGCTATATGATTTACCTAAGCTTGTCAGCGGAGAAAAATTATCAGGCAAATGTAGGGTAATAAATTGTGATGTGTGCTGCATATGTTTGACTCACAACCCTTGGCATTTTAAAGGTTGGCTGCCATGAAAGCATCACAGCAAAATAAGTAAATCAGAAAGAAAGAACATAAAACACAACTTTGAAAACTTGAGAAGAAGAAAAATATGCAGTAATTTTTGTTGTGAAAAATATTAGATTAAATTTGGCATGTCAAATTGTTCTTGGTTTGTAAAGTCTCATACATTGATAGACTTGTACTTTTTAAGGATTTTTTTTAACATTTCAAATTAATTAACTTTCTAACTAAATAACTTATCTGCTATTACAAATTTTTAGAGGTTATTTTATCTTAAAACTACCTGGGATAAATTCCTTTATCTAGCTGTAAAGCCTTTAAAGTTTCATGTACAAACAATTTCAATGCATACACTTGGATTTATTGCATACATTTTGACAATTTTATTTCTTATTTTAGTTTTATACAATATTTCCAGATAAATATGTCACACACATTTTAAACCATGGTAATCAAAACTTTGTGAATATTGGTAATAAATATATAAATGTAATGTCAATATTTCAGCAATTTGTACATGATGTTATTATATAGAAATATGCAAAACTGTGGCACTATGAGATTTTTCTTTGGCACCACATTTGAATTTTATTTTCAAGATAAACAGTACACAGTGGGTTATGGTTTTCTTAAATATAAATAAAGAACAACAAATACTACCACAAACTGTTCAAGTTTTAGCTGTAGAGAAAGGGTGTTAATGGTGATATTAACTTATATTTTCCTTAAGGTTCATTTAGAAACATTCGGCCAACTGCAACAGCTGCTCTCATTTTAATCTGCCTGCTACCAGTGGACCAGTGTCTGTCGCTGGTCACAAGAATGACAACATTAGAAAATGCACTCGAAGACCGTAACTTAAAAAAATAAATCTGCTTTAAGTGAACAATGTACTGTTAAAAAAATAAAACAAAGCTATGTGGGTGGCTGCTGTAAAGCTGCAAGTGTTGGGGATAAAAACACACACTAAAAAAAAAAAAGCAGGTTTGGGATTTAGGAATACTTTTACAAGTTCATGTGTGTTTACTGGAATAATTAAATAAAGATGAGTGAAAATAGACGGGGGGAAAAAAAGTCCTTTTCAGATTTTTACAGATATTTTTTTGTTTGTTTTCTGTTGTTTGTGCACATTTTGTTTTTCCAGTTTTGTTTTGCCCTAGACTCCAGAGAACTGCTCTTGGTTTTCAATACATAACAGAGGCTTTATTTTGAATCCAAAACACAAAATGTGTTTTCAGGCAAGCGTACCATTCTGTGCACCAGGTTTGACTCGATACATAAGACTATACGGTATTTGCCATGAGGAAATGTCCTGATTTGACCCCAGGCATTCCAATCACAGTGTGCGATTATGTTATAATTCAGCAGTTTTTAACATTCAGCCTGTTTTCGCGCATTACAGTTTGCACACATTAGTAGGTATCCTGCATCTTGCCGTGCTGCTCAGAATGAGCCCCTTTCTCCCTTAACCAAACTACGTAGAGAGGCTGCAGCAGCTCCGCTCAGGTGTATAACACGTTAGTGAGGGAGACAAAATACTAATCACTGAGTTAGACGGCTTTAAAGAAAAAGCCACTACACTTTTGGGGCCAGGAGAACAACCGTTTTTCTGCGAGTTTTGTCACGTCATTAACTGCCACTGCACTGAAAAATGACACAAGCCAAATTATCACAGATTCATATCAAAAGAGGGAGGAAATGGACATTTCAACAAATAGCTCCAAGTGTAAATATCATCTGCAGAAGCACAATGTATATTTATTGATGACTGTAGCTGTATGGGCTGAGTCCCGACATAAATATTCATATATCAAAATCTGATTTAACTGCGCGTAAACCCCCAAAACTAACTGTGTATTCTAACTGAGGCAAAAGTTACAACACTTTACTCCTTAATACTCATTTTGGTTGAGATAAGTTCCCTAAGGTGTTCCCACACCAAATACTCCTAATGTGATGTGCCTATTTTGAGCCATATTATAATTTTATCCAACATATTATATATGTTAAATATAAGCTATCAGATTATTTTCAAATAAAAACAAAACTATGTTCTTTTACAGTGATTTGTTACCAGAACATTGTGGTAGACGTCTTGACTGAGCTAACCTCAAGTTAAAGGCAGCATATCATGGCTGACCAGCTAAAACTCTGTTTGGATCCAAACATGTTGGTGTCGGGTAAAAGAAGAAAATTATAAATTTTTTTAAATTTCCACAACACCATTGAGTTGTAAAACTGAGGAAATGTGATGTGTTGTCTTCAAGCGTAACTATATGACTCTTTTCGTCATTTTCAACTGGGTATCAAACAGAGGTTGGTACGTCCGCATTTACCCTTGGAGACTGTAGTTTCAGGGAACTGAAACTACAGTCTCCGGTTAGTGTTCAGACAAAATGTGTCTGAACACTAACCGGCTCCTCCACACTCGAGACGGTCAAATTTGAGTAGTGTGACTTCTTATTCCAAGACTCTTCGAGATTTATTAGCATTGTAACAAACGCGAACCATTTCATCCAGTAAAACATCTTTAATTTTCACAAACATGTTTATAATTCATTTATATGGCTATTAATGTATATCCATTACCTCACTTTTATCCTCCCTTCACCTTTTGTCTTTGAGCCCTATGTTCTCCTCTCAGTGGCAGATGTTTTTCCTTCACCCCACCCCTCCCATCCACCCACACATACACTTCTCTCTCTCTCTCTTCCTCTCCCTTTCTCCCTCTTCCCCCGTCTCTCTGCTGCAAGGGAAGCGGCTGGCGTGGGGGCAAACAGGCCGACAGTGGTGCATCAGGCTGACAAACACAACTGATGTGCAGGGCTAAGAGTCTGCAATCTGGCAGGTTGAGTATTCACTCTCCTTTGCCCCCTGCTAGCCCCCACTGCCCGGCGCCGTACCCACGCACCACCATCCCAGCGGCTGGTGGCCCATTGCTTTGCATCCCCATAAAAATAGACCGTCCCATTATTCATCTACCTCCCTAGGGGCCACAAGGTCTCCAGCATCATTACCAGGACTAAGGATCTGACTCTGCTGCCACCACTTCGCACCCGCGTTCCCACCTACCCCCACTGCCCACACCCCCCACCCCCACTCACTCCTCTTCTCTAATTATAGGTCAAGCACTCTTTTTGTAAATTATAAAACCTTTGTTCTTATCAGAGCGACCAAACAAAACTGAAATATTTCACGTAGTGAAGGACGGCAAAGAAAACAAGAATACGTACGCCGAAATAAGGTAGGAGACTGGCATAAAAATAAGAAAAAAAAGGGGTAAAAATTTTCAATTATAAAACCAAGCTAATTTGGTATGACCAGCGACTGTCATGCATGGTGACGGAGCTCCATTATGCAGTCATTTGAGCTCTTTCAAATTAGTTATGTTAATGTCCTCCGTGTGAATGTAACACTTGGATGGGACAAGATTTCAGCAATTAATTTCTACAGTCAGCGGAGAGACAAGCAAATTTATTTTCCCCCTCTCAGGGAATTGGTGGTGGAGGGAGCGGGGAGGGGAGAGAGCATTCTGGAGCAGAGAACAAGCTAAACACAAGACCTAAATAAAGCCTGAACAATGGGAGCCAATGCCTCCTCATTCATTCAATTGACAATGTTTTGCAGCTTAAACCTGTTTTATTAATTATGTTTGACATTTCCTTAATTAGTTTCATTTACACCAAATCAATCCCTGCTGCTGAACAGCGTCATTTATCATTTTAAAAAATTTGCATAGCCGGTGCTGACTTTTTCTACTTAATTATACATTAAAAGTGTCAGCCGTGCTTGCTGCCTGGCATTATCTGAGGCAGAAAGGTTTGTGGCTGGACGGGGGTGGCATTAATCATCAGGGCGGGAGCGGGCAAGGGGTGCTCCCGGTCGCCAGCGGGAGAGCCAAGCGGGGCTTCTCATTTTCTTTGCTTTGATGCTTCCGGGGCAACTGTGACCTCAGTGACCAGCGGGGAGAGGGAGACAAATCAACGACCTCCAGCTGAAAAAAAAAAAAACAAAGCAAAGAAAAAAGAAAAAAAAAAAGAGCAACATCTTGTTTACAAATCATAGCGATGGGAAGTAGGGAGTAGAACCAGTAAGAGAAAAATTTAAAAGATGTGTAGCCAAACAGAAAACACAGGTTGAGCTACAAAGTGTAGTGTGTAGGCAGTTAGGTGCAAAAGTGATCCTACCCCTTATACCTTTTTTATTATTATTTTGTTACATAAATACCCATTAATTTGGTATAACTTATGAGGTGGTTTTTGTAATAGACAAACACAAAGTAAATTGGTTATACTAACTATTTCAAAATGTTTTATAATTAAAAATCTGAAATGTGTGGAGTGCCTATGTACAGAGAGCAATAATCAGAGAAGCAGCCTAGCCGTGCTAATAGCAGAGAAACAATATATCGTTATAGGAAAACTGTTTATCCAGAACCACAGTTGGCCATTGTAACTGGCTTGTGCATTCAAAACAGGCTCTACTTGGAGAGCAACACGTACAAAAGGGTGATTGACAGTGCTAAGACCTTCCACCTTTTCCTGGAAGGTATTCTGGAAATACACTGGAAGAGGTGTATTTCTGCAGATGGCAGTAGAAATACAGAGAGGCGGCAGAGGAGATAGACTTTTTTCACACATTATCAATCTCACATTCTACTGCCAGGACATAGTGACTGTTTTATCTAACATGGAAAAAATAAAAGTTACATACTGCAGCTTTAAAGTTGCATGGTGCACAGTTGGTTGTGTACGTAAATATTCTGAGGTTTATAATAAGCAGAAGAACTCGTCCAACAATTTTCAGTATGAATTTGTGAACCGTTTCACTACAAGAGATCAATATATGACAGGAAAAGTTAGATGCAAAATATTTCTGGAAAAATACAGTACAACAAAATACTTTAGATTACAGCCTGTTCATGAGTCAGAATGGCCCAACCAGCGTCCATAAATAAAATAAAAAGTGGCAAAACATGAACATTCTGTTCAAGTCTAAAAGTTCAAACATAATAAGATTAGTCTTATTTTGTGTGAAATTAACTTTGCTACTCATCTTACTGTGAAACATTCTGAAAGCCATATATAATTTGACTTCCACTTCACAAATATGCACCTGTTTGTCTTGGTCAACCAGATAAATTACGATATTATACAATAAAGTTTGATTGTTGTAAGGTGACAAAATGTGAAGCTCAGGACGTATGAAAACTCTTCCAAAGCCCTCCAAATGTCTTTACTCAGGTTCTATTTGTCATCATGCACACATTTAAATACATTAGTAATTTTAAATGTATCCAAGTTTGTCAGTATTTGAACGTATTGTTCTTCAAAATGGGAAAACATCAGCTCCCAAAATACTTGTGTCGTAACAATGAAATGATGCCAGTTTTCATTGGTAAAGCTCTAACAACCATATGTATTCCACTGCAGGTCCAACAGCAACTCAGCTGGCTGAGCAAACGGGCTGAGTATAGCTATTACTTTCCCTTCAGCAAGTTTGCGAACACAAAGCAAACTGACAGCTCAAATACCTGGCAAGCTCACTCCTGAGTAAATCTTCAGAGTGTTGAGGTGAACATGGCTTTACAAATCACCCATTCAGGAGCCGAGACCGAAATTGGCAGGTAGGCAGAGCGGCGGTGTCGGGAGCGAAAATTACTCTGAAATGCGAAGCAAAGTGAGAGGCTGAGTGAGTGAGTCTCTGACTGGTGAAAGCTATGGGTGTCTCTGTGCAATGTGCTCACATGGCAAATCAAACAAGTGGTTTTCTGGAGGTGAGTCAACACTTTTGTACTTCGGGAGATGGAAATATTTTATGTGGGGTGAGGTTCTGAAACACATGCAGGGCTGCGGAGCGTGCCCACACACGCTATTTGGCAGCTGAATACCTGGATTTATGTTTTAAATGTTAGAATGAAAAGTAAACAATTGATTGCATTATGAGAGGAGGTGATAAGGTCAATAGGAAGAGAGCTGATTTTGGGTCCAAAGCCTGAAAAAGTCACAAAGCAAGTGAGTCCTCCAAGTCGGTTTGAATTGGTTGTATCAAGATGTCCAGGGGACTGTGTGCGTGGCGTTGCTTGAAGCAGCCTCAAGGGCAACACAAAAGAGAGGCAGACAACAAAGAACCTGATGAAGTGGCTAATACTCTGGCATGTCCCAGCAGAAGAAGCAGAGGGGCGGCCAGAGGCGGCTACATCTGCACGCCTCGCTGCTCCGTTCAGCCCCTGCTGAAGTGCTCCCTGGGTCATTAGATTAAGAAATGCAAAACAAGGGGCTACAGCTGTGATTGCAACAAGCTAGGTCAATATTGGAAGAGACAAAGGGGTAAAAATCGGGAGAAAGTAAGGCTATCTAATCGACTGGGAACTGCTTGAGAACGAATTCTTAAAATGTGGTGGGTGAAGCACCAGAGTACAGCATCATCATTATTCAAGGAAGCTCCTAATCAGCATATTAATGCTGGAACACCGAGTGCAAAAGTTTCTATTACTTCATTGTGGTTGAAATAAGACTTTTTGTTCCACAGATAAAAATATTCTAATTTATATAAGTGATCACTGAAAAATAGAACTCCTCAAGCTCTACAGCTCCCTCTCCAATTCCCCGGCCGGAACCCCTTAAAATGCAAAACATTTTGACTATCAAGGATCATCGTTCTTTTCTCGATATATGAAGCGCTCTTTAAGAAAGCATAATGATGAATTCATGGACCTAAAACTCTGGGGTGGTTTCTACCCTGGCACAAAAAGAATCACAAGTAGAAGAGGGTGGAGGGGGAAAAAAAGTGCCTGTTTGGATGGCATACATTGCCATTACTCTTGTATTGTGTCTCCACTTTTCATAATGACGGGGATAAGTGTCCTGCTCCGAATGCGTATCCGCTGACAATAGAGGCAGACATTACTTGGTTAAAAGCTCAGGGTCCTGTGGGTAAAGAGGCCCAGAGAATAAAGAGTATCCGTCATGGCTAACGAGCTATAAGGATAGCACATTGCCTTTATAAATCACAAGATCTTGCTGTTTATTTAAATTCATTGGTGCCTCATTATAACTGAGCTATGCACCTTTAGGTCCGAGTTGATTAGGAGTGCCATAGCTCAAAATGGCTTTTAATTCAGTGAAACGTAGCTCTGACCTTGGTGCCGTAACCCTGACTAAAACACGCCACGGCTCCCACATTAATAATGATGCTACCTTTACTGGGCCGGAGAGCTGTGCCGCTGCTACTTAAAATATGTATTATTAGTTACCAGCGACGGCACATTTATCACACCAAATTACCCTTCGATGTAAAACTGCTTAATTCTGGGTCCCTGTACCCCTCTGCACTATTACCTGCTCTTTAGAAAGGCCTGGAATTAAATGTAGGGATGAAATGTCAGGGTAATGGGGAAGAGGATGCGGGTCGATGGGATGCACACTTGATCATTCCCTGGTGGCCTTCTCCACATCCAAGCGATAGACTGAACGTGTCTTCCTCATAAACGAAGTTTCACTGCGTGCCTTGCTTTACAGACCTTTGAGAATGTAAATGAGGGATATTACTTTGAAATACACTTTATGCTGTTCATTAAAAGTGCATGCAAAAATAAAGGGAATCACCAAACCTTTGGGTGCCTAATGAGAACTTTTGGTTATGTTTCAAGATGTGACTCATCCTACTATCTAAAAAAAAAGAAGTCTTATTTAGCTAATATTTATATCATATTATATGTGCTGACTTAACAGCACATATAATGTGTTCTAAAAATTTTCACACCTCTTGAACTTTTTCAGATTTTGCCATGTTGATGAAGCACACTTCAATTTATTGTAATATAATAAGTGTGAAATACCAAAACAAATTACTGTGTAATTTCAAAATGGAAGAATTTCTTTTTTATTTTTTTCAGATTTTTCTTCCTTCTTTTAATCAAATATCTCTAAATAAAATTCAGTGACATCAATTGTCTTTGGATTGACAAAATGCAATGTTTATTGCGCATTTTGCAATTGGTTACTGCATTATGTTTGTATTGCGTAAAATGCCTTATGTGCTATAAAAATAAACTTGATTTGAAACTTAACTTCAGACGTCAACTAGTTAGTAATTAGTCATTTAAAATCTCCCGACTGACTCCCTGTATTATATCACAAACTATAAAATCCAGGTTTTCACATTCAGTGTGCGCAAATAAAGTCGTCAGACTTGTCACTGGAGGAGTTTAAAAGGTTGCACAGGTCTGCCTTATTATTATTATTATTATTATTATTATTAATATTTTGCAAAGTTTCTAGGTATCAATTGGGGAAAAAATAGAATAAAATATAGTCATTTCTGAGCAATAAAATCAGCATTTAGGTCACTCTTTCATTTGGTGTATTTACATGTAATTTTGTCCCAAATAAAAATAAAAGATCTCTACATCAAACACCTGTGCTTAGGGGTTAAATTTGTACCACTCTTGAACTGAGGTCAGGGTCACACACAATCAGCCGAGGGGCAGCACTTTGCAAACCCTTACTATCTGAGTATTGTACAAATGAAAACATAACAGGTGGTGGTGGCAGCATTATGCTGTGATGATTGTTTGGATGAAGAGCATGGATGGAGGAAGTTCAATGAGCAAAGCTGATAGAATACAAATGCACAGCACAATTTGATTTTAGATAAAACATTTATGTATCAGTTTGCGTATATTTCAAAATTATATTCTACTTTGTGTTGGGCTACCACATAAAAATCTTTGAAATACACAAACGTTTGTGGTTTAAGGCGACAAAAAAAAAAAAAGAAAGTGGGTACTTTGTCAAGGTAATGCATAGAGCATCTTTATTTGTCAGGATTCCTCCTTTCATTCTATGACACATCCAGAGGGGAAACCAGCCTGCAGCAACTCACCACATGTCATTGTTTATCCCATGTGTGTCCACCGGAGACTGATAACTCTGACCAATCAGCTAAATGATTAGATCAATTAAGTACTTGGGAGTGGGCATCAACATTAGCCTGCCACAGCTTCAAGACCTGTGGGAGTTAGCCCATCAGAACTGCTTCATTAGCTCTCTGGACTCTACCCAAAACTAACCCACAAAGACAAAAACACAGGGCTGTGTGGTATGGCAGCAGAAGATAATGCCAGAAAGAGAGAACTAAACTTTAAGAAGTGAATTATATTCGTTTCTACAGCAGTTCACCTCTGGGGATCAATTGTGTTTATGTGGTGCAACATCTCGAGAACACGTAAAAACAATACAAAGCGATCTAACAGATACATAAGTGAGAGTGTTTTGAGTGCTAGCCATATTATCTATTGTTTTAGGGCCAGTGGGATTGCACTGGTAAACAGAGTTTAGTCTCTCTGAGGAAGACATCAAACAGTCCAGTAATAATTCAGATTGCCAGGGACAACACTACATGGGGTTCGTAGATGAACACAGACAGTGCTGGCATAAACACATTTTTCGTATCAAACGTAGCAGCACAGTACATAAATACACAACGCGCACAATGCATTCATAGTTCCTGCTCATCTGAGCAAGTGGCGCGGCTCGAGCAGCCGGGGAAAAGAGATGTTACGCGCATTCTATCAGATGTCGAATCAATTAGTCACGACCATCTTTCCAGAGTCAGAAATAACCACTCGTCCCTCGTGTCTCCAGGGAGTCAGGAATAGGCCTGGGCAAGGGAGAAGAGATGGGAAGAGATCCAGAAAGTCCCAAAGGAGAGTAAAAAGGAGGAAAATGGGAGAGAGGAAAGAAAAAAAAAGGATAAATAATGCTGTCTGTTTTAGACAGCACAGTACTTCCATGAGAGTTCTGTGCAAATACACAATTGCTCATCCACATACTTTGCATATCAGAGGACACTTCCTACACAGCGGAAACTCTCCGGTCATTAACATGTGATGGCATTATCTCTAATAGCGCAACATAAGATCCCCTTTTATAATCCTGCAGCATCAACCATAACACAGCCTCAAACCCATTTTGACACCATCACGGCATTCAACGGAGGCCTGTTTGTGTTGTCTTCCTCGCCACAAAGCTTTTAATCTTTTAATCTGAACCATAAACCGCGTATATGCAACACAGACTACTTTGCTAAAAGGTAAAGAGACACGATTAGTCTGCATAAAGGAGGACACAATAGAGATCGTTTCCCTGCAGGCTAAAAATAATTTAATCTGTCATGTAGATGCACAAATAGCGCTCTTACACCTGAATAGCATTCATTATTACCAGGTTAGAAAAGTCATAGCAGACAAATCGGTTTCTGCCGCTCTGTAGTGGTGCAGAGAAGAAAAGCTATTGTGTGTGCGCTCAGATTGTCCTCCTCCTCTGGTAATCTCTGAAAGGCACCAGATTTGAGCAATTTGCGTTAAAGACAATCATTTATTGACAATTCTTGTAATAATTTCTGCAGTGTAAAGAGATGTGTAAAATGGATCATCTGTCGTGTTTACAGCTGAATTGTATTCTTCAATATTTTCTTTTTATAATTATACGAGCTGGACAAACAATACAGTTCCACTGCATAATACAAATACACCACAAATTGTCGCAGTGGATAAATTCAGAGACACACAAAGGCTTTACGAGGCCCCAAGCATCATTAAATGTGCGATCCCACTTCCTGTTAAGCCAAACCAAAGCAACTCTGACCTCCATTTCATATTTTCCACGTTTGATCTTTTATTTTTAGCTATTTATTTGTTTGTTTATCTCCCCCCCTCCCCCCCTGGATCTGTTAACCACTGAGCCAATTGTTAAATTGACAATATTACAGAATATGTCAAGCTTGGCAAAATGCTACTTATTAAATTAAAACCCCTTAAAGTGCTTTTTTCAGAATTTCATTCCATAGTAATATCAGTTTGTTTGTTTTTTACAGTGAACAGAAAGTACGAGAAAAGTGTTGCATTCACAAAGGCTATTTACTCTGTCATTTATTTACATGCAGCCAGGCATGGTGTGTTTAAAACGATTTACTAACTAAAACACAATTTGCAGAAATCATTACATTTTCTTTACATTAAGATTCTGTCATAACTTTCAAGCTGTGAAGGTCCTTTAGAGGCACACCTCAATAAATTAGAATATAATTGAAAATACACTTCACATTAGATTCATTACCCAGAGTGATATAGTTCAACTGTTATTTCTAATAATTATGACGATTGTGTCTTACAAATAATGGTTATCTAAATTAACTTATTTTGAAAATTATAATATTACATAAGACAAAAAAGAAAAGTTTAAGACATGTCATGTTACCGGCAGCAGACAGCAGCAGACAGTCCATGACACCCTCCACAAGACACCTAGACCACATACAGACATTGCTAAAGAAGCTGTCTGTTCAAAGAGTGTTGCATCCAAACCTACTAATGGGAAGTCGAGTAAAAAAGATTTACAAGCGACGGGGATAACTATTGATTATTTTTGGAAGCTACATTTTTGGTTTTTCTGCAAGTTATAATCATTGACAAACTATTAGCTATTTGCCTTTTTGAACAGAAAGACTGAAACAAAAAACTTTTAAATAATTAAATTATTGACATGCTCCTGTACATGTGTACATCTATTGTGTCTGTCAATATCTGTAAAGGAAATTTGATCTGTTGCAACCTCCAAAAAAGTATGACGTAATGCAAACCTGCGTTGCTTTCTGCTCAGCCGTGACGTCAGGGTAAAATACACTTGGTCGTCTGATCTTGCCCACTCTTAAGACATTTGGTGAAGGTGAAGATGCAATCCAAAGTTCTGCGAGCACACTGACTGCATGCTGAAAAGGTGAATAGTGCTCCTATTCAAGAGTTGGCAAAAAAACAAAAAAAAAAACAAACAGCAGATAAATGACATATCAGCAATCACAAATAGAAGAACAAACAACAATGAGACGGCACAGTTTGGAAAGATGTACAGTTTAGATCATTTATCTCTCAAGAACTAGAGGACAAAATGCTGCGTTTGTTTCGTTCTTTTCTCCTTTCTGAGTAGAAACTAGTGCATCGTCAACCCCCATGAGGCTGTAGTGAAAACTGTATATCTTTGACTATAGTACTGTGGTTCAACCAACCTAAAAATAGCATGAATACCTGCATGTTAGTGTCAGCATGCAAGGAGCTTACGTGCAGATGCTGGAAGATCTGTTCAGGTCTTAACACTTCAGTTTTTTTCATGGTGAAACTGGTTTAATAAGGCAAAGACAGAAGACTTCCCCCTTGAACACAACAAGCCAACCCTCTGGGTATAAGCGTTGTTGGCTGAACATGGCTGAAAGCCCTAGAGGCTGTAAGGAAAATGAGGTAAGAAAAGCAGCAACAGCAACATGTGCTCTCTAGAAATCACCTCCAAAGAGGCCACAGACACACCTCAATCTGCTCTGATGTCGTTATTCGTCTTAGTTTGTGGAAGGCGCTTCTTGTTGCAGGGGGCTGGCGGCGGCGGCATCAGAAAAGCCCCAGTCCCCTGTTCTGAATCCACCACATTAGATGGTGTGTTTGTGCCCTAGGGATTGTGGCGCCTCAGCCTCTGTTTGGGGTACTTTGTCAGATGACTCGGTGTGTGTGATTTATGAGCTCAGGAAAGGTTGCATTTCCAGCACGCATGGACGTCCGCATGGTAAATGGAGAAATTCTGAATTTATTAACATACAATGAATGATGATTAATGTTTTTTGTATAGATCATGCTCTCTTTTCAAATGTCTCAGTGTGGGGGTGATAGATGCCGTAATAAAGTGTACATGTTGCATGAGCGTTAGGCTCGTGACTCTTGCGTACATGTACAGTGGACTCGTTTAGTAACGGAATCGCAGCATTTCACAACCAACGCGCATGAAGAACAACAGCCCTTCTAGGGCATTTAACCAAGGTAAAGTTTTCTTTTCTAAGGCAAAAGCACCTGTGCGTCGTCAACGAGAAAATGTATAAATTAAAAACACACAAAAGCAAAAAACTGTGAGAAAAAGAATGCAATTTAGACCCGTATCAGGGTACATTTAGAAAGCCATTCATCAAAATCCCCTCCATTATTAACTTTTGTATTCTACAACACATCTTGTGTCCCCCTCATCAGCTTTTTCAATATCTTCTCAAATACATTACTGCCAGTGTTGAGTGGGTATGTTCACCCAAGGCCAATTACTGCAGTGAACCATAAAGGTAAGCAGTGCTGAGGAGGGCTCTGTCACATATTTGCCTTTGTGTCCCAGCCAGACCCCCACAACGGCAGATGGGAAGAAATACGGCCAATGTCAGACATCTTTTTAATCACAATGACAACTGAAGAATCAATATGCAGAGGCATGTTTCTGACAGGTTTTGGGAAATAGGCGAATGTGACTCAACCCACATGTTTGCATCTCAAAATTGTAAAGCAAGGTTGACTTCTGCTTATGCAGTGACCTTATCATTTCACCCCTGGAATAAGGTTGAATATTGCCCTATGCCTGCGTGTGAGGAAAGTCTAAAAAAAAAAAAAAAAAAAAAAAAAAAAAAAAAATGACAGGAGGGATGAGCAAATAGTTGGAGGGAGCATTTCTGTTTGAGAGCTTGAAGTGTGTGCATGCATACCTTCATGTGGTTGCAAATAGAGAGTTTGCAAATGTGCGGCATGCATGTGGGGCTTGTGTTTAACTGTGCAAGTGTGACTTGCGAGAATAGACCGTGCGAGCGTGTGCACGTGCCTGTGAGCTAACTTTACATGTATACAGTTGCTGTCAGAAGAAGCTGACTGGTGATGAGGGATGGAGAGAATCAGAAACACATTGGGCTGGGAATGGGGTGTGAGCCGCAGGGTCGCCCTGGCACCAAACACAACTGCCTCTCACATCATTACCCTCATTCCCCTAATGCGCACAACACTTAGAGCTACAAACAGGCTTGACTCCAGAGCACACATATAGACACACATATCTACAGAGCTGCACACTCGCACAGCATCCCAGACTCAGACGTACATATTTTCAAGCACATACACAAAGACTTTTGCGACAACCAGCTTCTTGCTGTGAAGTGCTTAGACACAACTTTCCTTCATGTATAAGAAAATCACAAACTCTAAATTTGGCCCAAAATTGGGATAACTGATTCTCATAACCTCACGGACAGTGGTTGATGCAATTACCAAATGCAAAAACAACTTCACCTTCCTCCAAAGTATTCATTCAGCTTGAATGCGTTTCACTTTTTGTCTCATTGCAACTTCTAACTTCAGTTCAGTTTGTTTGGCTTTAATGTGAAAGACCATCATAATGAGTTGTAAGGAATATGATTCATTGTTTGTAACTTTTTTGTAGCTTAAAATCCCTCAACTGTCATTCAAAAAACATTTACATGCAAGTCAATGAGACCATGAGGACACCAATGTCCTCAAGACAGCTAAGGATTTTTTTTAAAAGTCTTTCAAACATTTGCATTAAATCCTCTTTACCCTGACACCCCATAAAGTCCAGTGTAAAATCTACAGTTTCAGAAGTCATACAATTTCTAAAAATAGTATGAGTTCTAAAAATCGGTCATTAAGCGTGTGATATGCAGCCACGCGGCAGGAGCAACACGCCACACATGAACCGATTTTACTCGTTCGCATTCAGATGTCAGATGGGAAATCTTACAAAACCTCTCAAGACCAAACGTGAGTTCAGATTGAACAAACGTGGCCGACTGAAAAGAAGCAGCGGCGATGGCTTGTGGACTATATTAAACAGAAAAAGAAAACAATAGAAAAAGACATTCCCAACGTACTGGCGTGGCATGGCAGTTTTGTTTTCTTTATTTCGAATTCCCCAACATCTTTCCGTCATTTCGCCGCTTTTTGATTGGCCAAACGTCACATTCGACCAGCTACGTTCTCGTTTGTCCCCATTGGAAACTTCACACGTGGTGTGACAACGGGCCAAGACAATCCAACGTTAAATATTCCCAGTTTTATCTCGGATTGGTCTCGATATACTTCTGAGCAGACCAGATCAAGCATGAATACTTTTGCAAGATACCGTCTTTTTTCTTTACACACTTAAATGCAATTACAAAATACCTTTATAGCATTTTAGACAAGTACAATATAACTGAGAACTACAAGGAAACAAATCCCTATTCAAGTACAGGACCCCCATAAAATCACAACAATTTCACAGTGCCTTCCTCCTTTCTTGCTGCATGAGAGGTTTTAAGAATAGTGGGATCAGGGTGCGGTTGAGCAAAAAAAAAAAAAAAAAAAAGGAAAAAAGGTAAAGAGAGGAGAGCGGAAGATGCGATGCAGAAGAGTGGAGGTAGGAGGTAACCCAAGCATAAAATAACTTCAATCTAACATCCTTTCAAAGTGGTGGTAGGAGGCAAATAGCAATCCGACCAATGCCACGCACTCAAGGGGGCTTCACCCCACCCATCACTGACCCATGGAGGAGAGGATCATGGGAGAGAGGGGATGAGACAAACCCACTTCAATTAAGCCACGGCGACGTCTCGTCAGCACAGCAGATGAGGTGTCAGAGAGTTCAGCTGTGGATGGATCACAAAAAAAAAAAAAAACAGTTTCTTGGCTCAGCAGAGTCACGGACTTGAACCTTTCCTTCCATTACCCTATTGTCTCCTTCGCCTCCGTTTCACCTTTATTTTATTCCAGATTTCTTCCTGCTTTCCAAGCAGATTGGGTTTAGCGTGGATGTCAGAAGCCTGTCCTCGCAGGCCTCTAGGATAGTAGGCCTGATAAACCTGTGATCACATTTTTGTGCATTAGACACCTTCTGTCTGATCACACCTGGAGACGGGATTTAAAAGGTCAAAACAACATGTGCATCATTGCTTGGGGAAGAAAACAAAATCTAATTATGTTTTTAAGAAAAAAAGAAATAAAGAGATGAGTACAATAAAAACAAAGCCAAGTTGCCAAGTAACCATAGTACACATAATGGATCAAACATTTGGAGATCCACAGCTGTGGAGGGAGAATTTCAGCCCTTAGATTGAGAGAGGCTGGAAAGGGGGGCGGGTGCAAGAAAGGAGAGCACATTCTGGGAGACCCAAAGATAGTCGCAGGGAGGGTGCTCTTGTCCGGGCTTTCTAGAAGATATTGCTTTCTGTGATTAGAACATTACCATAATATCGGCTTTGTCACCTCGCGAAAAAGAAAATGTTAAGAAAAGCGCCATCCATTCCTCTATTTTACATGGAGGCGTCAAGAAGGCAAAAAGGCATCCTGAGGTACAGAAGCAGCTTTCTGCACTCTCCTCACCCCCCCAATCCAATGAATATCTGCTTGGGAGATACAAGCTGGATTTGGCTCACATTCTCGCCTCTTCCCCTAACGCCGCATGGCTGCCGGGTGTCGGAGCGCCAACTCTTCCAGCCCAGCTGCACTGATTAGCACAGGCAGATTATTAGCCCTGCGTCTCCTGGAAGTGCTGCATGGTTCTTTTCTTTTTAGCCCCGTTTTTTTTGTTTCACTTTCAAAGAGCCGTGTCCCACCCAGTGTTCCTAATTCGCCTAATCGAAGCATACAAAAGACAAAAGTGAAGGACACATAAAAAACACACACACACACACACACACACACACAAAAAAGCAGGCAATTAGTCCCACACGTATGCAAGCGAAGTAGGAAGAGTGAGGTGACACTAATTTGTTTTTCGCTGCTTGTGGATACACGAGCAAAAAGTGATTCATCAGCATTGTGAAAAGAGCTCTCTCATCTTTCATTCCTCGTCTTTCTTTCTTCTTCCTTCTCTTCCTCCACCCTCTCCCACTCCCCTATTCTCTAGCACCTGTCCTGCTGCCAAAATTTCACCTCCCAAAACCCGGGACATGGACATCCCGCTCTCGAACTTGTGCTATGCCTTATCTGTACTACACACACCAACATCCAGCATCTGAGGCATCCTTCTCCCCGTGCCAGAAATATGTCGGCATCTCCCTCCCTCTCTCGCGCGCTCTCCTTCACCCAATTCTCCGTCATGTTCTTTTCTCTCTCTCGCTCTCTTCCTCCCTCTCCAGAGCTTTGCATTTGAAATTGAACAGACACACAGCCAATTTATCATAGGCTGACACGTGTCATGTCCAAGGCCTAACCACAGGGACTTACAGTAGGCATTGCATTTATCCCCTTTGTTGTCAGCAAGGACCAAGACAATACCAGCAGCTATTAAAAAAAAAGGGATAGGGAAAGAGTAAGGTGGAATGAAAGTGATGAAAATGTATCGTTAAATGTGAAGCATACCCCTTCTGAAAGGTTACAGACCCCTGCAAGGTTGAACCCAGCACGTTTCCTCCTAAACCAGCAGTCAAAAGTATGGTGATGCAAGGCATCTGTGCATAACCCCCCGATACAAAGCCAGACAGGCTTCAGATGGATTAGATGGAGAGTTAGCACAATATGGAATCCGACCTTTGTGCTGCCATTCGCACTGCAGTTTAATCCCAAGTAAAGATGGCTGACCGAAAAACACCGCAGGGACAAACGTTTCGAAATAATCTTCAACCAAGAGTGTCCGCACCTGGTTTCCACTCTGCAATTATAAGCTACAATAAAGAAAAGGAGAGATACTGGAAGCTAATCATTCTGAAGACAAAAAAGCGACAAAACTGCCACTGCGCATCATATAAAACCTTTTTTTTCCCCTCAGTTTAATCACATTATCTCTGTGTTATCATTCCCTTCTTTGAATGGATTCTTTAAAATAACACACGTCTTTATCGTGGGACTGCGAGAAGAAGGCGAGAAAGATGACCCTGGCTGATAATAGCCGCACAACAAAGAATGTGTATTCTCAGTACGTACACTAGGTTTTAAAAGATCAGGAGAATTTGGATGGAGGCTAATGACGTGAGGGTGGAGTGTGTCTTTTAAAGTTACAAACTACAAGGTTTTAATAAGCATCTCACACTCCAACTTCAATTTCTTTCACTTTGACAGTAATTTTATCAGAGTGCATGTTAAATAGGCAGCCTAAAGGGAAATTATTATTCTAAACAATGCCTGAAAGAAAATCTTCACAATGGTCACAGTAAGTACTTTTTTTGGGGTCCTAGGTGCATCAGTTGTTTAAACAGGTGTACAATGTACACAGCTGTCCCGGGTTCGATTCCCATACGCTGTGTGTCTTCCTCCTTCTCAACGCTCCTGTCAATTGGCTGTTCAATAAAGGCTACTAGGGTCCTCTTCTTTCAGTTATCATTTGGGGTGGGACTTTATTAAAAAGTTTATTCCTATCACACCACTAATGATAACTAGGTCTGTAATTGATTAAAAACTACATGTACAGACAAAATGAGCAACATTTAAAAACCCTTTTTCTGCTAAATTATTGAATAAATGGACAAGCTCAACAAGTCAGAAATGGAGCAGGCAATTAGAAATCAATATATTTTTTTTACTTAGAACCGTATACACATGGTACATAATCATTCAGTCCTAAGTACTCTGAAACTCTAAAACCCCGAAACAAAGTTCAATGCAAGCAGGTGATTTGATCTAATTACAAATGTAATCTCTCTATGAATAAAGTTCTGCGAAGACGTCTGAGGATGTTACGGATCAAACAGCCTCATGAAGATCAAAGAACACAGCACATAGGTCAGAGAAAGGGTTGGCTCAGAAATTTAAAATCTTGGCTAGTAAAATTAAATCCCAGGCTTTGAACATCCCACCGACTACTGTAGAATCCATTATCTGAGAGTGGAACAACTCTAAATGCACCAAGACATGACCGTTGACCTAAGCTGAGAGGCAATTTAAAAAAAGAAAGCATTAATCATAAAAGCAGGCCCTCAGTAACTTGGAAAGAGTTGCAGAAGAACGACTCCTCACTTTGCTCAACCACATTATGCCACAGCTGAAACATGGTGTTGGCAGTGTCATCCTGTGGGGATACCTTCATTAAATCACAACAGAAACGAGGGGATGGTGAATGGAGCTGCATACGCAGCATTCTTGGAAGAAATCCTGCAACAGACGGAGGGAGACGATCACGCTGCAGCAGAACAGCAGCCTTAAAAATGGCCAGGCATACAATTAAATGACTTGCATCAAAGCATAGTAATGTATGCTTATGAAATCAAACCAAAAGATATCAAAATCTGCAGCTATAATAAGACAGAATGTACATAAAAATAAAAGAGGTTATAAAAAGCTACTGGAAGGTACTGGAAGTATGATTCTAATATTGCTTTTGGCTAAACGTATGATGTTTAACTTGACATATTAATAGAATGAGAGAAAAAATAAAAATAAAAAATAAAACAAAAACTAGGGCTCTCTGGTTTAATGACGAATGTTTTCACTATAAAAGCACCAAGGCTTTCCTATGAGCTCCATGTTGAATCATGATTCAAATAAAGTCACCAACAGCCGGGTCATATTGGTTTAAGAGAGCAAGCGAGACTTGATTACACATCGCCCAATACACTACTGAATTATTCTACTATCATAGCGCTGTATATTTACCCTATTTTTTACTTTCATAGCACAAAGTCTGATGTTGACTGCTATTAAATTTCCCCCGAGGGCGCACTCCTTCACTCACAGGCTCCTATCAAATGAGCCAACAAAGCATATCAGGGTGTCGTGTCTGTGAAACACTGCATCACCTTTGTTCACTCCTCATCAACCCTCCGCCCCCATGCTATTACCTCAGAACTATTCCCTATTCCCTGCTTAACCCTTGTCTACAGGGCTGGTGTCACACGGAGCGCCACTCCGCTGCTCTCCATATTCCACAGTTTCTCACCTCTGCTGACATCTAACACTCGCCTGTCACCTCTGACATGAGCGCATGCATACAAACGCGCTCTAAAGCACAAGCCACACACACTAATTGCATTAAAACACACACACGCACACTGCAAATCAGCAACACACAGTGGTAACTTTACACATGGGCAACGTGCCTGTGGAGGGTTTGATGTCTCCAGATCTTTGCCCTTCATAACAGCAGCAGCACTTGTCAGTCCCAATGAACTCTGGCCCACATGCTCCTCCCAACACACACACACACACACACACGCACACGCACGCACGCACGCACGCACGCACGCACGCACGCACGTTCTACAAACACACAGAGAGAGGTGCGGACTGAAACTGCTTTGAGTTAACTGTAGAGGTGGCAGGAGAAAGTGGCACGGAAAATGTCTGTGCCAGTTGCCTGCTAAAAGCACCTTTGGGACTGGTAAAGTTTGATTTGATGGCTTTGCTTGTTAATTAGGGTTTGGAGGTGACTCCTGAAATAAAAATGGGCAAAACGCTCCCAAAAAAAAAAAAAAAAAAGAAAAGAAAAAAATGAATGTGCCAATTCCCACATCTCTTCCAACTCCACCTTCCAAAACATGCGACCCATATACAGGAGAACCAGATGAAGAAAGTAGAACAATCAAGTCATTTGAAGTTATAGGCCACTCCGTGTGTGTGTGTGTGTGTGTGTGTGTGTGTGTGCGTCTGTATGGAGGCAGTGCCAATGGAGGCAGGGCACCCGAGTCAAAATAACGACGTGAAATGAACTGAAACTTGCATGTGAACAAAGTCAACAACAAATAAGAGAACAAAGACGAGGATGTTTCCTCCTTAATTAATCACAGATTTGTGATTTGTTCAAGCACATCATTTTGCAGGTCATCTAGCAATGCCCCCTGCTGGCCTGGAGAAATGTTGCACATGGCCATTTCTACCTATTTAATACTGATTGGCTTAAATCGGGTTGGACAGGAGGTTAAAAAAGGCTAAACGCAATAAGCAAACAATTTTTTGGAAAAGAAAAGAAAATGTAAGGCATGGAGTATTTAATCTCCAAGTTGTCAATTTTGCCATTTGATCTCCGTTAGAAAATGCCCTGTTTCTCTCTGAGAAATCATTCTACTTCAGGCTGCAGGTTGCAAGCGCCTTTTTACGACAGAGAGGGACTCTTAAAGCACATCCAGAGCTCAGCGGTCCAGCTATTTCTGATTTACTGTGTGCGTGCCGTCCTCCATTTTATTTTACAGCCGGCTGGCATGCTGCTGGAGAAGCATTCTGCAAGGGAGAGGGAAAAAAAAAAATAGAAAAAATCACCAAGGTCAGGTTCCACCGCCACTAAGCTGAGACGCACTCATAATAACAGATACACATGTTCTCTCTTTATTGTGCCCATCCAACCTCAGTGCTTATTCTGCTCTGCCTTACTTCCCTCTCAGGTTGATTTCTATTCATTTCAGTTTATTTATGTGGTACCAATTCCGAAAAGAAAAAAAAAAATGCCATCTCATACATTCCTTCATAAACAAGTTCAATTTATATTCGGAAATGTATAATTAAATCATCACAATGCAAATCAAGATTATAGCCTTATGCAAATTCAGTTGCATTCTTTCCGGTTAGATGCTAGTTACAATACAGTGCAATCAATTTCAGTTTATAATGCCATTTGTAATGGGGAAAAAAAAGGTATCTATGCAAAGAGGCTCAGCTGATTGAATTGAGTCACTGATTTGAGGCTTTTTCAGCAAAGTTTAATTTAGTGAAGTTGTAATGCACTTTAATTTTCAGACAACTCACAACAGTTGGACACATTATTCAAAGACTAATGGCAACACAGAGCAAAAAGAGCAATTAGCCCCTGTCTTTCATGTTCATTTATTTGTTTTTGTTTTGTTTTTTTAATGTGAGTTTCCCTTTGATTTATTTTTTTTTATCAAATTGTACAAAGTTTACTAAGCCTCATTTTTTAATTTGAATTAATATATTGTCGTTAGTGATATTAAGTTTACTTGTGTCAATCATTTTTATAAACTGTTTGCATTCAAATTCTGAAATTACATCATGCAGAGTTAGGAGAGGGTCGAATCAGTAGAAAATGCATAATCCAGAAGACGATATACATGAGGTACAGTTATGATGGGGGCGGACGGGAACTAACATTGTGCTGACAGCATGTAGAGCAGTCACTAGATATCTTTAATCAGTGAAATGTATTTCCCTCCTGCTCTGCCGGGGAATTGTTCGGCGGTCAGACCTGCCGGGGCGACACAAATGAATCTTGGCGGAGGTGAGGACAAAAGGCGGCCGTAAGGTTATGGCATGTAGATGATTGGAGCTCGGACGGGCTTGTGAGGGAGCTGCCATGTCCCATGGAGCAGGTGTCACTGCCAGATGATAGGGAGATGGCACTTCTCTGCATCAATGTGGATTTGTCTCTGCAGTTATATGTTCATTTCTACCTAGAAAAATATTTTTTTTATGCAAAAGGAATAACAAAATCTAAAGATATAAAACAAAATCAGGATTTTTATGTCTCAACTTTTCCTGAAGTTAGAATTTGCAGTCCTAAAATGTGTAAAATTAGTTCATGTAAGAGCACAACAGGGGAATTATCCTCACTTGTTCAGTAATGCAACAACACATTTCATTAATGAGTGAATTTACAGCAGTGCGTTTAGTCTTAGCTGGAAGCAGTGTATTACTGTCATCTCATTGTGATTATTTAGGTGAAGGCACATTGTGCTTCGCTTTGCTGCTCACTTAACCAATCAGAATCCAAGGGGGAGTGGGCACCAGCGCTAGAGGGGTGTGGCTTTGGATGCCCCATGACCCAAGCCCCTCAAGGCTCCCTGCTCCAGCGAACGTCTGCTGCACTATCCTCCTCAGCCCAATTTCTATTTGATTTCAGTGAGGGGAAGAAAAAAAAATTGTTTGTAAGGCAAAAAAAAAATGCAGAGCGGCCCAGAAAGGTCTCATCAAGCAGTGATTCACAAGGTCTCCCTATTCAAGGCAAAAGATTGGTAGCGCAAAATTTACAGGTCAAGAAAAAGGCCAACGCACCAGGTGTGGTAAAAAACCGTGGCTGAGCAGGGGAGGATGGCAGAGAACGGAGATGAGGATGAATAGTGTGTGTGTGCACGCGCGTGTGTGTGTGACTGAGAGAAAGACAGAAAGGGAAACTTGGTGATTGTGTGCTGAGGCAAGAATGTTCTTAATGGGATACAGGTGACAACATGCTGACCAGAGCCACTGAACAATGATTACTCAGGGAGCTGGAGGTCCATGTGTGAATGTGTTAGAAGGTGTAGGCGTGAGTGCCAGGGAAAGAACGGTGAGGCTCGAAAAACAAACCGGCCAAGCTTACAAACCGAACGTCGCCAAGACTGCGAGGAAGAAAAATCATCAGAAGCTAAAAGGAGAAGCGGTGTTATAAATCAGCGAGGAACTAGTCACCATTAACAATTTTGTTAAAAAAAAATTTAAAAAAAACTATCTATGCACGTAAAATTATCATAATAAAAACATTGTGGACAAGTAGTATAGAAAGTTATGTATGATGAGATTGCCGTGTCTTCTAGTTGCCCTCAGCACATTTAGGCCTCAAACGTCATAAAAATCTGAACTTAGAAAAAAAAGGAGCTCTACAACACGTAGCATTTCCCATAAAAGTCCTGCAAGGTTTCTTGCAGAAACGCACAAGTGAACTCAAGTTCAGCCAAATTATTTGCAATCTGTGGACAATGCAGTTTTATACAAAAAAATTTGTACCTGTGTCTTAATGATTGCTATGAATTTTATGAGACATTAATTACGTATATACATAATTTTTTGATCATATTGATTTATAGTACATTTATATTGATGCGTATGCTTATTTTGTATTCTGCAAAATCGCAATGGATATGATCGTCAATGATCCGACAAGAAAACATTAAGTAAATTATTGATACATTTAATGTTAATAGTTATGGTGAATTGTAAAATGTAATATTTGAGGTAAAAGTTTAATTTCATATACATATTAAATTAATGACAAAAGTCTGTTGACATAATATGGAGGGGTTTTTTTTCTCTTCCTTTAACCTTAAGGTAATTTACCTGTGTAAGAAAAAAGTAATTTCCAACCTACTCAATCATTCTGCAGTCCAAAGAAACTTCTTTTAAAAAATACATGCTGAAATATGGTTTCCATAAATTTGAAAATCAGTTCAAAATTGTTTTAAATGTATATTATAAAGAACTGACGTAAAATATAATTATCGCCTAAACTAATTTCAGGGTGACACATTTGTAAAACAGCTTGTGCTCTTTCTGACTGTTAAATAATCCATTTTGACATTCAATCTGATTGGTTAATTGTTTAGTTTGATTTTTATTCAGCTGATGAGAACAAGAACTGTAATGAGTAGATAAAACACGTGCTCGTTTCCATTAGGCTTTCCTTTGTGAGTACCTTGACCTCTGTTTCTCCAGCAGTCATTTCTCCTGAAAAGAAAATAATTCAGCTGATCTACTAGCATAATAAATTCTTGCATCATCTCTCATTGTGTGTTTTATTGTTATTGAAGACTTGTCAAAATGTGTTAAAATATATATTTTTTTGTAACTTTTTCATTCTACCAAGTTGTGAGAAACGTGTTGTGGGGTTAAAAGCATATCATTTATCAGAAGTCTATTTTCTATAAGTGGTCTCGCTAAAATTGAAACAGCGTTACATGGAACACTGGTGCCCCCTAGTGTTAATTATAATGACCTTTGATTGGTGCAACTGATTGCTAAATTATCTCCAATCAATAGCAGCTGCCAGAAGATATAGACTCCATTCTTTCAGTTTTAAGTTTTTTCTGTTACTTTTTTACATTTATTAAATAATAAAATTATCAAGCAGTTTTCAGCTTGTTTGTTTTACTATTTTTTTTTCTATAAGTTTCAGACAGTTTTAAATTTCCTGACTTCGAAATTTGTTGAGGGTTTCTAATATCTCTAAAATCTTAGGAAAATTTTAAAAAACATTTCACATTAATTTTTATAAAGGCGATGGAGTAAGACCCGTTTTTTTTTTTTTTTTAAATAAAAGCTCATATACGTGTAACTTTCACAAATATACAATTTCATATGGTGCATATGTTTAAAAATGTCAAATTTAAAAGCAAAGGAGTCAGAATTCAATTGATAGCTGATTATCTGTTCCTTTTTGTTTTATCATGTAAATGTTGCTTTTCATACAAGTGTATACATGTTTGATAGTGTACTGCTGGATGAGGCTTTCTCCTGTTTTCTGCTGTTATTAACTTTTAACAGTGCTATTTATAAAGTTATCAATATTTGTAAGCAAAAAAATAAATAAAAAATCTGATTCCAAACTTGAAATAAGATGAACAAAACATACAATGGTGTTTACCTCTTTGTGCCCCGTTAAATGGGACATTTTAACCCAGTAGAAAAAAATAAAAATAAATATGGTCACCAAATAGTGTTTTTGATGTGCATGAGGCAATTTTTCATATGGACAGACTCTGCCTGAGTGGGACTGCATCTTGAACTTCTACCCTCAGCTTGAAGCTGTGGAAATTAAGTTATTTTCATCTTGCAGCCCTCTCTCCCCTCCCTCATCGCCCTCCTTGATCACAAAGAAGCCGTCGAGCTAAAGATGTTAAAGCACCCCAAAACCACCCCAGGCCCCCTCTGCAAAGCATGCCATGTTTCTTATGCAAATGTCAAAGTGAAGCACTTTACAAGAGGACTTTAAAAAAAAAGTATGGAGACCCCGTCAGAGCAGCTGGGCTTTCTAACACTTACTCACTAATTTCTCTGGGTCAGCTGTGGAGGAATGGAGCTGCCAATCATTTTCACATGTAGCAAAAAATTTTGCCCGTTGACCAACAGGCTTTACTTTGCCGTCGCTATGGAGACTAATCCGAGTCCACAACTACCGTTCCCCCTGGCACTTTCTGTCTGTATTCTGTGTGTTGACACCATCAGTCAGTTGCTGAAACCAACTGATCGCTTTTTTTTTTTTCTTTTTCCGGGGGCTTACTGAGAAGTTCTCGAATAGAGTTCACTGTAAGAGTTCACCTAGAGGGCTTCGATAGGCTTTCTAACTTTTTTTCTAATTATTTTATACTTTTACGACCATTAGTGCATAAACTAATCTTTTATGGAGAAGTTTTGTTAGTATCTGTAACTTGGAAACATTGGAAATGCTCAAAAGACAAGGAGCATTTTCATCCCTTTTCAACATATCTAATTGTCACTGCTTCCTAAATAACATTTGAAGAATAGAAACAAACAAATAAAAAAAAATACCTGAGCATGCCAGTCAGAAGTACACAAAGAATTTGCTCAAACTTTTAAAACAACTTCTTTCTACCCACCTCATTTTGATTCGGCCTAGGGGACATTTCATACCTGAACATAATATATCAGTCTGTCTGCCTAAATCTTTATTTAGCCCACTGTTTGCAATAAAAACACAACGTTTCAAACTTTTAAAATGTTTAATGCTCCAATAATGCTTCCAGAATTGTCTATTATTGCGTCTTCTTCAGTTAAGAGACTTTTCATGTCATGGTTTCAACTGGAATCACAACTAAAGTAAATTAACACATGAGTGTATATTGAGATTTTTTTTTCTAGGATATTTTATCTGTAAAATAAATTTAAAAAAATAAACGTAATTTGTTACATGAGTATAATTTTTTTCCCCTAGAAGTAGCAACACATGAAATGAAAACTCCATGGTACAAACTCCAGAAGGGTTGAAATTCACTGTGAGCCAATAAAAACACACTATTAACTCAACTAACTTACACAATGTTTGGCCCGCCTGTACTAAAAGGTTTAAATAGAAGTGTGATGGGAAGGGATGAAATGGCAGACGGTGTTTCGGAATAGCCAAGTTGTGATTCATATTTCATAAACTCACAAATTCCACATAAGCAGAATTGTTCCTATCATATGCAAAAACATGCAATGAAGAAAGCTACAGATCAGGGGGGGGATGGACAATTAAAAACCAACTAATTTACATACAAGCAAGTGTAAACGTGTTGATTTCTAACAGAGGCATTCTGCGGTCATCTGTTTAAAATGCTGTGCGTAGATCCTATAGCTTCTCTCCGGCAAATCAAATATTCATGCACTACCTTGTTGTCTCTCATCCTCGGGGTAGAGATGGAATTACATATGCCCCACACGCATCTTCATGAATCATATATTCCTGTATACCTAGACATGCTTATAGAGGCCATTATGGAGTTCATACGCAATCACACGCACACAACAAGACGGAGATGTGTGCAGATACAGATCTACGTGCGACTACAACAGTCCAGCTTTCAAGTTTAACTCGGAGCCTCTGGAAAAGAAGTTGGGATTTAAGAGAATGGGAACAAGTGGCTGAAGGGAAGCAGGATTTATTTCAGGGCAACGCGAATAGGTATGGAGGAGTGTTTGTCACATTTCCGAGACGATGGCCTTTTCTTGGTGCTATCGCTGCAGCCCCCTTCAATTAAGCAGGAAAATTGATGTGTATCATTAATTATGTCAGTAATATCATAAATCATCACTGGGTGCAGTAATTAATTATTTTCTAGTCGTGTGAAGAACATGACAGAGTAGAGATAAATAAGGGGCCAAGAAAGCTAAGGAATTGAAGGGGAAGGAGGATGGAGGAGGGAAAGGGGAGGGATGGTAGGCCATTCGTCCGTCAGTAACTTAGGAGGAGGGGTGGGGTAGGGGGGGCGCTCTCACACGCTCTATTTACCGGACCATTGGGATGTGACGGGAACGTGACAGCCCCCACCACCACCCCACCATCCTGCTCTCACTTACCAGCCTTCTCATGGAGGAACGACAATTAGGCCTGAACGAGACGGGCACTTCCTGGAACAGATGCTGGCGTTCCCCGTGAAAAGCGACCCTCGTCCTGCCTGCGAGGTTAAGGTGTGTGGAGCACAGTTACCGTCGCCTTTAAACGAACTAACAGCCTCGTGATGGACCATTCATAATCAAAGGGCAGCCTTACAGAGAAAAGTACGCCTGTAAGTCCAGTGGAGCTTGTCCGAGAAGCTGAATGCATTTTATTGTTCAAGTCCTGCTCACCATTATAGAGTGGAAACTGTTTTTTCTTTTTTCTTTTTGAGGCTCGTATGTGATAGAGGTTTACAAAGCACGTTTCGCAATGAAGTTTATGTACAGTTTGATGTGGTTTTCCAGGTGGTCGAGTCAACACGAGCAAAAATATGCAGAATGTCTTTTTTTTATTTTATTTTTTTTATTTAGAATATTTGATCAACTCTAAATCCCAGCACTATGACAAGAGTAAAAGTGACATCATTAAAGTAGAGGAACTAAAAAGTCCATTAAAAGTATAATTTAACTTTTTCAACATATCGAACCGTCACTGCTTTCTAAATAACAGTTAAGGAATAGAAACAAAAAAAAAAAAAAAACACATCAGAATGCCAGTCAGAAGTAGACAAAAAAATAAAGAGGAAAAATGTCATTATTGAAGTAGAGGAACAATATTTTAACTGCAAGGTAATTTTGACAAATTACTGAACATGAAAGAAAACGGTTTGAAAACTCAAGTGTATTTATTCTATTTAAACAGCCACTCGTAAATAAAAAGTCCAAGTTACCTCGGATCTCAGCTTGTTAGTAAAATATTCCAACAATCTGTAAAATCCATGATTCTGACTTGTTTTCTATAGCAGCAGAATTATAACTAATTGTGTGAGATTTTACACAACTTTCAGTCGAGTTCCTTCCCAATGTAATTCTACTCACTGTTCTCTTTATTTTTTCTGAATAAGAACTGCGGTGTATATTTGTTCTTAGCTCCCCTGACTCAGTACTTTGTAGAATTTACATTTGCAGCAAGTCTTTTGGGGTACACATCTAGAGAATGAAAGCTTTAACCAGAAGTCTTTGCAAAATAGCTTAAGTGTCTGCGAATCTGAATTGTCAGTCCTTGCCACTGATTCTCTTTAGATGTTGGTCTGGACTTTGACTGGGACATCTTAAATATAAATTTGCTTTGATTTAGATGTTTCTAAGCTGTATGTTTAGGCTGAATCTTCTGCTGGAAATTGAATGCCCAAGTCGCCGGCCTTTTGCTGCACCCAACAGGTCTTCCGTCATGATTGTCCTTCATTTAGCTCCATCTATTTTCCCCACTAACTCCGATCATGATGCATGCCGCCTCCCACCAGGTCTTCCTGTTGGGATGGCGAGGTCAAATTCTTTTGACCTCAAATTAATTTTTGACCTCGTTTTATAAAAGCAGTTCAGTTTGGTAAAACTACGTATAGTCGTCATTCCACTTTTTAATCATGTACTACTTTGTGATGGTCCATCCCATCAAATTTCAGTAAAACACACCGAAGCTTACGGTTGAAAATGTGGAAGTACAACAGGTGTGAATACTTTGCCAAGGCACTCTCTCTGCCTTCCACCTACATTATATAAACTCTGCATCTCACACCGCACAGACTCGCTAAAGTGGGAGGAAAGGTGATGGAACACGAACTGTACCCTGGGAGATTTCAGCCTCCACTGCCTTTAGCTCAGAAAGTGTTGACTGACTCACATGCTCGCATGCCTTCTCGCAGACCTTTGTGGATGCAGAGTATTGATCCAGAGGATGGGGAGGAGATGAAGGGAGGAGAACCTGTGCTGAGAAAAAGTAAACATCGCTCCAGATGACAAAACACTGATCACCCCGGAGACCCAGACCTTCCTTGTTCTCTCTTTCTCTATCATTTATAGCCACCTTTGGCACCCTAAGCTAAAGAAACGATCCGCCTTGCTCTTGTGCCATCTGAGTCGATAGTCTGGTGCGTTTGTGCCCATATGCGTCCAGTCAAGGATGCTGGCAGCAGAAAAACACATCCTGTGACTTCCTCATGTGAGGGAAGGTAGTAGCAGTGTTGAGTTAAGAGTTGTTTGGGGAACATAGGCGTCTAAGCCAGTGTTTAATACAAAAGTGTGTGCCACAGATTTTAATCAATACCAGGCCTCTTTTGTTCATAGCCTGCTGAGGAGAGAGCAGCGGCCCTTCTCTCTCAGAAAGGTTAATGCTGGGGGTCAAGTGATTTCACACCCACAGCAGAATCCTCGGTGTCACAGCAGCTACCACGCCTCCAGCCGCCATGACACCCAAGCATCGTGATTTATATGTTGTGAGAGAGCAGTGGGATTGGAGGTTAGGGTGGGCTGTGTTATCGTATGATAATGCTGTCCCTCTGCACTCCAGAGAGAGGAGGGAAGCAAATGAGAAAACACTGTAGTCTCAACCATACTGGAACACACGTGGGTGTTGTTTTTCCTCGTCTTTCCTCCATCTCCTTTGACAAGAATCTTTTGTTTCGGTCAGCACAAACTGCAACAGAACTGGAATTTCTGAAACGACTGCTGTGCATCTGCATGTCCAGATCTGCGTAAAGGCACGGATGTTTAGCGAAAACATCTTTAAATTACAAGTAGAATCAAATTACTTACACTGCAAGTAATACACAACAAACACCTTCACAGAACTTTTACATATTTTAACCACCACTAACTTTATTGTATTTTCTTGAGATTTTGAGGCTGACCAACGACCTGCAACGCATAAAATGTATTATAAAATAGAAATGTCTTTAAAATGTTTTGCAAATAAAAATCTTACCTGAATTCTTGGTCTGACTGTGTGTTTAGTCGCTCTCAGTAACATGAATTTTACACTGCCAGTGTCTACCACATTTGCACATTTATATGCAAATGTGCACGTTCTTCATAATAAAATAGCTCAGGCTTTGTCAGAATAGATTGAAATAGTTCGTAAACAACTATTGTTTTCTTTTTCTTTTGGATTTAGGTCTGGACTTTGACTGGGCCATGAATAGGATTTATTCTGAACATTAGAGGCACATTTAGTTTTGAAGTTCTACTGAAAGATGAACTTTACCCCTTGGGTGTTTTGCAGCCTCTAGCAGGTTTGCCCTGTATTAAGCTTCATCCCATCAATTCTGGCACTCGAAAAAGCTCACTTGTTGTCCTATTCAAGCAGAGAACCTTCTTTTTGAAAGAAATATGTAAATGGACATTTTTTTTAATTCGGTGATTTTATCAGAACGTGATCCAAACATACTTTTCAGATCCAAAGGAGCTTTAAGCAGGTTTTAAATATATTTTTCATTAAGCCCACATTTTTGCATTAAAATGTTTCAGTCTGATCTAATGTTCTTAATATTATTACGTGTTTTCATTAGCTGTAAGAGGAAAATCTCTATAATTAAAAGAACCATAGGCTTGAAGCATCAGTCTGAGTATTTCATCCATATGCGTTTTACATAGCTAAGTGATTAAGTGAAATGAACTTTTCCAAAATATTCTAAATTACCGAAAATCATGGTGTTGATCTGTTACAATTCAACAGCAATTCAAAGTCTGAAAAGGTATGGTGGATAAACTTATACATTTGTTTGAAGCTATGTCATCATGACCAATAGTTTTTATGTTTCTTTCCACACCCAGTAGTGAAAGGGCTAACATCTGCATAATGTGAAAGGGTTGCTTCATGAGGTGCCATGGAAAGAAGAAGCACCAGAGGAATTAACGTGAGGACTTATCTCACACAGGCCATTATTTAAATCCTCACTTTCCTAAACACACCACTCCTCCAATGAAGACGACAATAAATAATCCTTCCAAATAAAATCTATTTCCTGCAAATTCTTCAGGATGCAGCCCATCATTATCAGTAGGAGTGGACAGACAGCAATTAATAACACAGCCAACAATCTCTCCAAAAGCATCCATCTTACTTTCATTAGGTCTATTGCTGCATGTGTGTGAGGCACTCTGTAAGAGTATGTAAGAGAGTGTGTCTCTGTAAACCTCAATGCGTATAGATGTGTTGCTGAGGGATTCTGCCCAGTCAGACAGAGACCCAGCATTTACTCTGTGGGACCAGGACGTATGCCGTTTCAGATTCATTTTTCTTCTGATCCCTCCTTTAATTTTTGCAACGCTTTATTAATCCTCTACCAGAACCACCTTTGATTATTCTCTGTGGATATCCTGCATCTCCTTTATACTTACATTTGGAAACCGTGTTGTCAGTCCAAAAGGGCAATTGTACTTGCAATGGCATCCTGTGGGTCTCCTGGGGTGACAATAGCAATTAGCTTCAATGACGGAGCGATATAAGGGGCTGCTGATTGACAGTTGCCCCCAGAGAAGGGGCTGACTGAGGTGACAGCTGGGCTCTCAGCTCTCCCTGGTCGCCCCAGGCTCTGGCCCCATGTTATCCCGAGCTCCAGCCAAACTCTTCCCCCAGCACGCGGTCACGTGTCTCGTTCGGTCCTGTTCGTTGGCCGATGCGTTCTCTCATCAGTCAGGCTTATGTCTTGTTATATCCCGTGTGTCAGTTAAACCCACCTTTTCACCTTGCTCCATGTCTGTTTCTTGTTATTGTAATGCAGTACAATGTGACTCAACACTGACCTTTCTTCTTCCCTTTTCCCCTCATCATACTGTGTGCGTACTCCCATCCGAAGCATGCGTGTGTGCATCTGTGTGTGTCTCTATCCTCAAACGGTGAGGCGCGGTGGTTTGTATCTCGTCGGTGTCAAAGCAACAGCTGCGGCAGCCCTGACACATCAGTGAGTGTTTCTTCAGTGGAAGCCCGAGGAAATGAAGCGCTCCCCATCTATTGATCCCTCTACACTCCACTGTGCATCAGGGAGACTTTGTTTTCACTGCCTAACAGAAACATAGCTCCATCAATACCGTACAGTACTCCTGCTCGACACCAGCTTTTCTCTCCGCGCTCGGCAGCATCCCAGGAGGCATGTGATAGACTCCACTAACTGTACACAAACTGTACGGAAAGCGAATACAATATCTTTGTGTGTATTGTGATGCATTTGTCAAAGCACAGAGGGAGCCTTGTGATGGCAAGAGCAATTTAAGGAGTATAAAAGACATATTGGCAACAATGGTTTGTGAATGATGTATTATGTAATCTGCCCCGGGAGTATCTCTCTTCTACTCCATCTCCTTTACTTTTTCTTCCCTTCTCTTTCATCTTTTTAGCGTTTTTTTTTCCTCCCCTCCGTCTTTATCTTCCTCGATGTGTGTATGCGTGCGCATGTTTGTGTGAATGATTGTGTTTGTCTCTGGCTTTTAAGGTTCGCTTCCACACGCATCAAAATAAGTGCCAATAAACAAATCACTGCACTAAATGGCATCAAGGTCACATCAATCTCAAAATAACAATGCTGACTGGGTTCACTAGAGTCTATTACTTGAGGAGGCACTGGGCCAGGCTTCATGCTTGTGTATGTGTGTGTGCAAGGAAACGGACCTCTGTCAGCACTGATGGTGCTCCACCACCCTTATTTATGGCATGCTGCACTCCACGTTCAGCATCCAGGCCCTGGCTTTAAAGAAGACATTGGTTCTTTGAACCAATGGATCTTTTGTTTTTCATCATGTCATCAGGAAAATTTTGCAAAGCCATTATGTCGTAACTTTTCAAGCTTCTGATAGGTTAATTAACCATATTTGAGATAACTTAAGGCACACCTGTAGATTTTAAGGCACTGTTTTGTTGTTCAGTCTTGGGTAAGGAAAACTAATCAGGAAAGATCGGCCGCCACATGTTTCCAGATTAACGAACATGACATTTTTATCTGTTCAGACAATACGCTTGAATAAACACATTACAATTCAGGAAGGTCGTAGAAATTTAATGCGTTTTGGTTATTGTGTGCATTAAGTCCATAATAAAACCAAAACCCCCTTTGAAGATAGTAATAAATTCTCATTATTCACAGTCAAACAACTACTGACATAGGATGAAAATCCACTCAGCCAGCAGAAAAAAACTTTGCTCCAAAAGCAATACAATTACAAAGTTTTGGTAGAAAGAAGTGGGAATGTTTCAAAGCTCGACTTTAACTCAAGAGTGGCTCAGTGTAAACGAAGTTCAGGGTTTCCCCCAGTGTAATATAAGCCTGGTGGCCCGCCATGCTTTGCTAGTCCCCTCGCCAGGCTAAGCGTTGCTTGTTTTTAAGAAAATTGCTTTTATTTTATTTTTTTAAATTAAGCTGGATTGCAAGCTTCTCTGTTGCTCTGAGCGTTTCACTAGTGGAGTATATTTATTCCTAAAATATAGGTTTACAGAAGACAGGTTTATACTTTATGCATTTAAAGCCGGCAGAGCGGACCAATTACACGGCTGAAGCCTCTGCGCGTTACCTTGCGCGTTGTCACTGCTTTATTTTTTTTTAGTTTACCTCAGCAGGGATCACGCGTGCTTCCTTTCACTCAAACTGGACACAGGGTGACATGTCCCTTAAAACTGGAGCAACCAAAACAGTTTCTGTGGCGCTTATTAAAAACTCAACAGACACAAAATGGAAGAGCTACTAAAGCCACATTAGTAGCATTAAATTAAATCTCCTGTTTGTTGCGCATCTCTGCGCAGTGCAGCGGATTTAACTCGTCTTGCAGGGCCGGTCCAAGGCTGTATGAGGCCTGGAGCAGAATCTGACTTAGGGGCCCCTCTTACTGCTAAAAACATCAGCACCTCTATCAGCTTCTGTGTTACATGTAGTGAAAGCTGGGAGGGGGAGTAGTTTCATTGGCCAACCTAAAAAGCAATCAGTTATAAATGCAGTTTATTAATTTGTATTTGTGAACAAACAGAGCTCAAACTCAAAGATTGAACTCATAGCATCAGATTGTCGCTATGGTAACAAAACAATCTAACTATGAAGATTGTGCTCTGAACCTTTACAAAGTAAACTTTTCCAGCTCCTTAAAATCTTACATTTAGATGTTAAACAATTTAAAATCTTTTAATTTATGTATGCTGAAACCATTAAATCAAATTTAGCAGCATTGATCATCTCATTTATGCAACTGTGGTCTGTGTTAAAATATTACCATTTATGGGGCCCTGAAAATGAACACTGCATAAAAGCATACTCATTCATGCTAAAGAAAATGTGATCATTTGAATCAAATCAAGAACCCTGTCTTTGTTAAACCAGGCCAAGTGTACACCAGCACATCTAACATATTTAGAGCAAATTTTGGGGGGAATTTTTTTTCCCCCCCATTTAAAAAAAATTAAAATAGATGGCAAATATTGGTTTCTCCTCTGCAAATGAACAGAGAAGCGGAAAGCAAAGAGGTGCTAAGCAAAAGATAATTTGCTACACTTTAGCAAGTTAGGCTCAGTGTGTATTTTTGGCTGAAATGCAAATTATTTTACTTAAGATACTGCTGTTGTGCATAGACAAGTTTCAGGTATCAGTGTATGTCAAGGCTGTAAAATTTTACATGCCAAACAAATTAGTTTTTCCTTTATTTTCATGGAGATTCCAAAGACGGTGGAGGAATGATCAGTTTTCACTAAAGCCCAGCAACAATTCCCCTCCCCTCTTGTTGCTGTCCACCTTCAATCGTTTGGCTGAAAGATGGCTACTACACTTGCCCTTTGCTTAAGTCAGACTTGGCTCTAAGGAATCATATGGGAGCAGAAAGGGTCCCAGTGAAAATGATGATAAGGAAGGTAACAGTGAACTATCCATTACTTTTATAAAGTTACCACTGGTTTTAAACATTTTGGACAAGCCTAGAGTCAGTTGACTGTAGAGTCTACCAGAGCAAATACCACGACTAATCAACATGCCAAAATCAATGTTAGTTTTGAACTTCATAGGGTATGAAAAGTATAAAATCTAACTTTGCTCAAGTCTACAAATCAAGATGAAATAACAACAAAAACATGACTACATCACAAGTAAATGAATCAGTATGATTAATGTCAGAATTTTAGCAGAAGTTGGAATCACTGTTAGTGGAGGTGCACTGATAAATCTACCCTGGCTTCTTTAATTTTGGGAGATCTGTGATCATCCAAAACTTGCATCTGAAGCCGATCTTATCCACCAATCTTATCTACCTCCAAAAAAAGACTGAAAATCAACCACTTTCCTCTATCGCTCTGCTGTGAAAGAGTCACACTGAGAGACCCACCCGTCAGGTCATGTCCGCATGTTCACAGTTAACAATAGTTACGCCACTGTTGCCAACTCAGCGACTTTCTTGCTATAATTAGCTAATTTTCAGACAAAAGAATTGGTATCGGCAAAAATCGAAAACGGCATTTCAGACTTTTTTTGAAGCTTGGTGATCAGCCAGAAATCGGCAATCTGTGCACTGCTACTTGTAAAATTTCATTCTGTGAAAAATGAAGGTAGTTAGATCATGCTACTTTTACTTTTTATTGTGTAAATGCTATGCCTAGCAAAACTTTCTATATTTAAAAGTTTAATAATTCTCAAAGAACATTGTAATGAAATCTATAACATAAATCACAAACTGTGTGTGGCTGCAGTTAAAAATCTACATAAAAATAATACATATGCACCGTTTATGACTTGTGTTATAAATCTCATTAAAATGTACTTTTGCTGAGAATTATTGGACTTCATAATATAGAATTGTTTTATGAACATAGCAATATAGCAAAATACATTTTTCAAACTGAGCGCCAGTCATATAGTACCAATCAATGAGTAACGGTGGCAATGGTGGTAGGAGTTTGTCCTGTAACAGTGCATAGCTAATTCGAACCCTAACTTTGTCTGCTGCAACAACTTTTATTAACTCAGATATACATGGCTTAATGATGAAACCCTTTATGGACCCATTCCTTCTATTTTTCTACAGTGAAAAAAGAAAATCAGGAGAAGAGAGAGTAAAACAGAGGGGAAAACAGGAGACAGCTATTAAGGGCGAGAATAAGGTATGGTAAGACGGGGAGTGATATTTCTGTGTGTGGGAGAGGTGTAAGTGAGAAAAAAGCACCTTATTAAAGGACAAGCTTTTCCTGGTTTGCACTAATTAATTGCGCAGCACCAGTGACTGCTAATTTGTTGGGAAAAATGCATCCCAAAAGCAAAGAGGGCTCCAGCTTGAACTTTGCTTCAGAAGCACCTAATTCACCAGTGACTGCAGCTGTGTCCCTCTCCCGGACTGCAACACTATTAAATTAGAGCGCCTGGACCATCAATTTAATAAGCGCTGGAGCAGATCATTTGAATAAGGACAGTATTAGTATTCTAGCTGAGCACAACTAAGAGCAGCTGACCTTTTTCCACCACGGAGAAGATCCTTGAACACATCCAGCTAAATCAGAGAACACAGTAATAAGCCCGTCGATGCTTAACATTGTCAAAAGGAAGGATGATTTTTTTTTTTTCTTTGCTCGCCCGCTTCTTTGGCCAATCGCCCTTATCCCTATAGTATGGCAAGTTACTGTGGTCTATCAAGGCAGCCAGGGCCTCTGCAATTTAAAACAGAGGGATAAACGGGAGAGAAAATTTAATAAGCGAAGACGAGGCGATAAAAACATGCTCACACAGTGCCAAAAGAGATTTATGATTAATTATGCTATCGCCTCCACGAGTCCAGGGCGTGCGTGTGCGTTCGCACGTTCCAGCACGCCGCGAACACAGACGCATTCCTCCCTCTCCAGATGCCGAAATTGATTTATGTGCACGTTGGTGGTGTGGAATTGATCAGTTCACTTTAAAATTCCCCGTGAAGTCCTACATAACAAATCAGATCCCGACCTTTAGCCCTGACATCTTTAGCTCCTGATGCACACCTGGGGGATGGCCTATTACGTAGAGCCTTGACACATGCTGTTGCTGTTTTTGAACAGTAGCTGGGGTAAAACATTAGCAGTGGTAATGCATCGGGCTGCCAAATAGATCATATGCAGTGACAGTTATGGTGACTGTCAGATCGTGGAGAAAGTGATTTAACTAGCTTTTTGTCTGCATGAAATAAACATCGCATGAGAGGTTAAATGCTCCATCATATGACTGCTTGGAGATGATTCTAGCTCTTCCTAAGTAGCCACAGCGCTAGCAAGCACTTGCTAAATGATATGAAGATACAGAAAGAAGAAAGAGAAGCAGACGAAGAAATGCACATTTTACACAAGGTAATATTATTATGACAGTCAATGAAGCAATCAGTGAGCACAACTGCTCAAGGAAGGCAAGCAATCCGTAGCTGGTCATATGACTGCTCCATATTTATTCCAGGGATATAATAAATAAACAAAATGGCTTCTCATTCACTCACCGTGCAGCACTTAAAATGCTGCGGACAAGAAAAATCCATAAATAATGGGGGAGTTAGATGGTAGATATATATTAGGTCTGGGAAACGGTTGGGCTCTGTGTTTTATGGGGCTAGTTGCAATGTTGATGAATATTTGCCGGTTCGGAATCATAGCTTAATGTCAGGCCACAATTTGTTGCAATTAGCGGGATGATTTATAGGAATAGTGAGGCCGAGTGCATGGTAACAATTAGCGGAGCTTTTTCGGGGGGCTTTTTATTAATGGCGTGTCACACCAGAAGAAGGTTTCACCCAGAGCGAGTGCATCTTGTGGGCCTCTTGATGTGTGGCACGGTTCGGCCACGAAAACGGAGCGCAAACAAGTCAAGTCGTCTTTTATGGTTTTCTTTCCCTGCCGTGTTATTTGCATTTTTATTTGACCGTGAACACTAAAAAGAAAAAAAATTAAAAAAATATATATATTTGTGCTTTTTTTTCTTTTACCTCTCCTTCTCTCTTATATCTAAATGGGAATACACATCATATATTTAGCTATTAAAAAAAAAGAAAGAAACTATGCTATGAGACAAAAGGAACCAAACAGCTGTTCTGTCTGGCAATAACAGGGTTCAAGTGGAGCGATATGCCCCTAAACGGCTAATAAACGGCACAAAATGAGCCTGCAATTAAATTTATACACTTGATTGCACTGCTGTCATGTCCACTACAGGCTTATCGAACACCTGGGATCTATTTCCTAATAGAACCTTGGGGAGAGTAGGAAAGAGAGAAAGCAGGGGGAAGAAATGAACAAAGCAATAGTTTATTTTCCTCCCTTGTATTTTTCACAGGCTTTCGCTGAAATTCTTGGCCATTTTTAAAGAAACGCAAAAAAAATATAAAAAATGTAGCTTTAATTTCTAACGCAGCTCTTACTGTTTTATTGCACATCCTAAAGTCTGTATTTTTGAACGACTGACCAGAAAAAGTTCAGAAAAGCACAGAGTTTTTTGTGAAATGACAGATTTTCTTCTGATTCCATTAGTGCTGACGCAGCACTGCAACACCACGTACCTCGAGCGATATCCTGAGTTTCATACTGAAAAAAGGTGTCAGAACAGCAGATTATAGTAGTAAAACTTCATACATTAGACAAAATTGCTACATTATTGTGAATAAGTATCTTTTTTACTTTTTTGTTTTTCTATGGACAAGGCTCAAAAGCAAGATTTTTATTTTATCATAATATATAGTAAACTAAATACATGCAAGGCTTTTTTGATTTTATTTTAAAGGCATGTATTTAAATCTAAACTCGTATGATAATTTAAGGTAAAACAAGACAAAAGATAAAACACAATATGATCTCCAATACTTAACATCGCTTTTCCTCAATTTAAATAGCAAGTCAAGAATAATTTTATGCATTTTTTTTATGTTAGCATGGACATATTTAAATCTAAAGTCACACTTAACAGACAAAAGTTAAAGTTAAGCTACACTAATATCTGTAATTCCTAATATTCCACAAAAATAAAGCTTTTAAATTCTTGACAAAAATGTAAATAACCCAATACAAACATTTTTTAATGGTTTAGAGTTAGACATTTTTAAGTAGATCTTTTAAGATATTTTCAAATAAACACATTTTAGCACACTTAAATTTAAACACAAATCTAATAAGCTTATTTAAGCTAAAACATGCTAGGCTAGCAGAAATGAGGTGAGATGAGATGACTATACTTACCCAGTCAGGTTAAATGGACTTGTCCCACGAGAAAACTGTTAAATATGGTACAATAACAAAGTATGTAGAAAAGTGAGTCAAAAAGCAATAGTCTGCCCAATAAGTAAAAAAAAAAAAAAAAAATGAAAAAAAAAAAGAAAAAAAGGTTCAAGATTATGGTGCCATAAAAATATACAAAAGTGAAATAACATACAGTATACACAAAACAAAGTGTAAATGTTTTGTTGTATGTGCAGTGTTTAACAATCTTACCGTTTTAAAAGATTCAGTTATTACAACAAGGTTGACTTATTTATTATGTCAGATTGCAATTTTAATGACAAACAGTGAAAATGAACGTTTGCTTTTATTTTTTTCATCTGGGTGCACATTCCCTCTTTGACCATCACTACTTCAGAAACCGCATGGCGGTAAGCCAGTTAAAATTCGGCTAACTCTTTTTAATTGTGGGGTCGCTCATAATACCCAGCAAAAGAAACATTAGGCACTGAACTGAAACTGACAGGGGCAGGATTCTCACCAGCAAGAGGAGCCTTTCAGGGATACAAAAGAAATGACAAAGCACGTGGAAGAAAAATCACAGATACCACGAAGCCAAGTTAACAGGCAAATTTTAATCAACAGAGTGTTTAATATTTTTTCTAATTTTCCTTGTACTGAATAAAATTTTGATTGAGTCTTTAAAAGGAAGGAGACTGATCGCAATCAAAACCATAAATAAGTTGGCCGTGTGCTTATTTAATTATGTTCTGTGACCTTGTCACACAATTACATTGCAAATTCTGCTTTTTTTTCTCTCTATTTATCTGGTTCACTGAGTAGCTAATGGAGTGTTAACTTGGCCAAGTTTTCAGAGCTTTTGCATAGCATCATAAGGAAACCAGATTAGATGAATAAGCTTTCACTATTATTTGTTAAAGCTAATTTTCTATAAGGTGATGCGTTTTTACAGGGGTGTTTATTAGGAATGTGCAATATTCAAACTATTACCTTGTGATTATCTTTTTTTTTATGACAACTGACTAACAATTATCATGATAGCTTAAATAGTCACCTGTGAGAATGGCCATAAATCTTAGTAAAATAACCAAAGCCATCGACTGCGCTTTTCCTTTTTTCCCCCCACCAGGAGCAACCTGTCTGTATGCCCCCGCCATCTGTACGTAGTTAGATCCATGCACCGCACAGATGGCTGCCAAACACTCCTGAAGTTGCTCTGTCCGCACGTCTAACCTTACAAAGCAAACTAATTAACAGTAAAATGCAGAGAGAAGGAAGAAGCAGTTTAAAACAGAGCTGCAGTGACTATAATGAGGAGAGAGAGAGAAGAGCCATCTATGTAGCAATGCCGGAGGGATACGAGGGGGAAGCGCCTTCACTGAGGCTTTAGCTTTACAGCCCTCTTAAAGATCCATATTAAATGAAGGCTACTTATCGCCAAGCCTCTGTCCCAGCACACAAGCTTTTAACTGCATGGCACGGGGCAGAGGGCATGCATCTCAAGGCCGTAAGGGGAGTCAGGGCTAGGAAGGGAGAAAACCTTGATTTGCTAAATTAGACATCGCCAAAAGCACTTCCTCTTTCACTTTATTGCCACACTCTCTGGACTTCAGTCTTAATTAATGAGTATCGGGTACATACGACAGCTTAAACATGTCCTTACCAGTGTTAAGCTATGATTTCTTGAAATGGTTCAAGGAAAATATTTAAGCGTGCCAACTTGTCTTAGTATTCGTATCACTAACTTTCTTCTTTCTTCTTTTTTTTACATTTTGTCACATTGCAACTACAGACTCCAAAGTATCTATTATTTTTTGTGGAAAACCAACAGTATGTAATGTATGACTGTGAATTGGAAGAAATATGATATCCTTTTTGTTTTCCTTTTGCCAATTTTTTCTGTAAGATGTGGCATGAATTTGTATTTAATACTGTTGCAAAATCAGTTGCAAGTGCTTTTGCCCACTCAGGTTTCCAAAAATCTCAAGTTCAGGCAGCATTCACAATAACTGAACATCGATTTTCAAGCTTTGGCAAAAAAAACAAAACAAAAAAATATATATATATTATTCTTATGAATACAGATTTTCTAAAAGTATTTGCTTGTAGTACCATCAGAGTCACCTTGTCCTGCTGCAAGGCGACTCTGAACAAGCATCAAGTCTTTTGTTTTCTTCTAGGATTTCCCTGTTTTTAGCTACAGCCATATTCCCCATCAACTGTGGTCTTTTCTGTCCTTGTTATAGAATAGCATTCCCACAGCATGATGCTACCACTACAACTTACTACATTGGATATATGTTCAGTGTGTTAGTTTCCTGCCACACATAGTTTCTAGACTTGATTTCATCTGACCAGAACAACATAAGTTTGCCAAGTCCCCATCCTACTCGCACTCTTACAATGCTAAGAGGAATTATTTTGGCTTCTTTTAAACAATTATAATATTACATTTTTATAGCGTCAGGCTCTGCAGAGTGTACAACTAATATTTTCTGTTCGTCACACAGTCCTTTTTGAAATATTCCGTCACCTGAGCCGGATGACCTCCTCAGCTCTTTTAGAGTCAGTGAAGGTCTCTCGACTGCTTTTCTGATCAAAGCTCTGTTAAACATCTCCACAACTTTATCCTTGACGTTTCTGTTGTGTCCATTCGTCTCCACGATGCTGTTTGTTCACGTCACAGAACAGATGGATTTATTTATTTAAGACTTTTGTATGCAATGGAGATCAAAATTTTATTTGCAGGAAATTGATAAAATGTGTTCATTCCATTTGCAAACCACACTTTTTTGAATTTCATTTTGAGAAAAAAAAAAGAAGCCCATGTTTCTTTCCACTATTGATAGTCTCTGGTTTGTGTTGGTCGAGAAAAGCATTCCCAGATAAATACGCTGAACTTTGTGGGTTTTTTGAGGACAAAATCTGGAAAGGTTCAAGGGGAATTAATACTTTTGCCAGGCACTCTATGTGCATATTTTCTTTATTTGCCTTGACCAGAGAAGGATTTGCGTACTGTTCTGAATGTTTTCTTTTTCCACCACCAAGATGATATGTATTTTTTTTTTTCCCAAAAAAGGAGGACAACTCCTTGGAAAGTTAATTAGTAGGGAAGCAAGCAATGGAAAAAGCAGGAAAACGAGAAATGACCCAGCCGCCAAAAGTAATAACATTTTCATTATTTATTTCATTATTCATTTATGGATGTGTTCACAGAGAATTAATAATAGAAGTCCCTTGGAGAAAATGTTTGTGCTGGAACCCCATTACATGCAGGCCAAGTCCGGTGGCACAGTTAGTTAACATGCACAAACGCACTGCCCCTGACAAATAACACATCAAGTGGAGCCCTGGATTATTTTGTTCACAAACTTCTCTTTCAATTTTATGTTTTTAGCTGAGAGGATTCAGCCAAGGTTAAGGTTGCATTCTGCATCTTGGTGCAACCTCCACAGAAAAAAAAAATATATATAACAGTTTAAAAGAAAAAAAAAAAAAGAAATGGGGCAATCAGCAAGATGCTGTGAGAATTGCACCACAGCAACCGCCACATACTGAAGTGAGATGTCCATATCTTTCTGTGAAAACTAGTAATGTAGCACAGAATCAATTAGACGTCCCTTCGGAGAGGAGAATTTGCCCTGTTCCGTTACACGCCTCAGCTTTTTTCAGTCCAAACGTCACGCTGAATGATATTCCCTGATCTGGCCAGTGTTTGCTTTTCTCACTGTTTTCTGCAACACTTCCAGGCCAGCTTAACATTTAATTTCCCCCTGCTGAGATTCCGAGCACATTTCCAATACACACCCTGGAGAAAATGAGTCCGGAAAAGAACTCTAGTGGCAAATCATTCAAGGCTGTCCAAAGATCTATTACAAAAGCATATTTTATTCTCACTTCCAAGGCAGACATCTCTCTCAGAAAAAAAAAAAAAGAAAAGCGGGACAATGGCAACTGGGATTGCTGGTTTTTCTCTTGCCATACTATTTTTCACTTATCAGATACATTTTTCTCACTAAATTCCCAAATACCCACCCACCCATTGCCTAGCTTTACTATAAGAAGGGAAATTGGAGAGGATGTTGAAGGACGAAGTGTCTTCGTGAATATAGGTATGCATCTTTAAAGGATTAGATGTCTGTTTGGGAGTAAACGGACGAGTAAAAATAAAAAAAAAAAGAAATAATAAAATCAATAATAAGAACAAGAAAGCCTTGGCGAAGTGTCAGTTGGAGCTTTTTTACATTATCCATACACGAGGCCTTTCTCTCTCTCTTGTTCTCCTTCTCGGGCTGCTCTCAAAGCACCAGGGCCACAGCCATGTGTGAATAATCACACAGAGGGCCTCAGCGGTGCCCTCGCCATTTTACAAAAGGCTGGGTCCAAGGGCAGATGGGGGAGGCAGAGGTTCAGGGAGTAGAGAGATGGGGAGGGTTTTTTTTAAACGTTAACACGTTGAGGATTTGGATATCCTCACAAGCTTGTCTCATTAGCAGCTAACTGGCAAGACTTTCCCCTGTCTTTTGTTCACCTTGTGTTAGTTTTTTTAAGAGGGAACCCAAAGAGAAGTGGGGGGGGAGGTAACAAAATGGAGGCAGCAGAAGGTCTGACTAAATTTCTAGTGTTTCAAAATCCGACAAGAGAATTTATCTGCATTAGAGCGACATCGACAACTTTGTTTATATGCCAATATGTGTTCTGCAGTAAACCAGATCCAAAATCTTTAAACTTCTAGTTATTAGAAAGGATCTAAGAAGAAAATAAAAAAGAAAATTTACAGACAATTTACACAACTTTTTCCCCACTCGTGTCATCTAAAATCACAGCAGAGAACGTCCGATACTTTTCAACAACTGTTTTCAGTAATGTAGATTTCGACAAGGTTTAAACAAGACCACAAGACAAAATGAACAGAGGGCTGCAGAGGAACACAGGGAATAAGAAAATAGACTTTCAAGTGACTGAGAGCCTAACATGCACTTTTAGGTAGTGAGATTCACACTTTAAAAAAAAAATTAAAACAATATTTCAAGGAGGGTACAGTTGGTTTTATGCAAAACGAAAAGCATAAATTACTCCCACTGCTACTGAAATAGAAAATCAATAACGCATAATATTTCTTTATTGTTGATTTTTTTTTTTTGATCCACAGACTTCAGCAAAAATTTACAGTAAACACCTGCTAAATTTATTAGCAGTGCTTTAACTTGTGCTTATTTCACATAATATCAGATTTTCGCTTTCTGCTCAGTGCAAAGCAACACAAGTGTAAAGAGCAGAAATTGTCCGGTTAATTAGCCGGGCCATCTGCTTGAGTGCTGTCTGTTTGACAGACATGCTCGCAGCTTGCCAACTTTAGCTTTGAAATAATGTTACCTTAGTAGAGTGACGGTGGGTGATCCTTTATATTCCACACCTTGAATGCGTTTCATGGCCAAAATTGCTTTCACACAGTCCAATTTGCGTTACTTGTTAGCAAGAGATAAAAGTAGAACGCTTCTTTCAGCCAGCTGACTGGCAGAGCACAGCAAAGAATGATTTTCTTAAATTATTTGGTTTCAGAGCCAAATAATCCAGCACCAAGCGTCCCAGCTGTACCCAGCATGCATTGGACATGACTGAAATGATGAAACGGTACAACTGGAATATCGGTGTCTCTTTGTGATGCATAAATTTCCAGGATATTTTAGGAAGCATTAAGTTGTACTTTAAGGTGCTCTATGAAAACGTCTTTATAACCACTATCCACATGATCACACTGCGGTATGTTTTTCTTTTTAAGTTGGGTTGAAAGAGAACGTACGCGATGAGTTGAGCAATGAGGAGCGCATCCGAGGAGCGCATAAAACTGGTTTGATGCTCATAAACATCACAGAGGAAACATGCTGGAAAAATCTGCAAACGTTGTATGAAAGAGATGGTTCTGTTTTATGTCAGGAGCGATGTCAGAGAGGGTTACGAAGCTGATTCACAGCCTCCATATGCTGTTTAACACCTGCGTGTGTTTATACAAAAAAAAAAAAAAAAAACTGCATTAACAAGCTTGACTCATGAAAAAAGGCTTTTCAGAAAAAAAATCACTTTAGTCTTTTTTAACTCTCCATCATCAATCTAATAACTTCAAAGCATCTCATTTACTACATTTTCACATTTTTGTGGAATAAAAATGTACATCAAAATAAACAGTCATGTATTCTGATCCAGGCAGACGTCTTCAATGGGGAAACGTCGCAGGAGCAATGACCCACGTGAAAAAATAAAAAATAAAAGAATACTACAAGGAATCGACAGCAGGCACACTGGTATTTGGCTTCATCCAACATGCAGCAGATCAAGGGCCTTGAACTAAAGCGGTATTGACAGTGACCCCACCAAGACCCAGCGACTGAAATAGCTCTAAAAAGGTATTAGCAGGGACCTCTGTATACCCTCCAACTCTCAGTTTGGGTCTAAAGAAACACAGCTGCTTACAGAGGTTTTCAGGGTGGAGGGCAAACCCGCGCACCACGGGGTGCCACCGGTTAAGCTAAAGGGTGAAGCAGGGTCACCAACTCTAAGAAAAGCAGAGGAGCATTTTTATTGGCACTCTTTCATTGCAACGGCATCTAATAGTTTACTGCTGAAAGATTAAATCTTAAATTTTCATAGTTTTTCTATGTAGGTTTCTTTGAAGGCTAAGAAAAACAAAAAAATGTTTAAAGCCTAGAATTTGCTTTGAATCTGCTGTAGTGGGGGAACTGATAGATTGCCTGGATATGAATTTCTAGATAAAAACAAAAACAATATTGCAAACTAGCAATTAAAATCTACTTAGAATAAAATCGAAAGGGCAACAGAATTAAGAACAAAGAAAGGAAATGGAGGTTGCTTGTATCATCAGCTGCAGGAAAAATTCTTGACCTCTGATTATTTAATAACAGGTTTATTAGCTGTAATGATCCCATTACTGATCCTGTGATCACTAATGGAAGCAGTGCAAAAATATTTACCATTAAAGGACACTGAAAAAGATCAAAAAGGGGTTTTGGACTGAGGCAGATACCAGAAACAATGATCAATTGTTGGGATAATGAAGTTGTCCTTACATTTTTCACATTATACGACTTTAACTTGCATACACACACGTCATCCCTTTATGTTCTTTTTGAATGTGAAATTAATACATCAAGGCCCACTTTTCAAAATGACCACTATCGCCTTCTGGGTTAGAAACCACTATAGTGGAGTCGTACTTATGTTGGGAATTTTTCCCACATTTTACTAGTTCCAGTCTTTCTGCCAATTAAACATTAAACACGAGCTAAATGAGTTCACTACCGAGAAGGAAGGCTAAATGATGTCAGACATTTTTGGGGGGAATGTTTTAAATCTATAAGACTTCTGGCACCGCTTTAGGCATGCTTGGCTTCCTTGCTTGAATTTTCCTGTAATGTTGAAGTTGCCACCACCTGCTGATGCACAACAGGTATTGCTTAGGTTGGGTGCTTAATTAGAGTGTGAGGATGCAGATTTTTTGTTCTCCAAAAAAATAAATAAATAAATAAAATTATGAGACTGGCGCATGAGTTACTTACTAAGCTTTTATCTTATAAACAGATAACACTAAACAGAGCTTTTCATTTGGACTGAATTTTAGCACTAATAGACTTCATGGCCACACCTCTCTGCACAATGTCAGATGTAGATGTTTGCCTCTCTTGAGCCATTCCTTTCAAATTAATCTGCTTTATATCTACCACTTCTTTGTCTCCTACACTGCAAAGCATCAAGTATGGCAAGCATTTTGGACATTGTTGGTGGAAACACTGTTTTCCTTCATCTTCTTAAACTATATTGATAGACATACAATAATCTTCTCAAAATCCCATTTCTCAAAGGAAGTCCATAATATTTGGTCTTCTGGTTACAGTGGATGGTCACTAATCCTGAGCCAGGCTCTTCTGGAGGATTTTTCCTGTTATGAGGGAATGGCTCCTTCCCCTGTCACCACATTCTTGTTCAATACAACGCATCTATGAGAAGGAAAGAACTCAACGTGATCAACTCTGTCTTCAACTGATTATTTTTTACTAATCAACATTTAAAATTGGCTGAACTATAAACAAAATTTGAATCGGAGTCAGACTAAATGATTAGATTGATTATATAGTTTTAGATGTAAACTGGATTTTCTAGTACAAGATGTTTAACAGGTGCAGTATAAATGTTAAGTGAATAGTAAACATTTTTCTGAGTTAAAAAAAAGCAATATGAACAAACGTTGTTCAATGTTCTTCAACTAACAAGGCTCAAAGATCAAATTCTGTACTAGAAGGGATTTGCTAAGTTGTAGAGACTCTGATGGGTGAAACGTTCAAAGTGATCAAAGTCTGAAGAAACATACGGCTTTAAAATATTACAATAAAGTCAGGCATTTTTAGAGTAAAATAGGCATTTAATCATTAATCAACAGGAAATTATGCAATTTTGCAATCTCACTTCTTAAATCGGAAATTTGTAACATTAGGGCATTTATACTTGTCATTCCACTTCATCACGGTTAGCTTTTCAAACAAATCACTGTGGTATATGTCAAGAAGCTGAGATGTCCCTTAAAATGAATCATTTACCTTTCCATCACGCCTCAACTAGTTACTTAGCTTTCAAAGTAGCCCGTCTGTCAGTCAAGTTAAAGGAGAGTGCGAGACCATGAATTTGTAATATTTGGACTTCAGTTTTTTTCTAGTTGCAAAAGTGGAAATGAGTTCATCCTTATGTACAGTCTGTATCCCATAATGAGGTGAATCCAGTCTACCATCACTCAAAATGTCTGGCCAGGTATTCCTTAGCCTCGACTCCATGTCAACTGATCTGATCCAGGGAAACTAGTCAATTTCAAATCCGGCAAGTCAAATACCAATTGAATTAGTCATATGACAAACCTCTACACAAAAATATATATAAAAAATACAAATAATGCTTCTAAATAAATACTGCTGAACTTCATAAATGAGATCCTTTGGTGTGAAAATTGGCAGCAAAACAAACTTCATAAAAAATATATATTATACCTCTAGTTAAACTATGCATGAGTTTTATTTGTCCTCCAAGAGTCATATGCAGCTATAGCTTGGTGTTTCGTTGTGTGTGTGGAAGTGCGAGCAAGCGTGGTGGTTGTCTCTGTGTGACTGTGGGCGTCTGGAGGAGAGAGAAGCCTCATCTGTTACCAACCCAACCCGGCCGGCCCGCCGCATGAAGTAGAACGACAGGGTGTCACCACCGACGACAGTGATGGATGCCCTGGATTCTGTAGGCAACTTGGGCAATTGGACGCATTAACAACAGGCACCTGCTTTCTGCCGTACAAATCTATTAAAAGATAACAGCGGCAGCGGCTCCCACACTATTAGTAAATTATAGCGCTGTCTGAATGTGAGGTAAGTGTGGGCCTCCTTTTCCCCACCTTTACCCCCTTAGCAGGCTCTCCAGTTTCCTACTTTGCCTCATTGGCAGTCTTAGAGCACCACCCAGTGGAAATAATTGCATATTTTTATTTTAGAGAAGGAGGTATCTTTCAACCAATAAGTAAGTAAATAAAATACATAATGAGTCAATGTTTTAGTCTTTGAAACTGCATGGTTATTGGGCAAGAAGCTACAATAAAACAACCATTAAAAAAAAGAAATCCTGCATTGGATTTACATGAATCTATTATCTTTACAAACAAAATTCATCCAACATCAAAACATGTCAGACATGCAAGTAAGTAATGATAATAAAAGTAATGTAAACAAATAGCAAAGTGCAATAAATCTACTTCCAAAATGCCAGCATCTTTTAATAACAACCACTAATTTGTGGTTTCAAATTCAAGACCAGTCTTGTAGTGCCTTGCAAAAGGACAAAATTCAGGAGTAGTTTATGTGATAGACAAAGTATTTTACTTTTCACAAAAGTAAAATAATAATGAAGTTCAAGCAAAATAATACATGGTTTTGAACATTTTTAACAAATAAAAAATATGTATGTAGTGCGTAAACTTATGTTCAGCTCTCCCGATATTTTGTAGACCAGTTTTCACTGCCATTAAGGATTCAAGATTTTTGGCTAGTCTCTTGCCGCTTTGCATATCTCGCGACAGAAATTGTTGCTAGTTCTTCTTGGCAATGTAGCTCAACCTCAGTCATTTTGCACAGAGAGAATCTAAACAGCTCTGCTCAAGTTTTGCTATGGATTATCAAGTAGATTTGGGTCTATGGCTTTCCAACACAATATTATTTGATAAAAGAAGCAAGTTTTGCCCCAATGTTGCCACGTCTTTAGCTTCACACGTGTTCCCATGAACTCTGTTCAGGTCCCCTGTGCTGCTGAAAGAAAGCAGTCCCACAGTGGGGACAATGTTTTCTAGGTGATTCAACTGTTTTGTATGCTGGTAGAAAGTTTGAAAGCCTGAATATGTGAATTATTCCCATGTTGCAATTTATAGCAGGGACTTCTTATGGCTTTCTTTCAGCAATTCAGTAATGCCACCACTCAAAGGCAGAATTTGTAGTGTGCACAATTCATTGTTGTGTGAACAAATTCTTCTACTTGAGCTGTGGATCTCTGCAGCGTATCTGTCGTCACCATGGACCTCCAGGCTGATTGTTTTGCTAGCCCCCATCTGCTAGTCCTGTTAGCTTAGATAAAGCTATATCTCAGTAGTTTTACAGTTATGCCAGACTCTTTCCGTTTTCAGATACTGACCTGAATATCCCTCTGTGAGAAGTGTAAAATATGCGTTTATAACCTAATCTAGCTCTAAACTTCTCTGCAACTTTCCTCCTGGCCTGTCTAGTATAGACAGGCCCTTTGTTTTTTATAATAATAGCTTGATTTATGATAAGATTATACATTTGGATTTACAAATTTTGATTGGCTGCACTGTAATTCATGTATTCTGTAATTCAATGTCCAAATGTTCTCGTAGTGGGACAAAAAATAATATATTTTCATTTGTTTAGGGGTATAAAAGTAAAGTATACAAGGTATATAGGTATACAAGTTGATTTGTGCATCTTCCACATTTCTTTTTCAAGTTAACTTTCTATAAACAACACCTTTACAAAGCTGAGTGAGTTGACTGGCTGGCAGTGTGAGACTGAGCGGCTGATTTAAATCCATTTTTGCCAACCAAGACCTCCTCTAAAAGCATTAACACGAAGACCTGTAATACCCCCATAACACTCTCACAACTTATCTAGTGCTATAGCTCTGTTGAACTGAATAAATGTGCGTTACATAAATGCGCTGTGGATAAATCTATTTCTGTGTCTTCAAGAGGTTATGTGTTTGTGAGTTGGCCAAGAATAAAAGGAGGACAAGACCAATAAATACTTTTACAACAGGCCATTTGTCAGCATGTGTAAATGTCTCCAATTCCCAACAGCGCAGGGGTAAAATTTACAGTCTCTCTGGAAGTGACAGTGCACAAAAAAGCACCACTTTTTTACTCCCTCTCATCTCCCTTAGACCACTAAAACCTTCCCATAAATCTCTGCTAGCCTCCAGATGACTGCTGTTGTCAGATATCATGCCTTGACAATGCCTTCCACCATCATTGTCTTGACAGAAATATGATATGTGAAACTGCAATGTCACATCACTTAACGTGATTTAGCCTAAGCTAGTCTGCTCCACTTTAATCAATCAAAAATGTCACCTTTTTTTCCCTGTAATGACGGTCGAGGTATAGGATCCTTGTGTTGGATGATCTATAAGACTTATCGGGCCTGCTGACTTATGACTACTGCCAGCTAATGTACTAAAGGAGCTTCCACTCCTCCTGTCATATGGGTTTCTATCAAATTGGCAAATAAGTAGGCCATACTATCTCATGGGAAGGCAGGAAAGACAATTTTTGAAATGTGTAAAACCCTAACACCTATCTTAGTGTGGCACCAGATAAACCCGTTTTCAAAATATTTCATTATTATATTGCTAGACGGTTGATAAATCTCAAATAGCAGCCTTTAAGGTTGCCTGCACTTTGTAAGTTCTGAAAGGGTGTAGTGCGTCTTAAAAAATACAAAAAAAACCCTCAATCCGACTGCTTGAAATTGCACTTTAACAGATTGCTTTGGAAGAATACAATCTGAATATCATCATCCTGGCTAAGATCAAGTTGTGTTACATTAAGGTAAATGTAATTTAACTTGAATCAGACCATTTCGTTTTTACCCCAAGTGGCCCGATACATTTTGTTGTGTTTGAGTACTAATTAACTGGAATGATAAAAAAAAGTACTTTGTATTTAACACAAAGTTTTCCACCAACCAGTCAAGACATTTTAAAATAGTACAACAGGATTAGACTGTTTTTATTTCATTGTAATCGGTCACCTGCTGGAGTTTCTGGTGTTGTTAAATTTTTCTCCATTTAGATGTACAACAAGGGTCTCTCAACTTAAGGTACTCTACTCATCTTCTTTTATTATTTGGGTTCACTATATCTATGTTAAACCTTTGCATGTTATAAATAGCTGACACCAAAATTTTCTTTGAGTACTACTAAAATCTTTTTTTCTGGGTAGATGCCGCAGAAAATAACTGCATGCTCCATTAGTAAGTGCTTGGCAAAGAATATCTGCCCAGTGCTAAAAAAAAAAAAAAATCCAAATTAGCAAGGTGAGCACCATTTTGCAGGAGGATGACACACTTCTGTCAAGTTTTCTGTGAGGTTAAGTTTGGCTGTCTTAAACTGTTGACATAATTGCTCCATTCTGTGCCGAACGTAGCATGGGAAAACTTGTGCTTGAACAATACTGTCCTATTCCGTTTCATTTGTACTCGGATGTCAGACTTTCCGAGTTGAAAGTGAGACAATTTAACAGAAGGCTTATCCAATAGGCATCTAATGGATTTCATAAAACAGATCCATTATCATCTAATATTACAAATATATAAGCAATTTTTAAAGATTGCCTAAACATTATCTAAATGAATAATCCAAAGCTATTATCTTAATTACTCTGAGATGACTTGATCCAGATGTCAGCAACTTTACATTAATCAACCCAGTCTCTGGAAGCAGTTTCAAATAAAAATCTTGACCAGTGTTTTTCAGCTTTTAATGCCCAGCTGAGCCCAAGTTTTTTGTAAGACAGGGGCTTTCATCACCCACAATAAACAAATAAACATGTAAGTGTACAACATCAAACTCAAGATTTCACCGGGGTGGTCTGCAAAGGGATTTGTATTATGACAATACATAGTGAAAAATCTTTGAGATATTCAATGAAATGGGTCTTCTAGTCAACATTAAGACTAAATAAAGCCAATCAAACGTTTGTGGCCTTATTTGCAATAAACTGTGCATCACCAATGAGATGCTGAACATGTTTATTTATTTACACTCTGCCCTCTGTTCTAATAAGTCTGTGACCCTGCACACACATACAAACACACACTGAAAGGAGAGTTTGTGCATACACTCCCAAAAGCAATATTACCAGCACGCTTCCATCCGACAGATATTGGAATTTTCTGAAAGAGCAAACCAATAGATAACCTATTACAAAACTATAAGAAATCGATACCTAATTTCTTTGCATTGATTACCACTTGGGCATTTAACATGCACCCTGTGGCCACAGTGTGTGTTCCACAATCTCACATCCCCACATCCCCACTGGCCCTCATGAGTATTAAAATTATCGATTCAAAAAGAGGACTAAAAATGTCAAACTGTTCATTAATCTTAATAAAGACTGGACTTGATCAAGGCCCCCTTTCTCCCAATGCAGCGATACAATCCACACATGTAAGATCACCAATCCCAAACAGATTAATGAGGGATGTGATTTAAGTCTTTGCCATCAACAAATCAATTGCAATAGCAGCATTTTATAAAAGTGCTTCGGTTTTCATCGCTTTCAAAGCATTCTAAAATTCAAACTGCTCAAACAGAAAGCACAGTGTTACCGGAACAACAATGGCTTTACACAACACACACCTGAGTGCAGGCTGCATTAAAACAGCCACCAAGTGAGATTACTGAACAAGCCAATTACTGCACTTAAACCAAATCAGCGTCACAGATAATGATGCACGTTATGCAAACAGCGCATCAAGAAAGACAAACACTTTATCTGGTCGCAAAATCACAGCTCATATTATAGCCCACATTATATTAGAAAGCATTAAGCCTCTTACCTTCAGAAGTTCCTTATTGACTTTTTCCTTGCAAAGTTTGCAAACAAAGTCCTCAAAGTCCAGCTCCCTCAGCAGCCTGGACTTTATGGCCATCAAACACACTCCAGAAAGCCTCTTGCTACCGGTACTTGTCCTGAGTTCATTTTATATTCTTTTCGGTAGTGGAAAAGTCCTCTCTCCCTCACAATTTGTCCAAAGGTGAAATCCCTTCGAGTATAATTTCCTCCTCCTTTCTGTAACAAGTCCCCATAATGCAGAGTCCTTTTTTCCCCACTGACAATGAACTTGAATTTGCGGCGTTGTTGTTCTGTTTGCTCACCGGCGTCATCTTTAGCTTTTTTGGTTCTTAGCCTTTAGTTAGCTATCGTTAGCTCGGGTCAGCATAGCTGGTAGAGAACGATGCTTACAAACTAATGCTTGCTAGCCACTTATTGGCGGAACTTTTTATTATTATTATTATTATTATTATTATTATTACAGGCGCTTCATTCTCGTCTTTCTCTATGCAGCCCCGCTGGCTTTCGGTCGCTGCTAGCTTGGCCATTGCCTTCCCGTCCAACTCCGCTCGAAACAAATCTCTTCTTCTTCTTTTCAATAATGGGGGCCATTTTGCTTACAGCACAGACTCCACTTTTTTACGGAGCCCCCTAGGGGATATGCGGATTTTTTTTTTCTTTTGCATTATCTCGCTTTTCTACGGAGCCCCCCAGGGGACATGGGGAATTTTTTTTCTTTTGTGTTCCCTCGCAAAACTTTTGCGTTCCCTCGCAATATATTATGCTTACTGCAGTATTTTGCCTGGTCTATTTTGCATACAGTCACAAATGTCAATTTAAAATTTCAAATGTATACACATTTAAAGAGCCTCAGTGAATATGTGTTTATTCTTTCTTAACTCTGGTGCATAAAACTAATTGCAAATCGATGTATTCTCTACATGTTTGTTCATGTAAGGTTGAGATGGACATGAAAACGGCCCTTTAAACCATTCAGACTACCTACACAAAAGAGACACAATCACAGGGGATTGGATTCCCTCCGGTAGACTTTCTACCGGGCCAATCGGCAAACAGAAGGAGAAGTTTTGAACGATTATGCAGATTTTCTGCGTTGTTTTAGTCTGTGTGTAGTTTATCAAGGGTAGTGGATGAAGTAAACAAAGCTGTTTAGTTCCTGTTGGCCACACTTCCACATATTGAATTAATATTAACAGCCATTTAGTTCAATCGGCACTTCTCTCTTTGCACTGAGGGATGGCTGTTTACATCACAGGCAATTTCTGGTAAGCTTCATAGCAAATTTAAAACAGAAAGCTATAATTTCTCGGTAGCCAAGAGCCCAAACTCTGTACAAAGCAAATAGGGTAGGGTAAAGTATAGTTTTTTTATATTATGTTGCTGCATACCACTGTCCATTTTCTGCCAACATGATCACAATATTTTTTCCACAGTTCCATTTAACTGACCATGGACCAGTTACAAATTCATTACTCCAAGGTTGCCCAAGTCTAGTGCTCAGGAACTACCATCCTGAAACTTTTAGATGCATAAATGATCATTTTTACTAAACAACCTTTATTTCATTATGATTAGATGGCTATGAAAATTAAGAGCAATGCCCTGTGTAGAGTATGTATGTACAGCAACAACAACAACAACAACAACAACAACAAATTCTGCCAGTAGAAAGGGCTCCTTTCTGCCCAAAATCCCCTGGGCCAAGATTGCACATACAGTAGATGAGGCTCAGATGAGGGGAAGTAAGATTATGTGGTTTTCTGATTGTCTGCTAAAAATGTGAAAATGTAGTGATGCAATTCATGTACTAATTTGTATACTCATTTCTTATGGTCTAATCCTAGTGAATATTCAGAGACACAAAAACATAATTCTCTGCCTTCTATCAAAGAATTGAAGGACTAGTATTGCAGCCATCTTAAAAAAAAACTCACCCATGCATTTTCTTTTATCGAATTAATAAATGCAACAGTGCCCTCACTAAAAAGTAAAGCACATGTAACAGGGCGGCCGTTTGCGGCTGGATTTTACGATGAAGATTTCGAGAGGTAGAGTCAGGTGGAACTAGCAGTTGGTTTATTCTCTTCACAGCATCAACACACACTCAATAACAATCCTTCCCCCACACAGCTGAAACCACAGGCTTAAATAGTCTCAGCTGTGTTGGACCCAACCACCTCCAATTCACAGGGGGATCTCACTTAACAAATCTCCACCTATTTAAATAAAATACACTTTATTAAATATAAACATTTAAATTTACTTTTTATAAATATTTTATATTTTATCTTACACCAAATGAAACACCACAAAAAACCCATAAACAATTCTCTCCCCACACTTTTCAATGGCCTCTCCCGGAACCTATAAATGGTGTCTGGACCCCCAGGGTTGTATTTGTCCAAACACCCTGGAGAGGACACAGAAAAGACAGGTGAGTCACTCAATATCAGCACTCCACACCTAACAGATTATGCACAAACATTTGCTCAGTTTTACCCACCAGTAGCTCATTGCTCTGAGTAACAATTATCCTCCCTCCACAGGCAACCAGCTCACTTTCCAATGAGGAGCAGCTGTGCAGAGCCCAGAACAAAAGGCTACATGCTAATTACTAAAATATTCAATAAATACAATTAAAACTTCTCGTGTGTAAATTATTTATGTGCAAATCTCTGCTTAAAGTGCAGTGCTAAATAAAGTGCTTGTTAAGTGCAAAAAGTGCTTTTAAAGTGCTATACAGTGACTTAAATAAAAATAGACCCAGTAATGAAGCTCTCTTCATTACAGCACATAAGCCCATTTCTAAAGTTTTCCCAGTATTTCTGGCTTTGCACCAAAATACTTTTCTTTCCTTTAATGTGCCAATGCAATGTGGCACTTTAAAGGCACATAATTGTATGAATTGAGTTGAATTACTCACATTCTGAATTTTCAAAACAAGCAATTCATAAAAATCGAATTAATTGGTACTTTAAAGATAAATCTCATATGTATTTTTGCATTTTTTTAAAGCAAGCAAAAGACTAACTTACAAATAGCACAAATGGGAAGTCAAATTTGGAGTAAAGAAGTTTATCTGTGAATATGTCCAATTTACAGTATTTTTGGCTCAAATGGAACCTCATACACTTTAGTGAAGTGTTGGGATCCCTTCAAATTTTGTGTTTACAGCAGAACAGTTCCTTCTGGAAAACAGCTTTTCCTGTTGGGTGTTTCTTGCTTATTCCATTTGTTATGGTGCCTCCTAATGAATGTTTACAGATGAGCTTGCACACAGATCACGCACTTGTGTTTTTTTTTCTCCCTCTCTTTCCGTTGATACCACTCCAATTCATGCAGTATCACTTCCTCTTACAAGTGAGACATCAAGGGCAGGGTTTAAGTATGTTCTTGTTATTTACTTTGGGGTTAATCTTAATCATCGTGTTTTCATAAGAAACTAAATGTGTGGTGAGGTAATTTAGAACTCGTTAATTTAGCAATTTAAAGAGGACATGTAGTGTAAATAATGCATTCCGTAAGGTTCAAATTTTTTCTTCCATTGAGCTGGGTGTAGTCAAAAAGAAATACAAATAAATAAAAAACAGTTGGCAGACACACATCATGACATTTCAGTTTCCTCCTACAGAGGGCACTCTTATAATATAACAACCACATTATCCTGTATTCTGGACTTCGTAATGACCACACATATATATTTAAGTCTCTCAGATATACAGAATCATGTTAAATAACAAAGCAATATTAGTGTGGATAATAAATTTACATCAGAAATATTTCTAATAAAAGAAGCAGTGACCAATATCTGCATAACATACAAATGAAATAAAGCGTTCCCTATGTGATCAAAAAAGGTTCTTGGAAGATTTTTATTCACATAAGTGCTATGTTCTATTTTTGAAGAAATGTTCTGTACTTGTTCAATGTATCTGGCGGAGTGGTACTCCTACTAAAGGTGTTGTTTCGGGGGGTGTACCTGTGTGCATGTGTTTAAGAAAACATTATTGTAGATGTGAAGTTTGTCAAAACTGGATTATTTGTTCTTTAGATACATTTTGTGCAGTCAAGTAGTTGTCTCCTGACTTTGCTCCCTTCGTTCATCTGTACATGTGCAAACTCTACTTCTGATATTTCCATATTCATTTGCCTGTCCACCCGACAACAAGCCCTGTCTGGTCCACATCTACAAGGAAAGGAAAAGGAAAACAGTAAACATTAAAATCACCATTCACCATCACCAGTCATTTATAAACTTTTATGAGTATATAATTCTATTTGTTTTTGTGTGTAGCAGCACACCATATATTTGCTCCATCTTCCTAGCTAACCCATCAAAGCCACCTTGCTTAGCAAACGGTGCTTTCCAGAAGATGACTGTTCAGCTGTTGAGTTTGTGCACAAGTTAACCAATCAGATATTAGGGGAAACTGTTAATTTCTATAGTAGAAAACTGAAATGTTTAAGTAAATATTGAAATAGATATTGCTATCATCTACTAAGTAGTGTTTTTAAAGTGTATTCATCTTGTGTACAAAGTTGGATCATTCAATCAAATATAAATACATTAATTTTTTTATTCAATATATTTACAATATTTTCATTAAAATTTCATGTAATATAAAGTAAGTTGGGTTTTTTTGTTGTTGTGTTGTTGTTTTTTTTTGTTTTTTTTGTTTTTTTTATCTGATTGGCGGCACTTTTGACCTTCCATACTGTCACTTCCTTTAAATCATTTGTTTTCCAACAGGGGGCAGTAGAGGCCTATGATAAAAATAAAACTTATTGTTTCGGGCGTGTCTTTTCCCACAACCGTGGTTACAGTCTCAACACAGCATTTAAAGAAATATAACTCTCTGAGTGGTCGTATGCTTTCGTTTTGTCTTTCTTCGTTCCCCTTTGTGCAGCGATGCCAGCTGTGAACAGCTTTACAATCAACTACGACGCGGTGAACGAGGAGGGGACGTTTTCTCAGGGAGACACTGTGACGGGACAAGTAATTCTGTCCTTATCTAAGGAAACCAAAGCTCAGCGGCTGTTTGTGAAGGCTAAAGGAGACGCAAACGTCCACTGGACGCGAAAGCACGGCGAACGCACGCATACATACTCGGCGCACCGGAGATATTTTAAACTGAAAGAGTTTTTAATCCCAGAAGGCACGGAGGGTAAGCTCTGGTAGCTGCATTGATGTAGAAAGTACAGCATGCTTTTGGTTTCCCCTTCATCTGAAGGCCTGCATGCAGTTTTGTTGTTAAAATGGTAAATTGTCATTTTTTATTCATTTCAACTGTGTGCATCAACTTTCATAAATAGTTGATACTGAAACTACTAGAAATTGTGCAAGTTCTACTTGTGCAAGTTGTAATGTTAAGAAACAAGTTGCCAGTCTACAAAGTAATTTTTGTGGCTTTTCACTTGCACAATGTGGTTTTCTGCTGAGAAGAGCAAAAGATAGCAAGTCTGTAGAAACATTTCATGGCCTGTCTGCATGTCTTATCAACAGGAATGGGCGCCCCCCTGTTGTGTACACAGTGTGAGAACTACAATGAAATTTATTCTACACCACAGACCAGTAAAGGGACAGATCAAGCTGGAAACCGTTTCACTACAATTAGATGCTAAATAAATGGGCTATTTCAATGTTTTTGAAAAGTCTGGGACAGCATAGGACCATCTCAAATCTAAAGTGTTTAATATTTTTGACTGGTCAAATCTCAAATGGAATATTGCAGGCTAAAGATCCATCCATCCATTGTATACCCACCTGTCTGTGCAGTGTGGCGAAGGAGCTGGTGCCCCGTTTTCGGCAGTCATAGGGCAAAATGCAGGGTATGCCCTGGACCCGGTCACCAGTCCTTTACAAAGACACACAGGACAGACAACCATGCGTACAAACGTTTACAACGAAGGATGATTTTAAAGACATCAATAACTCCTAACGGTCATGTATTTTTGGACTGTGTGAGGAAGCTAGAGTATCCAGAGAGAACACACACGTGCACAGGGGCAACATGCAAAATCGGTGCAGAAAGACTTCAGGCCAGGACTCGAACAGATGACCCAAACGGATGACCTTCTTGCTGCAAGGCAACTCTGTCAACTATGCCCTGCAGATTAAGCACTGATTCATCAATGCACTTTTAAAGATTTAGGTAGCCAGTATGAATATTTTTCAGAAAACCCGCAAAAGAGAGTAAAAACACACACAAAGAGTATTATGAACACTTTCATGGCATCAGTACCACTGTAGGTTGAGACACCTAAACAACGCGTAATTGCAGATTTTTTTAAGTCCTTTCTACTTATACACTTCATTTTTGTATTATACTCAATGTTTCTTGATGTTTTTGTGTTTTTATGCAGAATGTACTTGCTAGGGTGAGGGTATGTTTGTGTGTGAGGCAGAAGAAGGAGGCACTTTGACAGGATGCTGTTTATGCATGCACCGAATATTAGAATTACTTAAGAAAGACTTGTTGCAACTTCCTCATCAGTGTAATGAATATCACTTCACTATAAAAACGTCTGTGTGAAATATATGATCAGAAAGGCTTTGTAATTTATCCAAGTGTACCAAATTTTTTATCTGGATTTCCAGAAACTGTTTTGCCTGAAGGGACCCATGTCTACAAATTCAGCTTTAGGATCCCATCTGAGTAAGTATTTTTCGGCTGCTCTATAGCCACCTCTGATTGGAGCTTCTCAATGAACGTATGCCATTATGTTCATTCACTAATGGGTCGAATAACCATAATCACTTTGTCATACAGAAACATGCCATCGTCTTTCAGAGGATCTCATGGAAAAATTGTCTACAAACTGGAGGCCAAACTGTCCAGGAGCTGGAGGATGGATTCCACTGCAGAAAAGGAGCTCAATTTTGTCTCAAAGTCCTTCTCAAACTTCAACGCTCTTTTAGTGCGTATAATATTCCAGGATATATTCAATCATCAAATAAGTCGCCTCAAAACCTGCCGTTTTACTTTTGTATTGGAGACATTTGTGGATATTCTATTTAAATCAGGGGTTTTCAGTGTTTTGTAAATTCTTCTGACAAATCCAAGTAAACTTTCCCTCTTTTTTTTCCCCCCTCCTTCCAATAAACTAGACTTAGTACTACATAAATCGTGAATTATATCTGTGCATTCAAGTGAACATTTTTCTTTTAAACATATGCTTGAATACAAAAGTGATGGGCAACTAATGCCACTGTTATGAACAAACTGTTATTTTGTGTAAAATGATGCAGTACTTGGGATAATGGGGAGATCTTTGCTCACTGAATCTGTGCATTTCTAACTGAAATGCATCCAATGCCTCTTTTTATCAATTTATGTGTTTGATACATGTTGATGTATATTTAAAGACAACTTTAAACTAAAAATTTTTTTTACAAAAAATATCTTACAAGAAATCTCACTTTCAGTACCTCCCCCCAAGCTGAAGACCTCTGATTTAAGTTATTGTTCTGTGCACCCACACAAATGGTTCTTAGTTTTTGTTTTTTTAGCTACAGTGGAGAGTTTGTTATATTACAGTTTTACATGCAACATGAAATTTATAATCAGAACTGTATAATAAACATTTATACATCAAAGCAGTAAACCCGTGGTTCTCAAACTGGACCACTGATGATACTGGTGCTGCTTTTAGTGGTAAATCTGTGTCAGTTATTTACAAAGTGAATAGTTCCAATTTGAGCCTTGTGAGTTGTGAGCTAATAAGCACAAACCAGCAAAAAGTTTGGGTTTTGAAAACCTCGTCAAATAAACTAGTTTGATTACACAGGAGCAAATGCTAATGGACTAGTTCTAGTGTTCTGCGGGTGGATTATTTTCCTTTTAATTTTTAATACTGTGTGTATTAGGCTACCCTATTAAGCCTCTGAAGGCTGTAGGCAAATTAAAAGTTAATTTCCAGGTCAGCTTTCCAGTGTTGATGTCTGAATAATGTAATTCAACAGATTAAATGCATCTGTGAGGTTACAGTAACATCATTATTGTTACTGCTGATATCCTTTTTTTATTTTCTCAGCTGAGAGCCCGCTCCGTGACCTGGCTATGCGTGTATTTACATTTAGAGTGGGAAATAGTAGCATGATCATTCAGCCAGGATGTTTTTTTTGTTTTTTTTGTTCAAGCAGACGCATCTGTCACGTTCAGTATAACGTATTGGGTGAATGAGGATATAAAGTGGCAGAAGTGAAAATGAACTACATCCTCTACCATTTACATTTATGGCAACCATATTGGAATTCTAATTTTAGGGGAACCAGCTCATATTCAGCTTTGGACTTTTGTCTTTTAATTGGCTTCCTATAACTAAAATGCATTATCAAGTGGTACGTGAAAACGCCCTTTATGACAGTGCTGCTTTGAAGACTCAGTGATACGACATCACTGCCCTAGATTACAGAGAATAGACTAATAAAATCTATTGAGGGGAGAGGCTCCACTATCAGCTGTGCTGTAGATGTTGTCTTCATGATTTTGCTAAGACTGTGTTCGTTTTCTGCCCTCCAGTTACCGCAAGTTGGTTCCACAGAGAAGAAGATGGGGATGTTCTCGAAGGGACAAGTGCACATGGATGCCACTGTTAACAAGACGGCGTACGCCCCAGGTAGTCGGATTCGTTTTTCAATTGTAAGCTGTTTTAAATGCTAAAGATGGGCCATCAATTTAATTTAAGTAATGTTTGCTCAGGTAAATACAAACAACAGTAGATTAATGGACCTTTATAGTTTTGCAGCTGTTTTTCTAAACAAAAAGTAAAATACAAATCTGGATTAGTGCCGACGACATATTCGCGTTTGTAGATAGATTTTTACCCAGAATGCAAATGGAAAAAAACCGTGAGCGAAACGGTGACTGGTACTGACTAGTATATATATCCCATTGAGGGAAACTAAGTTTCATATCTGCTCAAGAGCCCCCCTGGTGGTTGAAGAAAAATCCACAAATATATGAAAAAAAACACTGAATGCTCTCTGGCATTGTTCAGGGGGCCAGACCAAATGAGGAGGCGGGCTGTAGTTTGGGGACCCCTGATTTATAGCTTAAATTCTACATAGCGATTGAAAACTTAAAGAAATGTCAACAACATGAGATGTTTTTCCTGACAGGTGAAACCATACTGATGTCTGCAAAAGTCAACAATGCTTCTTCTCGAGACATGACTCCCAAATTTAGCCTGGTGCGGAGTGTTCAGTTTCGCGCTCAAGGAGATACCAAAAATGAGGAGTACACTGTCGAGAAAGTGACCGATAAGGTTGTGAAACCCCACACCCAACACGAGGTCAAGTGTGAGATGAAGATTCCCACTGATGAGATGCCTTCCATCGAGAACTGCGAAATCATCTCGGTGACACACCAATTAAAGGTACAACACAGAACCGTGTCAAAGAGAACTTTTTATTTTAAAATATGCATACAGGAAACGTTTTGGTTTTTAACTATCTTTAAGCCGTATAAAATTGAATCGTAACTTTTTCATGATTTCCCACAGGCATATCTGGACATCAGCTTTGCCTTTGATCCAGAGATTATCTTCCCAGTGGTTATTTCACACCCTACTTTAGTCTTTGGTGCTAATAACACCTGGCCTGTGGGTCCTTATCCTGTTGCCGCTTTCGGTGGTCCAGCCAACAGTGACTTCCTTCCCCCTGCAATGGCTGTTGGTCCTTACCCTGCACCACCGTCTTCAGGTCCCTACGGCTACCCAGGTGTCCAAAGTCCTTCTGCACCACCACCTGCATACCCAAGCAATCCGCAGCCTTATTATGGTCCGCCAGGACCTTATGCTCCTCAGCCACCTCCCATATATGGGGCCCACAGCAACCCAGTACCACAGGGGCCTTCTCCATATGGATCTCCATTTTCACCCTCTTCATCCTCCACCATGCTTCATCCTCCACCGCCCGCACCGATGTTCAATGTGCCCCCTTCGGGGCCCCAGGTCCAGCCACCTTTTTCCTCCGTGTCTCCTTCAGCTCCCACTTTCAACCCAATGCCTTCTGCTCCAGACATGACTACAGACTTCCTGTCTCAGACAAATGATGTTCCTCCGGCATACACATCGCTTTTCCCATCTTCGACTCCGGAAAAGTCTGATACAAAATAACCACATATTTAAATTATGGCTAAAATATATAGGAAACCACAAAGGCTTTACCATGCTCCCTAAGAATGCTCTAAATGCGTTGTTTGGAGAGTGACATAACAGAGCCGGTGTAATCAATATTAGATGTATTAAGCATGAGGAAGTATACTGGAAAAAAATAATTGCCTTGGCATGTCATGTTACAGATGATTTCTGATGAGTTTCAGTTGCTTTTGGCCTTTTGGTCTGGTGCTAATAATGTAGCTAAGCCTATATTCTCAGGATACCTTCCGATGAAATGCCTTAACATTTTAAGTGTGCTTTTGTTTTTAGCATAAATTTATACCTGCCTACCTCTATATCAATTGTATGTAAATCATGTCAAAAAAATACAAAAGCTTGTATTTTATGGATTTATGTTAAAATAAAGATCCTTAAATTATTTCTGTGTTTTTTTTTTTTATGTTAGATTAAGGAATTAGTAATGCAAGGGAGTTGTGATAAACTGATAAAGGTATATAATGTCATTTGAATGAATAAATTCATGCTTTTACAGGCAACTTTGGTACAATTGTTTAGTTGCCTGCTAACTCAAACAGTGGTAAACATTTCACCAGTCTAATCGTTTAGGTATCCAGATATGGTGAAGATGTTTTGCTATACTTCAAACCAACCATCAGAATGGGATTTGAATGCTTTTGAAAATAGAATAATGTCACTATATTTGTGTGTTTCAGTATTGATTTTCATTTTTGTTCATTGAAAGGTCTTGCCATAGTTCCTTTGTTTATATTCTTGGTTTATTTATTTGTATACTTCCTCGTGCATTTGCATTTATTTTCTTTTAGATCATTGTGAGGCCTTTTCCCACGTTTGGTAGTTTCCTTGATCTTTAGTTCACCTCACTCTGTGCCTCAACTGTTCCTTATTTTCCTTTGATCAGGCAATTTGGTTTCTTTATTTCCCCTTTTCCTTGCCACAGTATTTAAGTTCCTGGATTGTCGCTACATCATTTTGTTATGTACTGCTACCTTTCCTGTTTTTTGCCTGCATTTTCTGATTTGCTCTGCCTGAATTGTTTTTTTCTTTAAGTTCTCATATTTTATTGTACAGTACACTATTTTTGCTAGTCTGTCTCTGTGCTTAGGTCCTCTTTAAACCTAAAAAAACAAAAGACAAAATGTTTTTTGGTGCCTGAAGAGGTGGTCTGACAATCTCATAAACTTCTGATCTGCTTTAAGCATATCTTAGGTTTACAGAGAATTAACCAACAAAGAGAAAATATCCAGTAGATGAGAATAAAAATGCATTGTTGATGTCAGAGTATAAAAAAACAAAAGGGACAGACTGGTTTGAGATGGTGGAAAGGTAGCAATAGTTCAAATGATATCTGGTAACAAGACATGCAGATAATGAACATCACTGTTTCTCCTCTCAGCTTGGAAAACTCAATTTTAATCTTAAATGAATTTCAGCTTGGACATTCAGATTGCAGCATGAGAATTGAGTGCAAACCTAAACGCGTAGATCCATTCTGGTTTGTATTAACACTTCAGGTAGGTTGTGGTATAAAGGATATTACATCAGCACACATTTGGCCCCTTTGTACCAGTTGAGCATCAGCTCGCTGCTGAACGTCTTCATCATTTACTGGAAAACTAAAACAACACAAAAGGTCATAAACAAATATCTTAGTTAACTAATAAACTACTATTGCATTACCTCAAAAGCTATATTTTACACATACATACAAAATGATAGTTTCACTTGCCTTACATCTTAACCTGAAAATGAATTGGCAAAACGATAGACATTTCTGAACTGACCCCGGATCCGCCCCCGCTGAGGCGGACCAGGAAGCAATGTTGCGTTTTCAAAAACACCGCTGGGACATTTTACACCGGCAATAAGAGACACTAACATGTCCCGAATTAACGACTTGAGTATCATTTGTGAGGACGCGAACAGAGATGGGACTTTTTCCGAAGGAGACACGGTCGCAGGTTTTGTTTCTTTTAACCATTCAAAACAGACGAAAATTAAGAGCGTCAGTGTGACACTTAAAGGACACGGTCAAGTTTTTTGGTCTGAAGGAAGTGGAGATGACGCAACGTCGTACAGAGCAAGTAAGAGATATCTTGACGTCAAAGAGTACCTGTTGGTGGAAAGTAAGTAAAATAAATGTGACTTTATACCTCCTTTTAATTCTGGGGACAATTGCTTTGATCCTAGTCACATTTCTATGAAGATGTTAATATGGAAGTATATTTTAACGGAGGTCATATTTTCAGGTTTTCTAATAAGTCGCTAATTAAGCATAATTTAAAAACAGCAGCAGACTTTGACATTCAATATTCTGTCCAAGTTATTGCAAACTGGCAGTAAATTATGTAGATTTGTTTAGGATTTATTTTGACATTTTCTTTATAACTAAATTACTGGAAATAAAGAGCAGAAAAAAGGTAGCATACAGAAATAGATGAATAGAAGAAAATGTTTTAAGAGAAACTGGATGTAAATGTCTCATCAGTTTGGGCAGAAATAAAGTCTGTGACTTTTGACATACATGTCTGATATTTAAGCAAGCAAACAGAAAAAGGGTTTGTTCTACATTCAATAGACTGCAGAGGTGTATTAATTCCTCTTTACACAATTCGATGGTGTCTCAGTTTTTACGCAATGGTCTCCTTCTTTTTTGGTTCAGGATTATTGGTTACTCCCAACCACGGAATTTCCATTATTAGAGAGACCATAGAAATCTGATGCATTAATCCTTGTGACAGACTTAAAAATCCCCCCTTAAAACAGCAAGTGATGGCCTTAAGAACAAAGTGATTTTGTGTTACAGGTACATCAATAAAGATATAATTAACAAATATGTTATTTGTTCATTTTAATTATGCTGCAGAAATAAATATTAGTCAAAAAAATTTGCTGATATAAAGAACCTATCAAACAGTCTACAATATTACGCAACATCTAGATATGACATCTAAATGTCACAATTTATTTTCACAACATTTTATTTTCCCACAACACAGTTTTTTTTTGTTTTTTTTTTATGATTATTTTCTAATTTCTCTTACCTTTTACGCAGGCAGTGTACTTCCCAAAGGGACCAATCAATTCATGTTCAGGCTTCGGATTCCACAGGAGTAAGTGTGATTTTCTAACATATGCCATGAAATGGTGAAAATGGAGTTATTTCTGTTTACCACCACGTCCATACTTAAACATGTTTGCCCTGTCAGGGACTTGCCATCATCCTTCAAGGGGATACATGGCAGCATTGTTTACAAGGTTGAAGCACAGATTCGTAGGAAATGGCATTTGGATTATACAGTGAAAAAGGAGATCCAGTTTCTTTCAAGGTCCATACGAAACACTCGCCAAGTTGTGGTAGGTGTGACTCTCTGGTGTTGTATCACATTGTTGAACAAGCTTATTGAGGAAATACTCAAAAGACTTATTTTTGTTGCCACAGTCCAACTCTGTAACAAAAAAGATAGGAGGTTTCTCCAAAGGAGAAGTCCAAATGACCGCTTCTGTAAACAGGACTGTTTGCTTTCCAGGTACAGTTTAATTTTTCTCATTCATTTTAGGGGAGAGAAACGGTTAACAGGACAATTCCACAAATATGGCTTTTATGCAGGAGTGGCAGACAGAAACTATTTACTTAAAGAAAGTCAAGTCTTTTCATGTCTCAAGGTCATTTTACACTTGAGCATGACAATGGTCCTAAATCTTCAGCCAATTTTTCTACATTCCACTTAAGGATGGCCCAGTTCATACTTAAATCTAGATCTAACTATGTACAAATGGCAAGACCTGAAAATGTACATGAGCAAGGCTTTCCTTCCAATCTGCCTGAAATTTGTGGACACATATGCACAGTGTTTACATGGTCATTACTGGTCAGCAGTAAGTTTACTTACATTCAGATTTTTCTGTTTCTTTAAACAGGTGACAGACTAACTGCTTTTGCCAAAATCTCCAATGCTTCCTACAAGTCAATGAAACCAAAATTCCGCTTACTGCAAAGGACTGTTTACATGGCTCAGGGTTCCAAAAGCATCAGTGACAAATCTTTATGCAAAATAGTCGGAGACACCATCAAACCATACACTCTGGCAACTGTGTCCTGCACCATCGATGTTCCTCCAGATGCCATCTACACTCTCAATAACTGTGATCTTGTCTCAGTTGAGTATTACTTGAAGGTATGTAACTATCCACTGGTGCTACACACATTTCTTTTTACCTTGGGTTTTCTGTCCATTCAACTTTTCATCAAGGTGCTTCCATATGAAATGCTGATTACAACCAGGACTTGTATAGCAGCATGTCAACCTTTGCTGGAAAGCTATCTGTGATTTTGTTTTCATATTATTTATTTTTTAGTAACTATAATAATATCAAAATGAACAGAAATTGGTACTGAAATAATCTGTATAAGTCAATCAAAAGGTTACATTTTTAAATCGAATTAAGAGAAATAAATTAAAGTTTTCATCATAGCCTAAATGATTGACATGCACCTACACAATGTAAACTGGTTTTATTCATGTCTACATTCACCAGGTGTACTTGGACATTAGTTTTGCCTTCGATCCAGAGGTGCAATTTCCCCTGATAGTTGCTCCTGCCGTTGCACTTGATCACCGTGAGGACCGTGGCCCTTACCCAGGTGGTCCTGCCGGGCCCCCGAGTTACAGTGACTTCTCGTCTGCAGCTGCCTACCCTACTGAGTTTAATCCTGTACCTATTAGCACAGGTGCCTATCGGTACCCCACACTGCAAGATGAACCCCCGTTATACAATTCTCTTTTTCCTGATGCTTAAGGCACAACTGGCGAGAGTGAACCAGTTAAAAAAAAAACTGAACTCAAGACATAAAACGTAGTCAGAATTGACAGTCGTGTCAATTATGTCATTATCTTTAGCAATCTGCAATAAAGGACTTTCCGGTCAAATAAAAACCTGTTTGCTTTCTCCTGATTTCATTCTTTGTGGAGTACTGGAAAGAAAAACAAATCTACTAATATCATTCAGAACCACAAAAGGTTTCCAGCTCCTTTTAGTGATGAGTGGGGCTTTCAAACCCAGATGGTAACAGTGGTCCACTATGAAGGCACATTTATGCTCACTAATGTCATTAGTTATCCATGGAGTCTTTCCACTGTTCTGGTTTCGTCAGACAGAGTAGTAAACAAAGTGCTTTGATTACTGTTATGGTGCTGGGATGGAGGTAGCCGTAGATATCAGTATCACTGTGATACTGACTCCATAGAAAAGTTTTCCTTGCAGCCAGGTGGTGGTGAAAAAAAACAATCACTACAACAAAATCAAAAACAAACAAAAAAAAAACAGGAAAAATACTAGTGCAAATAAAACAAAATAGCAGATTAAAATGAATTATCACAACTAGTGACCTTTTGAATTGATCTGGTTAATGGTCTGAGTGATGAAAGCGTTTTTCCATGATTAGTTGGTCCTTGATTTTGGCTGTCTCAAGCGAAATAGTGTCATGTTGTGGGTATAAATTGGATGCAAACGCAGGTGATGTTGAGTAATTAATGGAAAATAAAGAAAAATCCAAACTTACAAAAACACGAGAAGCGGACTTGAAATAACATATACCATACAAAACCAGCCAGGAGACACGTGGAGAGTACAGGGAACCATCGAGGAAACGGAGAGACGACGAGGAGTGAATGGACGAACCAGCGAGGAGAAACTGAGAGGGGGCAAAGGAGAGTGCACAGAGGACTAGAAAAGAAATCTAAAGAATAACAGATACAAGAAATGATTAAACTAGATTAACTAAGAATAACTAGAAGAAATAAACACAACTAGAAACACTAAGAAGGACTGAACTCAAGTAAAACCGAATCAAGACTAATCTAATCAAAAATAAGAAGTAACACAGAATGGTTACTTGAGTACCATTCTGTGTTACTCACTTTTATTTAGTCCTAAATAAAAGGACTAAACCAAAGTAAAACCAAAACTGATCTAAAAACGGAGGAACTAAGAACCACAGAAGCAAATAAAACTCAAGCCAAACTCAAAACAACCCCAGATCCTAACATGTAGGAATTAAAATCCAGCCTGAACTGGGGAATGAGTGGAGTGAGCAGACTACCTGGCTGAAGGCCAAATTGACTAATTACAAAAACTCAGTGGTGGTCTTCCTCTGCACCCCGACACTCATTTTTTGTTTTCCCAAATTCATTACGTTTCCCAAATCAAATAAGGTAAATCCAGGCTTTTGCTGGTCACAAACAAAACAATGAAGCCGGACATGCTCTTTTGTTGTTACAAACAGAATAAATCTTACTGTGTTTTACGCAGTGTACAATCTTGACTGATAAATAAATATACATATCCATATCAAATCATTTGCTCCTTCATAAGCATCTTAACTCCTTGTCGTCCCGAAAAGCGACATTTTCTGTGCTCGATGTTCAGATGTGGGGGAGATTTCTCAGTAATATCCTCCCCTGCTTCTGATGCGGTCAGGAGTTTTATAACTGCAGTTGTTAAATACTTACACCTGACAACTGCAGTTAAATCATTACATATAGACTCAGATGACCAGTATTGACTTAAATGTCATTACAGTCCCCCACCACTGCAGGGCAACAAAAACACTCATTGTAGAAATTTACCCCGACTGCCAAGACGGCAGTGGAGCCAAATCAAATTAAAAGTGTTGTTAATGAAAGTAATGAAATCTGAATTATGTCTTTTTTGCTTTCCACAAAAAAAAAAAAAAAAAAAAATTGGTGGTGCTTTTAAAATTTACTCTACAGAAACCAACAGTTTCGCTTTCCATTTTGTTTTCTATATGTTTACAAATGTTTAACTGGGAAATATTTTTGGAGGTTTCTGGCAAACAAACACGCAAGTACTTCTCTTTGTGTCCTTGTCAACACATTCTTTGTCTGAGATACATGAAAACATCACATGACCATGCAGGCCCACAAAAGCTCCCCAGCTTCTCACAGCAACGAGTGGGAATGTTTGAGTCGAGTGGCGACACTGTTTTCTTCTAATAGCAAATTTATGCTCTTTAAAACTCTTTAGCAGTCGATGGAGTCTTGGCAGAGTGGTTGTAAAGCGATGTTCTCCCCTGGCAGTGTGGGAAACAAAGGGCCTACAGTGGGGAAAAGGCTGAATATTTCATCAAGAGTTTGTCTTGTCCTTTGTTGTGATTTCATTTTATTTGTTTGTTTGGTTTTTTGCCACTTTATATAGCAAGAAATATATACTGTATAACGTTATGCATATATTTGCAGCATTCTTTTCATGAAGGGTGCATGGCAACATTATTTGATTGATGTGTTTACTGCATTGATTTAATAAAAGATTATCCTCATCTCTCTGCCTTCTGAGTCTGAAAACAGTTCAAAGAAATACTTATAAGGTAAATGTCAAAATAATCTTTTCTTTTTTTTTTATTACTTCACATAAACAACGTGTGCAATGTAGCTAAGTTGTTAGGATTTACTTCACTTGCAGATGATACTACATTACACTTCTCAGGATTGGGGCAGCTTCAATCCTATGATGGAAAGAGAAATAAAAGTAATAGAGAAATTGTATGAACACATGGAATAAATAAAAAAAAAAGCTAAACTTGTGCTAAACAGCATTGAAATTGTAAGAATGTATGAAATCAGATTTTTGGGAGTTGACTTCAAATTCCTCTTCAGGTCGTACACGTCCAGTCCAGAGGTGAGTATTGCTGGATCGCCATCACCCAGTGAAACAGATGCCTTGACAGAGCATGATGCACTTTCCACTCTCATCCCCAACTTGACCCTGGGGAGAGATCCTGACTGTCACTTCACTCCATGAGGCCTGAAAGCTTCCACTGCTGATGAAAATAAAACAATCAAAAATCAATGTGGCTGTTTCTCTGACGGTGAACTGCGCAGGGTAGGTTTGCTACGTGTTTGAATGGGACAGTATTTAGAGACGAGAAACATTTGAGAGAGTCAAAACAATAAACAATAGAGCACACTTGACATTTAACATTCTAAAATAAAATGTTTTTTTTTAATTACATTATCCACTAAATAAAACATGCATGTCTACTATATGTGCTAAACTATGAAGTCTATTTAAAGTCAAAGTTTTACATTGTTTTGAACAGCAGGGGACAACGTGTCCCCCCGGACACGTTTCTTTGGCCCCTCCCATTTCATCAGTCTCTTTGGAAAGTTTAGCTCCCTCCCACTTGTTGCTACCGCCAACAGTCTCTCGGGAGGAAACTCAAGCCCATATCTGCACCTGCCATCGCTATGAGAGGAAAAGGACTGCCTTCTGAGTTTTTGCTTTTCCTTATCTTTCTGAAAGGTAAAATCTGATGCCATTTGCATTTTTCGCCGAGCTATTAAAGTCATGGAACTGTACATTTTGACACAAGTTGTTTTGATTTTGCGTAGATTTTGCGGAATAACCAATTAGTAATGCGACGTTGTAATGGTTTAGACTTTATTTGTGTTTCAGTTGTACCAAAATCCATTTGCCGAAAGAAAGAGCCAATATCATAGAAAGAGACCGCTGAACAATCCCCAGAATTTGGAAAGTATTTCCTGTAGTGATAAAACTTTAAATACTCCCGAAGTATGGTATGGTATGGTTAGTCCCTGCTGTCAAGTAATTGAAAGAAACGAGAATTCCTCCCCCCAAAAAACTTTATATGACCTCCTTATTGCAAATACATAAAGACACAAAATGACATCAACACAAATTTAAACAATATTGTACAAAAAATTGATACAATAAAGAATCGTAATGAACCTACGTTTCAGAAAGCAGACTAAGTGAAAACAAGTTCTAGGGTAACTGTGTGCATACCTGGCTTTTATCATTCTGTATTAAACAACCTATTAAAATGTGTTGTTTCTCCTGGTTTCTCTGATCTCCCAGTTCTCATAGCTTTTAGTCTGATAACTTCTAAATTAACTAAGTGTAGAGCACATATACATTTTTTGCATAGACACACCTGTATTAATAACCCAGTGTTTATTACTCTGTTGTGATATTCCTAAGGATTTTGTCTTAAGTGAGCAAAAAGCAAATGTGTCAAGTCGCATCCAGTCTCTGGAGCTTTTACTCCAGTTTTGTCGTTCTTAGTTATTTTTTTAAATTTTATTCCTTTTCTGGTTTTATTGTTTTACTTTTTTTTTTGTCTTACGTACCTCACCTGGGTCCTGTGTGTTGTTTGAAAGTGCTTTATAAAAAAAACCCACTAGATTGCATTGAATTAATATAATTGAGAATGGAGGTTGGTTATCAGAACATGCCTCCTTCATGTTTCTCACGCAGAAGCGTCTGGATTAAAGATTATGGGTAAATGCCTGCAGGTGCAAGAAGGAGCAACAGGAGGTCAGGCGTCACTTGGAGAGTGCAGCCCAGACTCGCCTGTCCAGGAATGGCGCTGGCTCCCAAAGGTCCAGGCGCTCAGCAGCCTACACACCGGAGAATGTCTGACTGCACCGAGGCAGGAGTACGAAGGCGTTGTTTTGCGGCCTTGCGTTTTCAAAGATGGAGCTGGTGGCGAGGATGTGGAAAGAGAGGCGCGAGGCCAGGCTTGGACTTGCACAAAGAAAGGCCACATAACCCTGCTAGAGAACAGGCTTCACTTGAGTGCTACAAAACATTCCACTCTGGTTTTTCTGCAGAGGGAACATAAACAGGTAATGATTTTGTTTGACTTCATTTGGTTAGTAAGTTAACTTTAGCTGGTTTCAAACACCTTCAGAGGCTCTTATTGCTTCCCCGTCTTTGCTATAGCAGGGCAGCAAGTGGCGAGCTCTCGATAACCAAACGTTGTGCAACGGGAGATATGCTGAAGAAAACCCAAACCAGCCTTATCATCGTGTGGAGGGGAAAAAAACAAACATTTCTGAAAGCCCTTTATCAGGAAGACACATGCAGGTGAAAACATGTAAGAACCAAACAAAAGCTTACTCGTAAAGATGTGCTTACTTGTTCTTCCTTCAGATTGCTGCAGTACTAATCTTTTTTTTTTTTAAATGGCTGCAGGCAGGCTTTACATGTTTTAATACTGATTTCTGTTGACGGTTAACAGTTCAGCAGGTGTCGGTGTGTCCATATGCATCAAAAAATGTTTCACTGTCATTCCAGTTTGTAAGTGTGGAAACCAAAATATGAAAAATATCCTGGCGGAAACCAAAGTTTGATGTATTAATTCATCTAAACGAATCAGCAGGACTCTTTGTATAATGACCCATGAAAGACTTATTTTCATGTTTTTCTTCATCATGGTGAACTGGCAGCATAAGCCTACACCATTAATGTACACAGTCCATTACTGCTATAAACAAATTATGCAGCCATTATTATGTCCATATGATGGATTCGTCGTTTTTATTTATTTATTTATTTATTTTTTACTTTATTGACAGCAGGTCAGGTTTCAGCCTGACAGTCTGAAGTGTTAGTTTTCCAGTAAGAGAGCCAGCTACTCCACACAGGCCAAGGGAACAACTTGTAGAATTACAGCAGCATCCACACAGTAAAACCTAGTGTGGATGAAAATCGGATTGAATTTCATATAAATTTCACCTTTAATCCAGTGATATTGGTTCTTTTAGAGATTCAGAAAGGATAAAAATGATTTATTTTCAGCAATGGCCTCTAAATGACTTTGATGTCTTTGTGCTGTCCTTCTGTCCAGATGAAGGTATGTTGGACTCCAAATGGACAGAAGCTTATTCTGTAAAGGATGTGACGATTCCTTCCTCTTTAATCACCAAATCTCCTGCAGATCCCACTATGGTTTTTTTCACTATGGATTATGGTAAGTTTATCAAACTGTAATCCATAAATTGATTGAACGCGTTACAGTTGATCTCCATAAATCTAAGACTAAAACACTGAGTTGCCTCACATTCTGCAATTGCCCTACATAACCTCTAGATGGAGGCAGTTCTTTACGAAGGTGTGGACGCAGTAGAGCGCTCATGAAGACTGAGTTACAGGCTCAGTTTTGGATTTATGTAAACAAAGATGTGAAAGCTGATGTAAGATATAAACTGGTGCCCATGTGTTCAGGAATGGGATGGAAAATCACCATGTTGGTGTTGAGCTCCTTGGCTCTGGTCCTAGGAACTATAATTCTCATCCTCAACGTGTACTCCAACAGGTGAAGATGGCAACACACACACACACACACACACACACACACACACACGCACACTTAAGCGTCAGAACAGAAGCCCAACTCCAGGGTTAGGCAAAGACCAAACACGAGCCACATGTGGATCTTTAGTATTTCATTTTCGCCAGTATTTTTTTTTTAACACTCTGTTTCTTTATGTTGTGCCAGGAGGAGAAAAGTGGTTTGTGCCTTGAAGTCGCACACTCCCACGCCAGAGGTGAGCATTCCCGGATCGCCGGCACCCAATGAAAGAGCCGCCCTGACCGAGCACGCCATGCACTTTCCACACTCCTCGCCAAGCTCGCCACGGGGGGAGATCCTGATTGAGTGGAAGGATGGCACCGTCACGCCGTTATACGAGGCCTGAACGCTTCCAGCATCAATGTAGATTGACTCTGGTGCAGAGTCAGGTTTGTCATTCGCTGGTTCTGTTTGAATGGGAGTGTGTTGTGACGGGATAATTACCAAGGAGAAGGGGGCGGGTGGAGCTATCTACTCCGAGTGTGTTGATGGCAAAGGTGTTCTGTAGATTGTTTTACAGCAGTACACATGTATGGCTCGCATAGAAGAATGTCTTCAAAGCTGAACTGCCTGAGGAAGGTGAAAAGCATTGTGCACTTGTCATACATTTGAGCTCACACTAAAATATAGGCTGCGGATAAAAACATAGTTAGGATGACTAACAGGAAAATTGCAAAAAAATAATGATTTAGGGTAGTATATGCCTACATATCCATTTTGGTAATTTTAGTTTCTTGTAAAAATCATATTCACGACGCTGACATGTACTGTTTCTGTAAAAGATGACATCCTCTTTTAAGTATCAAGGTATAATTAAAATGATCAAGTCTTCACCAGGCTCAAAACATGTTTAAATCTACAGATTTGTAGAAAGGAAGGAAAGAAAATGGAAAATCTGTGTGCGCGCTACTCCAACTACACCCTTGCTATCTCATAGGGAAAGTCCCAGTCAAGTTTTCCAAATCAACTACATTTTATGAACTGATCGTGGGCAAGTCTGAACAGCAGAGGATTTGATTTTTCTGGAGGATATTGATGTGCTTTCCAGATTGGAGAAGAGAACTGGATGATTTAAGAGAAGTAATTGCTAATTAAAGGGATCGCTTCCAAGATGGTTCAAGTTGATTTATAGATGGGGAAACTTCCCAGAGAGTCATGCAATGGCCATACAGAAAAGTCCACAGAAAGGTTTGGTTAAATTTCACATGTCGGAGTTGGCATGTTAAAGTTCACGACAGTGCAGTTACAAACAAATAATGCAAAAATGTAAACGCTTGTTTGAAATGATTTTTAGGAGAAAGTCTTTTTTTTTTTCCTAAAAATGAAGTGCAGCACAACATAGATTTTGCAAAGAAGCCTCTGAATTAAACCCGTTCTCCGTCCTTTAAACTAGATATGTTGATCTGTACTGCAAAACAACGTCCTTAAGAAAAAAAAATCGAAAGCAGCAAATTAGCACAAACTTTTTAAGTGTCCAGTAAGATGGTGGACGATGACATTTTTAAATCATTATACTGCCACAAGATCCTGGCGCCTTTCGCTCATTGAGTCATTCATGAATTATACTGCACACATGGAGTCTTGGAAGACTTTCTAGATTCCTAGAGTCAAATTTGGGGGAATTTTTTATTTTTTTCCTGACAACTAAAGCGTAAATCTATAAGAGTGGCTGAAAAAGAAAATAATTGAGGTCCAGTCAAAGTTTAAAAAAAAAATGCTGTGGTAGGGCCATAGTAGGCTGTGCAGAGATTGATGCCTGCAAACCTTAATAAGCTGAAGCAATGTTATACTGAAGAGTGAGCCAAAATTCCTTCAAAACCACAGAATTGACTATTAAATCCAAATAGAAAATGACTATTTTGTTTATCAAATTTTGTGTTTTTAGTCTTTTACACTCAGATTGTCTACTTTCTTCTTGTTTTACTGATTAAATATTGACAGCACAGGTCCAATGCAGTACATTGATTTGGGATGGATTTGCAAATTCTTGGTAAGCACAATTTTTTTTCTGCCCTGATATTTAAAATCCAATCCATGAAAAAAAAAAAAGAAAGTTTTTTTGTATATGCTTTGGTAGTTCAAAATCAAAAACAAGTTCATAACAAAATTATTTTTGTAATATTTATGCTAAGTCATCAAAGTGACGTAAGAAGGAGATCGTCCTGCATCTTAGCAGTAATTGTCAGCAGAGGAAACAGTGACGTGATCTGAGTATTCCTGTTAGATCTTTGGATTTGTCAACACCAGCTGGCTCCTCAAATCATAGCCGACTGTGGAAACTTCACACTAAAAGCAACGCAGATTCTGTTTTTCATGCTCCAGGAGCTTGATTTCCAAACGAAATGCAAATATTACTTTGATCTGAAAATAAAACTTTGAACCACCAGTCCCATTTCTACTCAGAGCAGGCAAGATTGGGCCAACGTTGTCCCTTGCAACAAGAGTTGTTCTGAAAAACTGAAGTCCAGACGTTGTGCATCCTTTTGTACAGGCTTTGTTTCACAATCCTCTGAAGGGTGCAGTTATCCCAGTTACTTCTGCACGATTTCTTTCACGCTTCCCCCCCCAAACTCAACTTTCTGTTAATATTCAGTCAAGTTTAATAGAGTAGAATATGTGGCTCTCTTTTCAGATTGAATGCCCCTTTTGAAAAATAACCTTTACCAATGTACTAAGAACATTTATTTTCAGCCTCACATTTCTGTAATAAAATTACTTAATTAGTCTGATGTAACATTCTACTCTTAAACATCTTGTTGTCATTGGCTGTTAGCGAGAGATCATCAAAGCTAACATAAATCATTTTTTTTCTTAAATTACCCTGTGTGTGATCTATATAATTTTCATTTAGAGAATTTAATTTCTGAAATGCATGAGCGTTTAGGTAACACTATAGCTTATGGAATATATCGTCATGATACATAAGGCTGTTTACAGCTACCTGCTTTAGCAATGAGCTTGCATGATTTATCCTCCGTGAGCCAGCTGTCGGTCTGTCTGCTGGTCAGCTGCTAACTCTTTGCTGTGATTGAATATTTAGTGGATTTATGTAGCACTGAAATATTCTGAGACTACTAGTTTTAAGTTTTCATTAGTTCTAAGCCACAAAGTGGACAGAAATAACATATCATTTAGTGTGCAATGAGTCTATATGTCTCACTTTAGTCAAAGTTACTGAATAAATGAACTCATTGTTGATATTATAATCGAGATACACCTGTGTGGTGAAAAGCCATCCCTTTAAATAAATAAATAAGTAAAATCATCTCAAGGGATTCAGCCATCACAGACTATTTTAAGAGGAAATGGAGTAAGAGTTAGTTTCTCCAAGCACAGAAAATGTCCCACCAGGTGGAGTCTTTTTCTAAGCCAAAACCAAAATGTATTTGAGAGGAGGAGGAAGAGGAGAAAGAGGAGGAGGAGGTTGGTATGTTATGCAGGTTAGTTTGCACCGTAACCAGCATGTACATGTTTGGACCGGAAACTTTAGAAGATTTTGAATGAGACTAATTGAAATTCAACACTTGCATTTGGGAGCAGCATAATTGCTCTTTATTACTTTTTCTTCCATAACGTTTTCAATGAACACAAAGCTGCCAAAACTGCTGAATCCGCTTGGCTGGTTTTGTTTGTAATGATGAGAGGATTTAAAGTTTTCTGAACACACCAAAGCCCTGAAGTTCCAGAGAACCCAACACCCCTCTGAGCCACGGCTGCATGTACGGATTAGGACGCCTGCTTTTTAAAGAACGCCATTACATTTGTTTAACGTAAACATCTTGTGTATTTAAGCTTTAACAGTCTGGAAATGAAGAATTACCCAGTCTTCTCTGTTTTCTTTCTCTCTATTGTTTGTGATGAAGCTGCCACCTTTGCAGCTACAATAGGTGCATGTTCGCAGGTGGGGCAGGTAGAGCAAGAACAGGGTGTGTTTTTCACCTGTATGAATAAGGGGTGTGTGAAAATTGAGACCAGTGCTCAGAACATGTAGCAATGCACATAACAGGTTTCCTTTAGAAAACCTTTTATGGGACTACTGTCACTAAAGGTGCTTATTTTTTTTACATTTACTGCTTGCTTTCAGTGCAGTAAGTGATGGCTTAAATTGCACACTTGTTCAGTCTGGAGGAGAGAACAAAATATCCACAGGATTGTGTGTGCAGCACATGTAGTTAGAATGTTAGCAATGTCTGGAGAAAACATGGAATGGAAATGAATGTGCAAATATCGGAAGTTTCTCCAAACTGCATGGAAATGCAAGGTTGAAATTGGTAGATGCATAAGCCAAACTTTTGGGACAAAATTTCATAATATATTATTGATATAGAAACAATGTTGCATTTTACTAAAAGACTGCTGCACTTGCAAAAACAAACAAAAAACAAACAAAAAAACAACAACATTGTGCTGGTTACACAAGAAAATAACTTTTTTTTAATTCATATGATTGTAGGATTTTAGAAAAGAAGAGCAAAATTATGAACAGTTCCAAGTCCAAATACCTGTCAGTTCTGACCTGAAGCGCTCAGGTTTTGGATAAAAATCAGAAATTGAAGTGAGGTGGATTTTTTCAGCCTCATAGTGAGTCCAGCGATTCAACTCAACAAAGAAAATGACTTCAATATGTGGGAGGCATAAAGGCTGAACCAGGTTTTATAAAGACCTATTATTTTTAAGTATTTACACTAATGTAAAAAAAGTTTTTACATATTTTAATGTTTTTTTCCTTTTTCCTACATATATATATATATATATATATATATATATATATATATATATATATATGTTTCACTGTACCAGAAAAAGTCTTTATTTTTACATCACTAAAATCTGCCACAGGTGTCTTCACTTTTAAAAACCTCTCTACAGATGGCAGTCAGAAAACAGGAAGCAGTAAAAATTATCATTCTACTGCAAGATAGTCTGAGGACAAAATGTACCTTTAAATTGTTCTCTCTGCTGAAGGAAGGAACAGAAACAACCAGAAACAGATGTGTTCTAAGGATTAAAGCATCCTCCTGTTTTCTTTGACACTACCACCACTTCTTTTTTTTTACAATCCAGAACAATTTCCATCTTTGTTTCATTTTGTAGTAAAGCGTCAGAAAACCAACAATAGTAAAAAATAAATAAAATAAAACTTTGCAGCCCAGCCAAAATGTAGGCATCCACAAATCAGCTATAAACTCTTGTCATCACTTATTGAAAGTATATCTGTCCACAGAGTTGATTTTTATTTTTCTTCCATTCCAACCTCTCCAACACTTTAATCGACATCAAAAATCTTTCAGAGTAGTCGAGAGACAAGATGGTCCATCTGGAAAAGACTGGAATGGACTCCGGCATCATCAGCAACAGGCTTGATGAGGAGGCGGTGGCTGTTGGCGTAGTTACTGCATAAAAACGTATAAAATGACCTCCGACTGTCCTCTGTTTGGCGCTTGCAAGATCTTTGCCTGTGGAGTGAGAATGAGGTTGCAAAAGTGGCTATGGGACCAGCCCATAACTGCATTGGAGGAGGTTGTCAATTATGGAGCAAATTGGGACCGCAGACACCGAAACCGCCTTTTTTGGTAACACACGATGGAGGGAAATACCGCAGTCCAGGCCAGGCCAGTGAGCCGGGGCTGCAGTAAAGTCCCGTGTGGTGATGTGGTGAGATCAACATACCAAGCAGCTCAGGCATCAACTCCATCAGCAACGCTTGGAGTAACTACACCCGTAAAGTAAAGGTCGAAGGTAAAAAACACTCTGCATTCTGGCTGCTCCTTTAAGTTGATCTCAGTGAGAGATCAGTGGGTGACGTTATCAATTCTTAGAGAGCCTTAATTGTCTTCTGAGTCAGAGGATTGCAAATGTACTTATACACACACATATACTTTTAATTACCACACCTTCCTACATATTTGGAGGATCCTGATTATTGATGTCAAAACTTTACATACGTCGCACTGTAATGTTCCACAAAGATAACACGTCAGAATATGTTAAATTATGAATTGTTGGTGCATTTCCAGTTTTTGCTCCTGCAAAAAGAGGGACAATGAGAGCCAATTTTACTGTGGATGTCAAGACAAAAATCATTTAGTCATCTTAACCAGGAATGCAATGTTCCTGGTTAACCATTTCTGGTTAAGGTAATTATTTAATAGCTTGGTTAGGCTTTTGTTTGCAAGATTGAATACCAAGAATTTTAGGTTCATTAGATTTGGAGGAAGTGTGTATACTCACAGTTATGATGACACATTCATTTTTCACGCCTTGGGATTTTCTTTGGTCCAAAACGTGGGAAAAACCGCAGAGTAGGCTGAGAAGGCTTATGCATGAATTTCCAAACAATTTCAGGACAACGAACTTGAATTTATTACTAAAACGTGGCTTTCTCACACGTTTTTGTCACCTTTTCAACAATGTTTAGAAACTGGACTGAGACAGTTAGTTGACGTGAGTGTAAAGCGGGCTGATCAGGAACACGCAACATATTTTTCACATTTTCATTTGAATAAGAATTTGAATACCATGCGTAGATGTGTGGTACATGCACATGTTCCACTTAAAATTCCAATAAAATATATGCAAGGTGGTTGATATCATGAGAGAATTAATTTAATTGGAATATTTTCCAAAATGACCAGCCCTGAAACACATCCAGGTTATTTTACAGTACTGCACATTTTTCCGCCAGTGAATTTTTTATCAAGCATGTTTTGATAACATGTCTAATTCCCTGTTTTTTTTTTTTTTTTTGTTATCTGATTTCTCCAAGACACCTAAGTGGTTTATGTAGCTGTCTTTTTGTTTGGATTTGCTTGGATTTTTGAGCCTAAATATTTGGAAATCACACATGGCCTGCACGTGGTGCAAACTCTTCCCTCAAGTGTTTCCTGCTTTTTGTTACAAAACAGCTTATTAGCATCCCGGTCTGTCCTTTTGGCTATGCGAGAAACATTTTATTGCTCTATTAAAACAAAGACAACATTTCATGGGTTGGTAAACAGTAAGGTCACTTGTAGTTTTCTTACTCGTTTTTCTGTGTTTGTCAGATTAGAAAATTATGTTTTGGGTTATTTTTAACTCTAATTTATCTGATTTTTTTTCCCCATATTGTGCTAGTTCTTTATAAAAATAAATTCAAACAGCCAGAGGTGCTAGGTTACAACTGACATTTGGAAGAATCTTAACTACCTTAACTAAAAAAAAAAATCTGTTTTATTTAGAAACAAGTAATGCCTCCACCACCATATTTGCTTTGTGTATGGTGCATCTCTTTCTGCAGTGTTGTTTTTGTGCATAATCAACTTTTTGTTTTGGCCACAGATTTTACAGAACATTATTTCTCAAGAAAGAAATATTTTTTTGCCAGACCCTGGGGTTTGCGTTGGAAGAAAAGTTTTGTGTCATTCCATCCAACCTACAAATTATTACAAATTACCACCTTACAGGAGAACGTCTGCCAGAAATCCCTGCAGCTCATTTGATCTTGCTGTCTTGGATATTTTTTTATATTCGTCTCCTATCTTATTTATGTATAAGGAAGTCTTTTGAATCTTTCTATCCTGGAAACTGTTTCACCAGTAAACAAATGGATCTAAGGAAATATGAGTAAAATCCTTCCTGTTATTTCAGTATTTCAGCTTAAGATCACACACAGTAATGTAGCAAAGTTTGACACACCTGTTTTGGTAACACTTTATTTGAAGTGGTGTGCATAAGACTGACATGACACTCTCATAAACATGACATAACACCTGCAATGAACATACAGAAGCCTTTATGAGTGTTTATGACAGCTGTCCTGAAGAGTCATTCGGTAAATAATGACACTTTTAATGCAAAGTTGCTCTAAAAGTTGCATTAAAAGTCCATTAATAATGCCAACTTTGAATGATTTTGTAAATAATTACAATTTAATGCAAAGTTGTCATTTTTAATGGACTTTTAATGCAACTTTTAGAGCAACTTTGACTTAAAAGTGTCAATATTTACTAAATGACACTTAATGACAACTGTCATAAACATTCATAAAGGCTTCTTTATGTTCATTGCAGGTGTTATGTCATGTTTATGACAGTGTCATGACAGCCTTATGCACACCCCTTCAAATAAAGTGTTACCCTTTTTTTTTACATTCTCTGTAGCTTTTTACGTGGGTTGTGTACAATTTGAGAAGTCAGTCTGTGTAATTTAGATTTCTTGATTAAAGAAAGCTGTTTTTTTTTCTTACATCTGCATCAGCTTGTTTTTTCTCTAAAAACATGTTATGCAACACTAAAACCTGGCCAGGTGTAAATGCTTTGACGAGAGTTTGGCACAAGTAATCCTAGCTGATAAACTGGAGGCTTTGCAGACATATTGTACCTCAGCCTTTCAATGCCTAATAAACCAGATAGGTAAGATTGTGTTTCAAAGATATTATATTACAGA
>NW_006799944.1:1185745-1196741 GCF_000485575.1 Poecilia formosa | reverse complement strand
TAAATATTGATAGCACAGGTCCTATGCAGTACATTGATTTGGGATGGATTTGCAAATTCTTGGTAAGCACAATTTTTTTTCTGCCCTGATATTTAAAATCCAATCCATGAAAAAAAAAAAAAAGAAAGTTTTTTTGTATATGCTTTGGTAGTTCAAAATCAAAAACAAGTTCATAACAAAATTATTTTTGTAATATTTATGCTAAGTCATCAAAGTGACGTAAGAAGGAGATCGTCCTGCATCTTAGCAGTAATTGTCAGCAGAGGAAACAGTGACGTGATCTGAGTATTCCTGTTAGATCTTTGGATTTGTCAACACCAGCTGGCTCCTCAAATCATAGCCGACTGTGGAAACTTCACACTAAAAGCAACGCAGATTCTGTTTTTCATGCTCCAGGAGCTTGATTTCCAAACGAAATGCAAATATTACTTTTGATCTGAAAATAAAACTTTGAACCACCAGTCCCATTTCTACTCAGAGCAGGCAAGATTGGGCCAACGTTGTCCCTTGCAACAAGAGTTGTTCTGAAAAACTGAAGTCCAGACGTTGTGCATCCTTTTGTACAGGCTTTGTTTCACAATCCTCTGAAGGGTGCAGTTATCCCAGTTACTTCTGCACGATTTCTTTCACGCTTCCCCCCCCAAACTCAACTTTCTGTTAATATTCAGTCAAGTTTAATAGAGTAGAATATGTGGCTCTCTTTTCAGATTGAATGCACCTTTTGAAAACAACCTTTACCAATGTACTAAGAACATTTATTTTCAGCCTCACATTTCTGTAATAAAATTACTTAATTAGTCTGATGTAACATTCTACTCTTAAACATCTTGTTTTCATTGGCTGTTAGCAAGAGATCATCAAAGCTAACATAAATCATTTTTTTTCTTAAATTACCCTGTGTGTGATCTATATAATTTTCATTTAGAGAATTTAATTTCTGAAATGCATGAGCGTTTAGGTAACACTATAGCTTATGGAATATATCGTCATGATACATAAGGCTGTTTACAGCTTCCTGCTCTAGCAATGAGCTTGTATGATTTATCCTCCGTGAGCCAGCTGTCGGTCTGTCTGCTGGTCAGCTGCTAACTCTTTGCTGTGATTGAATATTTAGTGGATTTATGTAGCACTGAAATATTCTGAGACTACTAGTTTTAAGTTTTCATTAGTTCTAAGCCACAAAATGGACAGAAAAATAATATATCATTTAGTGTGCAATGAGTCTATATGTCTCACTTTAGTCAAAGTTACTGAATAAATGAACTCATTGTTGATATTATAATCGAGATACACCTGTGTGGTGAAAAGCCATCTCTTTAAATAAATAAATAAGTAAAATCATCTCAAGGGATTCAGCCATCACAGACTATTTTAAGAGGAAATGGAGTAAGAGTTAGTTTCTCCAAGCACAGAAAATGTCCCACCAGGTGGAGTCTTTTTCTAAGCCAAAACCAAAATGTATTTGAGAGGAGGAGGAAGAGGAGAAAGAGGAGGAGGAGGTTGGTATGTTATGCAGGTTAGTTTGCACCGTAACCAGCATGTACATGTTTGGACCGGAAACTTTAGAAGATTTTGAATGAGACTAATTGAAATTCAACACTTGCATTTGGGAGCAGCATAATTGCTCTTTATTACTTTTTCTTCCATAACGTTTTCAATGAACACAAAGCTGCCAAAACTGCTGAATCCGCTTGGCTGGTTTTGTTTGTAATGATGAGAGGATTTAAAGTTTTCTGAACACACCAAAGCCCTGAAGTTCCAGAGAACCCAACACCGCTCTGAGCCACGGCTGCATGTACGGATTAGGACGCCTGCTTTTTAAAGAACGCCATTACATTTGTTTAACGTAAACATCTTGTGTATTTAAGCTTTAACAGTCTGGAAATGAAGAATTACCCAGTCTTCTCTGTTTTCTTTCTCTCTATTGTTTGTGATGAAGCTGCCACCTTTGCAGCTACAATAGGTGCATGTTCGCAGGTGGGGCAGGTAGAGCAAGAACAGGGTGTGTTTTTCACCTGTATGAATAAGGGGTGTGTGAAAATTGAGACCAGTGCTCAGAACATGTAGCAATGCACATAACAGGTTTCCTTTAGAAAACCTTTTATGGGACTACTGTCACTAAAGGTGCTTATTTTTTTTACATTTACTGCTTGCTTTCAGTGCAGTAAGTGATGGCTTAAATTGCACACTTGTTCAGTCTGGAGGAGAGAACAAAATATCCACAGGATTGTGTGTGCAGCACATGTAGTTAGAATGTTAGCAATGTCTGGAGAAAACATGGAATGGAAATGAATGTGCAAATATCGGAAGTTTCTCCAAACTGCATGGAAATGCAAGGTTGAAATTGGTAGATGCATAAGCCAAACTTTTGGGACAAAATTTCATAATATATTATTGATATAGAAACAATGTTGCATTTTACTAAAAGACTGCTGCACTTGCAAAAACAAACAAAAAACAAACAAAAAAACAACAACATTGTGCTGGTTACACAAGAAAATAACTTTTTTTTAATTCATATGATTGTAGGATTTTAGAAAAGAAGAGCAAAATTATGAACAGTTCCAAGTCCAAATACCTGTCAGTTCTGACCTGAAGCGCTCAGGTTTTGGATAAAAATCAGAAATTGAAGTGAGGTGGATTTTTTCAGCCTCATAGTGAGTCCAGCGATTCAACTCAACAAAGAAAATGACTTCAATATGTGGGAGGCATAAAGGCTGAACCAGGTTTTATAAAGACCTATTATTTTTAAGTATTTACACTAATGTAAAAAAAGTTTTTACATATTTTAATGTTTTTTTCCTTTTTCCTACATATATATATATATATATATATATATATATATATATATATATATATATGTTTCACTGTACCAGAAAAAGTCTTTATTTTTACATCACTAAAATCTGCCACAGGTGTCTTCACTTTTAAAAACCTCTCTACAGATGGCAGTCAGAAAACAGGAAGCAGTAAAAATTATCATTCTACTGCAAGATAGTCTGAGGACAAAATGTACCTTTAAATTGTTCTCTCTGCTGAAGGAAGGAACAGAAACAACCAGAAACAGATGTGTTCTAAGGATTAAAGCATCCTCCTGTTTTCTTTGACACTACCACCACTTCTTTTTTTTTACAATCCAGAACAATTTCCATCTTTGTTTCATTTTGTAGTAAAGCGTCAGAAAACCAACAATAGTAAAAAATAAATAAAATAAAACTTTGCAGCCCAGCCAAAATGTAGGCATCCACAAATCAGCTATAAACTCTTGTCATCACTTATTGAAAGTATATCTGTCCACAGAGTTGATTTTTATTTTTCTTCCATTCCAACCTCTCCAACACTTTAATCGACATCAAAAATCTTTCAGAGTAGTCGAGAGACAAGATGGTCCATCTGGAAAAGACTGGAATGGACTCCGGCATCATCAGCAACAGGCTTGATGAGGAGGCGGTGGCTGTTGGCGTAGTTACTGCATAAAAACGTATAAAATGACCTCCGACTGTCCTCTGTTTGGCGCTTGCAAGATCTTTGCCTGTGGAGTGAGAATGAGGTTGCAAAAGTGGCTATGGGACCAGCCCATAACTGCATTGGAGGAGGTTGTCAATTATGGAGCAAATTGGGACCGCAGACACCGAAACCGCCTTTTTTGGTAACACACGATGGAGGGAAATACCGCAGTCCAGGCCAGGCCAGTGAGCCGGGGCTGCAGTAAAGTCCCGTGTGGTGATGTGGTGAGATCAACATACCAAGCAGCTCAGGCATCAACTCCATCAGCAACGCTTGGAGTAACTACACCCGTAAAGTAAAGGTCGAAGGTAAAAAACACTCTGCATTCTGGCTGCTCCTTTAAGTTGATCTCAGTGAGAGATCAGTGGGTGACGTTATCAATTCTTAGAGAGCCTTAATTGTCTTCTGAGTCAGAGGATTGCAAATGTACTTATACACACACATATACTTTTAATTACCACACCTTCCTACATATTTGGAGGATCCTGATTATTGATGTCAAAACTTTACATACGTCGCACTGTAATGTTCCACAAAGATAACACGTCAGAATATGTTAAATTATGAATTGTTGGTGCATTTCCAGTTTTTGCTCCTGCAAAAAGAGGGACAATGAGAGCCAATTTTACTGTGGATGTCAAGACAAAAATCATTTAGTCATCTTAACCAGGAATGCAATGTTCCTGGTTAACCATTTCTGGTTAAGGTAATTATTTAATAGCTTGGTTAGGCTTTTGTTTGCAAGATTGAATACCAAGAATTTTAGGTTCATTAGATTTGGAGGAAGTGTGTATACTCACAGTTATGATGACACATTCATTTTTCACGCCTTGGGATTTTCTTTGGTCCAAAACGTGGGAAAAACCGCAGAGTAGGCTGAGAAGGCTTATGCATGAATTTCCAAACAATTTCAGGACAACGAACTTGAATTTATTACTAAAACGTGGCTTTCTCACACGTTTTTGTCACCTTTTCAACAATGTTTAGAAACTGGACTGAGACAGTTAGTTGACGTGAGTGTAAAGCGGGCTGATCAGGAACACGCAACATATTTTTCACATTTTCATTTGAATAAGAATTTGAATACCATGCGTAGATGTGTGGTACATGCACATGTTCCACTTAAAATTCCAATAAAATATATGCAAGGTGGTTGATATCATGAGAGAATTAATTTAATTGGAATATTTTCCAAAATGACCAGCCCTGAAACACATCCAGGTTATTTTACAGTACTGCACATTTTTCCGCCAGTGAATTTTTTATCAAGCATGTTTTGATAACATGTCTAATTCCCTGTTTTTTTTTTTTTTTTTGTTATCTGATTTCTCCAAGACACCTAAGTGGTTTATGTAGCTGTCTTTTTGTTTGGATTTGCTTGGATTTTTGAGCCTAAATATTTGGAAATCACACATGGCCTGCACGTGGTGCGAACTCTTCCCTCAAGTGTTTCCTGCTTTTTGTTACAAAACAGCTTATTAGCATCCCGGTCTGTCCTTTTGGCTATGCGAGAAACATTTTATTGCTCTATTAAAACAAAGACAACATTTCATGGGTTGGTAAACAGTAAGGTCACTTGTAGTTTTCTTACTCGTTTTTCTGTGTTTGTCAGATTAGAAAATTATGTTATGGGTTATTTTTAACTCTAATTTATCTGATTTTTTTTCCCCATATTGTGCTAGTTCTTTATAAAAATAAATTCAAACAGCCAGAGGTGCTAGGTTACAACTGACATTTGGAAGAATCTTAACTACCTTAACTAAAAAAAAAAATCTGTTTTATTTAGAAACAAGTAATGCCTCCACCACCATATTTGCTTTGTGTATGGTGCATCTCTTTCTGCAGTGTTGTTTTTGTGCATAATCAACTTTTTGTTTTGGCCACAGATTTTACAGAACATTATTTCTCAAGAAAGAAATATTTTTTTGCCAGACCCTGGGGTTTGCGTTGGAAGAAAAGTTTTGTGTCATTCCATCCAACCTACAAATTATTACAAATTACCACCTTACAGAAGAATGTCTGCCAGAAATCCCTGCAGCTCATTTGATCTTGCTGTCTTGGATATTTTTTTATATTCGTCTCCTATCTTATTTATGTATAAGGAAGTCTTTTGAATCTTTCTGTCCTGGAAACTGTTTCACCAGTAAACAAATGGATCTAAGGAAATATGAGTAAAATCCTTCCTGTTATTTCAGTATTTCAGCTTAAGATCACACACAGTAATGTAGCAAAGTTTGACACACCTGTTTTGGTAACACTTTATTTGAAGTGGTGTGCATAAGACTGACATGACACTCTCATAAACATGACATAACACCTGCAATGAACATACAGAAGCCTTTATGAGTGTTTATGACAGCTGTCCTGAAGAGTCATTCGGTAAATAATGACACTTTTAATGCAAAGTTGCTCTAAAAGTTGCATTAAAAGTCCATTAAAAATGCCAACTTTGAATGATTTTGTAAATAATTACAATTTAATGCAAAGTTGGCATTTTTAATGGACTTTCAATGCAGATTTTAGAGCAACTTTGACTTAAAAGTGTCAATATTTACTAAATGACACTTAATGACAACTGTCATAAACATTCATAAAGTCTTCTTTATGTTCATTGCAGGTGTTATGTCATGTTTATGACAGTGTCATGACAGCCTTATGCACACCCCTTCAAATAAAGTGTTACCCTTTTTTTTTACATTCTCTGTAGCTTTTTACGTGGGTTGTGTACAATTTGAGAAGTCAGTCTGTGTAATTTAGATTTCTTGATTAAAGAAAGCTGTTTTTTTTTCTTACATCTGCATCAGCTTGTTTTTTCTCTAAAAGCATGTTATGCAACACTAAAACCTGGCCAGGTGTAAATGCTTTGACGAGAGTTTGGCACAAGTAATCCTAGCTAATAAACTGGAGGCTTTGCAGACATATTGTACCTCAGCCTTTCAATGCCTAATAAACCAGATAGGTAAGATTGTGTTTCAAAGATATTATATTACAGACAAATTAATGTTTTTGGATGATATAATTCAGTCTATTTGTTTTTTTTAAATCTTTTTACAACCTAAACCCTTCATGGAACAATAAATAAAAGCACAGGCATGTTGGCCTCGCCTATGTGAATAATATGATGGAGTCATGTATTTGTTTTCCTTGTAAAGCACCTGGATCTGCTGAAACAAGAATCACTTTCTTCTGTGTAAGTTTAATGTTAGAGCCAACTTGTTGGCCTGTCTTCACCCTTATATATAAAAAATAATAAATAAAGGCATGAACAAACAAACATTTGTTCTTCGTAGGAAAAACATAGAAAACAAAAATAAATAAACATTATACATACAAAAAAATATGTATTACTTCCATATAGTTGAAGAAATAAGTTGTCCTGCATGGTTCACATCTTTATTTGTCTAAATAGGTTACAATAAGATTGCTTATAAGATTGCTGAAATATTCTATAAAAAAGTGCTAAAGCCAAAACATGCCCCCATAGATTGCTATTTATGCTGGAATAAAAGTGAAAATCCAAAGTTTATATGAGAAGAAGGCCACACAAAAAATAGTTTTGGAGCAGTAAGTTTCTGTTGATCTTTGTCCTTTCAGAGGACCCCAGAATGACTGTTCTGGCACTTTTTTACCTCTACGTCTTTGTTAATGTTTAATTATCTGATAATACATGGAAGTTGTCCCTCCAGCCACTGCAGGAAGCTGTTGGTTTTACCATGAGTGCCTTTTTCCCCCCCCAATTACTTTGCATATAATATTAATTATGTTGCTTACTTCATACAAACTGATAGACAGAAACGTTTGACTTTTATTCCACTTTTCAACAGCATAAAAGTCAAGAAAAAAAAAAGTGCATCAATATAAAGTCAATGTTCATCCACACCCAGAATATTCAAAAGGTTCACAGAGTCATACAAAGGCATTTTCTTTTTGTTCCAGTAATAGTTTAAACAGGGTTTAGCAGTGTGGCTCATAAGAAGCTGCTTTGTCGTCTTAGTTCTTGCGCTCGGGGTCCTGAACCTGCCAGAAGGAAGGTTTTGGAACAAGGCGTGACCAGGGCGTGGCACCATTTCCACCGCAGATCATTTAGGCTGGTTAGTGAGAAACCAACAATTCATTTGAAAGTCATGATTATTCCATGATGTCCATTCTGGTCCCAAGCATTTTTTTTTTTTTAAGATTATCTATACAAATTTTTTCTATACTTGCTTCTGGTAAAGCCCAGAATATGCCAAAGACGCCATTTGGACTGTGGAGTTTGTCAAGCTTATATTTCTGCAAGACAATAGATAGTGTGCTGAGGACACAACCCTGAGAGATGCCAGTGTTGAGTAGCTCTTTTGAAAATTTCGCTCGGACAAATATCCAAAAGAAAGAAATTACAGGTCACATAAGTACAAACAAATTCTGTACTTATGTCTACATTGTAAACATCCCTGCATGTAAATTCCACTAAGAACCACACAGAGGATGTCTGGGATATAAAAAGAAGATGTCAATATTTTGCTGCTTTTAAAAATATATTTTGATAAATAACCATTCAGCCTTGCCAGGTCAGTTTCATATCCAAAGGAAGTGCTTCTCAGCAACGTTTTGCTTTTGGATATTGAGCTGATTTAACCTCTACTGAGGGCTTCATTATGCAAGAAGCTCTGAAAGTAAACAAGTCGTCAGAGTATAATTATTAGTAACCAGATGCTGTGCGTTTGGTGTTTTATGCATACATTTTCAGTTGTCTTGCTCAACAATTTCAGTTTCTGACAAGTCTCATAAACTGTGGATGTGCTCACATAAAATCATCAGCTGCATAGCTGGATAAGTAAAACCGCAGAGTTTTGGCAGATTGTGGTTTTATATTTTAGTGCGCTTCATGACAAACTGTTTGTTAGGTCACACAGATATGTGAACCAATAGCTTCAGAAACAGATGTAGCAATATGCGTATATGTTTTAACTGCTTAAAAAGGAATGAAATTACAGATAATAATGCTTTGGCTGCAAATCCCCCCACCCCCCCAAAAAAAACAACTTATTCTCAAAGAACGACAATAAGTAGCTTTTTTAAAAAAATGTCTAAAAGTTGTGCCTGTATTGGAAATGGACATAAATTAGTGATTAATCTCAAAGGTGGAAGAACAGAATTTTACCCACTGGTGTCTGGACGCTCAGTTCTCAGAACACCGGTACGCACGTCTTTTATTCTTTTTTTTATTTCATATTCCATGTTAGAGGATTTTTCTCCTCTGTTTAAGTGCCACACCAAAACCACACTAACTAAAATGAGCCTGAGGCGAAATGAGTCAATGACCTCCTCCTTCCTTTTAGTGGTTTAAGTTGACGTCCCCTGTGTCTTTCCATACAAGACCAACGCAAGTGTTGCCATTGCGAGTTTCAATGTGTGAGCGGCTCTGAATCCACCTGGGGTGAGGAGAAGGGGCTGCAAGTGTCTGATAGGTTGAACCTGAGCGACTACTCTACTGCTTAATGCAGGTTATTCATGTTTTACACAAGTGTTTTTTTTTTTCATGCCTACATTTATTTACAATAATTTTACATAACATTTTCACTTGGAAAGAAACCAAGTGAAAAGCCTGAACTTTTCACATTTTGTCAATAAGCTTTAATGTATTTCAGTAGGATTTTTTTGAACCAACCAAAAAAATCCAAACATACATTTCTTATAAAACAGCATGCAAACACAAGTTTGCTGTGTTTTAGTTTTTCAATTTGTTGTTATCTTGATTTTTGATTAACAACAATTCTCACAGATTCTTTTTTATTCAAGAAGCCCAAATAACTTTCTGGTTATGCAGTATAACGAACAACGCGTGTATGCAAAATGGTAACCACTGTTACTGTTTCTAGATAACAGTAATAGTAATCTAAAATTTATTAAGGGATCAAGTCTTCAAGTCTTAATGCTAATAGTTACAGAAAATATTAAAATACACTACTCTAGCTGAAGGATCTCAGTCTTTCTTAAAACTAGAAGAAAAACAAAATCAAGTCTAGGCTCAAAGGGAATGCTGGTAAGTTTTTCCAGATATGAAAACCTTTTATCATCTAGTTTGACTGACTGGAGTGGCTGTGACTGAGAGGAGTGCAAGCACAAACATGTTCAATCAGATGGGAAGAACATTTTAAATAAGATGGTTGTTAGGTAATTTGAACCCCGAAATATTTCTTACATTTTCCTGACAGCCTTTTCATGAAGGATTGAAGAAAATACTTTTGTGGAGAATATTTTTCCTAAAGCAAAAGCAAAGCATGCTGGTAGGTTTCCACCAAAGCCTGGAGCAACGAGCCGTTCTCGGTCTAGACGGGAGCCACATGTTTTCGGCCATAAGGTTGCAGAATGTTGTCTGCATAATGTCTTTAAAGAGTTATACTGGTGACGTTACTGGTTCTGCTAACGTCACTGCACACTGGAGAATGTTGCATGACTGCTGATGGACAGTCTCCATCAGCAGATTGGAGATTGTCTGCTGATGGAGACAATCCATCAGCAGACAATCTCCTGGTTCAGTTGACTGAACCAGTCAGTCAACTGGTTCACTTTCCTTTACGTGAAATCCTTCACGGAAAGGAAATCAGGACATCTGACCTGCTTTCACTTTTTGCAACCCACTTGTTTTGAATAGACTACCGTAGATTAATCCAAAGGAAAACACATGAGAAAAGGTTTGCAGGTTGGGAAAAGTACTCCCACCACACACTTAGTTTTGGACTCCGCCCTCTCCTGTGGAAAATATAAGGTTTGTACATGGGTTCAAGAACTAATTGCTACCTCTGTCTGTGAGTTATGTGATATTGGGAGTTTGTGTGGATTAATTTGACACCGAGAACAGCTGTCTTCAGCGGGTATTAAAACTTACTTACATGTCTTTCAGGAAGTTATACAATATATGTCATTAACCCTTTCAGGCATGAATTATGATCCTTTGTGTCAGGATTTTTTTTTCCCAATTCTTTTTATTTTCTTAAGGCATAAAAAAAAGTAGGAAACAAATTTTTGTAAAAAAAAAAAAAAAAAAATTAGGTGATCAATTGTAATTTTCTCCAAATACAAAGTTGTTACTTGAAAAATACATCAGTAGTATTGTTCTTTAGGGGTCATCTGATGTCACAATATTTATTTTACCTGCAAGAGTCGTCTACAGTAGACAGAGGGACCGGGTCGGTTGGCATGCTGTTTTGTCTGTCGGCCATATTGGATTTAACTAAAATAATTTCTTGCATTTGCAGCTGATGGCCAGTAGTTGATAGTGTATTTTATGATGCATTAGTGTCCACTTCTGTGGTCTGTATGCATTTATAACATAAAAATCCACAAGAAGCACAAAAAAATGACTGTTAGATAGCTGTCCAGTGTAGTGACCACTATGCATGAAAGGGTTAATTCCCACGTATCGTGTTCCCTTTTTGTTTGTTTCTTTTAAGTAGTCTTTATGTCCAACATGTTTTAAGTAAAGCTATTTTTCTAAACTTAAAAG
>NW_006799944.1:1121453-1185462 GCF_000485575.1 Poecilia formosa | reverse complement strand
TATATACAGAAGGCTATGAATGGCATATGTAAGATCAAGAGGAGCAGTATGGATAGATGCAAAATCCTGCTGGAAAATGAAACCAGTAACTTCATAAAGCAAGTCAGATAAACAAAGAATGAAGTGCGGCATAAAATCTCTGTTAGATGGCCGATCTGATAAAACCCAGTGATCCACCATGTGCAGACGACACAACATCTCTACAGACAAGCATCTTGGATTCTGTGCCTCTCTACTCTTCCTCTGAGCTTTTGGATATAGTTATTGAAATAAATGAACTTTCAATTATTTTCTAATTAAATTAGATGGATTTGTGCAAACATAACAGATGAAACTACTTTTTTTTTTCCCTTGCAGAAACAAACGTTCTGAAGCAGTTATGTAAATTGAAAAGTAAATTGGGCACTGCTGGATTTTGGGATCTATACCAAACAAAAAGCTGACCTGCAAATCCTCCCTTGAAACTGGGGAGGATTTGCACTAATTTTTTTGTGTCTGTCGATACAGTATGCACATCAGCAGCTGGATAAAGGGCAACGATGTTAAATCCCCAATATTTTTTATCCCAGATTTGGCAAGAAATTTTTGCAAGAGGAATGTTTGGCATGCAGTGCCAAGGCCTGAGATGATTTGTGCATATGGAGAAAGCAGAGCTTGGAGATACTGCTGAGAAACAACCATGAAATGGGAAGCTTAAAATACCGCAATGTCAGCTGTTTTTTACCCAGCGCCTGCAGGAGTTTATCCTTTGTTGATTTTCCTGTCTAGTCTTGCTGTTTGTTTCACCTCACTTCTGCAAAGGCATGTTTTATTTGTGGAATAATAAAACTCTAAATATTTACTTGAGAAGTAAATTATGTCATAGGGTAAATATGACCAAAATTATATAGTCCAACTACTGTGTCATCCACAAGAAAATATTCATGATTTGCAAAAAAAAAAAAAGTCTACAGAATGGCACGGTAAGTTTATACTTTTTAAAGTTGTTCTTTTTATTTTATCGGATGTAATCTGACTACATGCACCACCTGATACAAGCAAGAAAGTAATACAAGCTGCTTTCAGGCTACAGCATAAAAACAGAACTTCATTGTTTTGGTGTCAAAGCATTTCCTCTCAGCCTTTGCACAAAACACAAACCAGAAACATTTTAGTTTTACACCCAACTGCAGTTGCACAATATGCGAAAACATCAACAGCTGTTAAGAACAACAGTACCAATAACAAAAACCCCATAAAAAAACAAAACATTTATACAAACAATATGTTTAATAATTTCTCTATAAGCACCAAACATTCTTTAAAAGGGACAGTTTTAACCTTTTTCAAAAAATGTACTTGTTTCACACAGAAAAGGACATCTGGGGTTCTTTGTAAAGTATTTTTGGTGGACTGAACTTGCTTGAACACCAGCTGAAAATAGTTGTTTTAAAAGAGCAGTGGCTAACCTCAGAATGTAACCGGAAACCTGCTGTCTGCTCAGCTTAACACAGTTAACACACATGATTTGTTAGCTGAGGTTTACGGGTTTCTGTCCTGTTTTTTTTTTTTTTTTTTTTTTAATGTTCTTCCAAATACGTACTTTCATTGGTTGGCATTTTGCTAGATGTTATCTTGAATTCATCTTTTGAAACAACCAGGACAAGAAAAACACACACAACAAAATCTTAAATTGCCATATAAAGACTCTTTACAAGGAAACTTACTTGACAGGCAAAAAAGTATAAAAAAAATGCAAGAAAAACAATATCAAAGTATAAAATACTGCTAAAAGATGAAGTGCGATAAGACATGTTCATTCAGATTTACGTCTCTGAAGTGAAATAACGTCCGTTAGATATATTGTCTCTACTCATACTGTACATAGAAATTCCTCTACAATATAATACAGCTACACAACAATGTAAAGAAAATGTATTTTTTTTATTGTGTCTCATAACATATAAGTGGCAGGAATAATACAGCTGTGTTATGTCGGTATTTACGTGTGTAGATTTCGGAGCCGCCGGTATAGTCAGAAGACCGGCTGCATGTCTAACATTCAGGACAAGTCTCTGTGAGCCTAGCTTTAGCAGTTAGCCTCTGTGAGCCTAGCTTTAGCAGTTAGCCTCTGTGAGTCTAGCTTTAGCAGTTAGCCTCTGTGAGGCTAGCTTTAGCAGTTAGCCTCTTTGCCGTTGGAATTAGATTTGGGGTTGGAGTTGACGGTGAGTTGTAGATTTTCCTCTTCGTTCTTTCTCTCTTCCCTTTCACGCACTTCTCCCTCCACATGGAAGCCGACCATTAGCTGGTAAACCATCGTGCCAATAATGGCACCAAGGAATGGGGCGAAAATCGGCACCAGAAACCAGCCGTCTCTAGCCCTGAGAGGAAAACGAGACAAGGACGACATTAAGAATGGCATAAGTGAAATTAGGAGGAAGACATACAGCATTTCAGAGCAATAAAGCATACATTTTGAAAGTGTAAGACATAACCTTTTTATTGTTTTTTTATAGGGCAGAAAAATTACTTTAGAAGTTATTTTTGATGACAACCCCTTTTGCCTGCACTTCTCTTTGAAACAGAGAGTGAGCTCTCTATATGATAACATTTCTATCAAATCCATGGGAAACAGAAATGAGACTTCTTTCATCATTTTTTTATGTTGACTGATACGTAATAAAAAAAAATAAAAAAAAACTCATATCAGTCCTGACAGACCAAAAGAAAATAGAGACTTTGCGCCAAAGATAAATTTTGGTAGTGCTCCATGAAAGTAAACATGTGAAAATGTCACCAACTATAAACAGTTTTTCATTTGGAAACACCCTTTTCCAAAGATTATGGAGAAAAAAAAATAGAAATCTAAGATTTTAGGGATTTCTTTCTCATCACTTGATGAAAAGCTAATAAAGTTCAGCTCAAGTGTCAGACTACTATCACCTATTTTTGACTTGGGTAGCCATTGTCTCTGAGATTGGTGAGCCAAATGCACTTGTCAACTTTTGAATTTAGTGGCTTTTTTCATTAATAGACACTGAAATGAACATAACTATTAAGAGAAACAATTCTTAGCACCTCTGAAAGGTAAAAGCTATGACCATTACGATCTACGCTGTGGGGTCAACGCAAGTCCAAAGGCTTCTAACAAATCTAGATCTCACATGGAGCCCACTTTCCCCCCTAATACTGGCCAAAAAGAAGCCAAGAATTTGTTCATTACGTGAAAACTCCAGTTCCCCAGCCAGCGATAGCAGTGAAAAGACGTGGTCCGAAATCTCTGGCAGGATTGACAGCGTAACCAGAATTGAACCCCATTGACAGTCCAATGACCAGAACCACAAATCCCACAGTGAAGGCCTCCAAACCCTGTGGGATCGGGTTGTTGTATGGGTCCACAATCGCCAGAATGCAAACGATGAGGGCTGCCGTGCCAATAATCTGTGTCAAAAAAAAAAAAAAAAGTTGACGTGGGAATGAAAAAAACGTAGATTTCATGATGATATTAAGTTTTCTGTTAACACTTTTTTTTAAAGTACCTGATCAAAGAATCCATTCACAATTGTGAGATGTTTTGCGGGATAGGTGGCAAAAATGCCAGCAGTGTTATATTCGCTAGTGAGATTGAAGCATCCTGGAAAGTCCCACAAGGCATCTAAAGCAGAAGAAGGAAAAAACAATATTTACTGTGGTCCCGTGTGATTGATGTTCATCACAATCCGACACAGAAAGTTTTCTGAATGTGATAGGATAATTGTTGAATCCCCATAGGAGTCATTACTTACCGTAGTACATGCCAAAGATAATGGAAGCACCAAAAAAAGCTCCGATTGTCTGAAAGAGGAAGTACATGGGGAACTTTCTCCAGCGCTCTCTTCCAAGCAGGCAAAGTGAAAAGGTCACTGCAGGATTCAAATGTCCACCTACAGGGGGCATCATGCAAACACCGTGTGAACTATAATGCAGGCATGACGTGATGTAAAAATTTATATTAAGTAAAATTGAACTGATCACACGATCATCGTCATTGCAGTTAGCAAGGAGTGTGGGAATGTGCTTGAGTTTGCTTACCTGATATTTGGCCGCAGACCAGAATGCCTAATGTGGCAGCAAAGCCAAAGGCAAAGTTGACAGTGAGGAACCTGCCGTGGGAACCGTAGCTCAGCACGCTTTGGGCCACGGCGCCGCAGCCAAACATCTAAAAGGCAGAAAATCAGGTTGACTTTAAATAATATGATATTGTTTGCAGTTGTAAATATTTGTGAGGAGCAGTAATGAAAAAACACAGTTGCTGTCAGTGAAAAAGAACAAAAATGCACTTTGTTAAAGTTGCTTCTAACAATGGATTTTTCAGTGTGGTCCCAGCACACAGCCATCTTGTTGGTCATTTTAACACATGAACAACACTCCTTTTGTCATGCATCAAGGTCAAGCTGAGAGATGAAAATGTTCCTGGACGATTGTTATCAGTGAACCCCGGTCAACAAAAAGCTATTGGAGCTGGAAAAAATGAGCTCTATTGTGGTTCTGAAGTCACAGAGGACTAGAGTGATCTGTATGTGTGAACAGGTCACTGAAGTTTCCTAATTTTGAGCGTAAATCTGCAAGAAAAGTTGCAAAAGGGGAACCAGAAAAGGGCTATTCTCATACATTGAAAGCACAAGTTACATGATCACTATATTAAAGTTGGTCTGTTCTGTTAAATAACATGTATACAACAACAACAACAACAAATAACTACCAATGAAAAGATACACATTTAGACAAATCAATGTAAAATATAAAATGGAATGTCTAAACTCACATAAATTATAGATATAGAATTTATATACAAAATATATAGAATGGGAGCCAGTGGGGGCAAGAAAAGAATATCTACCACTATTCTCACAGGGCCGTGGCAGTACTGTCACATGCTTTTGACCACTTCTTTGAAGACAGTGGTCAAAAAAGGATTTCACTATGGAAAACATAAATAAGAATTTACAGCTTTGTTGTTTTGTTTTTGGCCTTTTCAACTGTTTCTCCCCACTTTTTTTAATTGCCATTCTGCTTTTCTTTTCTTTTTTTTTAGATGCTTGGCTTAACAGATCTGTGTGATCCATGTTTAGGCTTTGACTTTGTGAGCCAAAGGATGAGCATGCTATTCAGCAAAACCACACCGCTCAGAAGTTGAGGTTAGGCTTGGGGCTAACCAAAGTGAGAACTGGCGCCTGAGTGGCCAAAGTCACTGAACTCGGTAGTCTGAACCAGTAATCCTGCCTTTGTTTGTTTTCTTTTGCGCATAGGCTTTGATAAATTATATGTAAAAAAACAAAACAAAAAACAAAACAACAACTTTAAAGTCTTTCCAGCTGTGGCCACTATGGCTGGAGGAATTGCGTTTACAGCTTGGCCGAAAGCGTGTGCATTCCATTTCAGTAGCAGATGCATCTGAAGAAGGCCTTAAGGAGATTCTTCCAAATTTGAGACTCACTCACTTGAACTTTCAAAATCCCTCATCAGATTTGACCCTTTCAAAGCCCACAGTCATCACTGCCTCACATTCACACCAGGATTCAACTGCATAACCATGTTATTCATAATACCAATGTTACATTCTTTAACATTTCAAGGGAAATATAGCTACATCTGCAAATTTGTACTGTTCACAGATGAAGGAATAATTTGAAAACTCTGAGCTAAAGGACAATAAAACCTCATTTAAGAAAAAAACATACAGAAAAATTATTTTGTGAAATGGAGGAGATGCACTAGAAAATAGCAAACACACCACTGTCATTATTGCTAAAACTATAAGTCAAGAAAAGAACACACAAAAAAAAGAAAAACTATGGGAAATTTTCCTGCAGACAAGTGTATGCAGCCACAGCACCGCAGTGTTTCGTCCTTAATGTCAGACGCATTAGATTACAAATGATGAACCTTCAGCTTGGAAGTGCATGCTTCCTTACTCAGACTGAATTCTGTTTAAAAGCTCTACATTTAATTGAACGTAAGTGTGACAAAACATGATATTATCCTGCTGTGGATCGCTTCGGAGCAGCAAACAAGACTGAGCCAGCTTATGCATCTAATCATAGCTACTGTAGAACTTTGAACACAGTTGGGGAGCTTGTAAAAAAAAATCCTCTGCAGCCAGCCAACTGAGACACACACTTGGCAACTGTCTGAAGGAAAAAAACCCTCCTGGCCAGATCCCTTTCTCTCAATCCCCACCTGTGTGGCATCTTTTCGAATTCAGCAGGAGGATCTCACAGGGCCGTGGCAGTACTGTCACATGCTTTGATGGAAAATTCTGACCTGCTGCATTATAATAACAAAAGTCATTATCTTCCTGCTTTTCACATTTTAACCAAGATTAATCAATAATCAGTTCTGACACAGACGTGAAAATGTCTGACAATGGATGATTCCTTTTAGATTATTTGTCCCCACATGGACTGAAGTCATCTTTGATGACGCAACAATTTAAAGAGACCAAACCAATGGAGGTATGCAGATACACACCCACACGCGCATACACACACGTGCGCACAAACACACACGCACGCACGCACGCACGCACGCACGCACGCACGCACACACACCCTAAAATGTCATTTATCACTATTAGTTGTTCTATATTTACCAAACAGTTTCATTTAAAATCTAAATAGTGAAAATTACTGAATCATATGAAATAAAATGAAATAATAAGTTCCTTTGGGAGAAGTAAAACCCTTATATGACATGTGTTGAATTTACTGAAGAAGTAAAATCCTGTCAAACGTGTCATTGTTGTAAAGCCTAGATACGTATTGTTCCAGGTACGGACATGTGTCACCTGTCAGGTAACTTCGCCACACCTAGTTACATCACAGCAGTCACAATTGAATCCTTTTTACGTCAAAACTATTTAAATTTGGAGCCGTTTTGCCTGAACGATCGTGAAAGGGAGTCTGGGTGATACTGATTCAAAGTCAAAACAGGATGTTCTAGCAGCATTCAAATTAATAACTTCAAAACTATTTTTATCCACAGAATCAGTTAAACAGTGTCTGAAGTAAGCCACAACTCACTGAGTTTTACACTGCTGTCATGTTTGAAATAAAATAAAAAATGAAGTTATTGTGGCACAGAAAGCCAAATTCAATCCCTAAATTATGGCTTATGAAAAGCAGAACATAAAATTTATTTCCCATTGGAGTAATTATAGAGAAAAATGCAGATTTTGATATACATATTCTACTGCAAACACAAATTTGTCACATGATGAAAAATAAAATGAGGTTTATTTTTATTTTTTGGCTCTTTTTTTGGTAAGTTAATTTATTTAACATGTGACCCTGAACAGCGTGTCACTTTGCTGTTTGATCTTAGTTCACTTTGACTGAGTAAGCAACATTCGTCAAGCCGTTTTATCTCACTGTCATCCATCACTTTCTGCATTCAAAGATGTCAGATAAGAAGGACTGCTATGTTTACGGTTTAGTGAAGAGAAAGACAAAATAATTCTCTGGTGCAGAGTTCATGTCTTATCAGAAAATAGAGTTTACCTTTCATTAGATTAAATATGGGCTGCTCATACAATCGGTATAATGTGAGTGTATATATGACTTTTAAGGATTTACACTGAGTCCCTTTAAAGTACATAACATCTCTTAAGTGTTTTTTTTTATTTTATTGCATACCACAGTTTATCCCTCTAATTGAGCAACTTAAGTAGCATCTGGACCACATGTACACCGACTTACCACAAGGATGAGAGTGCCAAGGCACTCTGCCAGGGCCTGGCGGAGCAGCAGGTTACGGATCTGAAAGAAGCGGGCCAGTTTGTCCAAATAAAACTTCTGTCGACCCATTTTGTCGAAGGCTGGCGAGCTGGTGAGAAGACGCAAACAAGTACACAGGATCTTCCTGAGTGGATCTGAAGGTGGAGGGCCAGTTCTCCTTCTTAAATAGCAGAAATGGGCTTGGATATGTGGGACCTGCCCACTGCACCTCCCGTCACGTGTGACTCACAGACTGGTTTCTCTCACCAGGCTTTTCTTTTTTTTCTCTCCCGCTCCCTAAAAGTTACTAACATGTGCTAGTTTTCCCCACTTCTAGGTACTCTTCATTTAATCTTTTCCCACAGTGTGATAAAATGAAATATGCATTTTGGTCTCTGTAAGAATGATCATACAAACCACAATTCAGTACCTAGAACCACAGTTCTACTTACAGCACTGGAAGAGCAGGAAACCTGTTGCAGATCTAAATCACTTCTCTAAAATTATGGGTGAAGTGCAGCATCGGCCTCTGTAACAAAAAACTAAACCGGTACAAATACCTAAACAAGCATAGTGTTCTGAACTCGCAGAGTCCCTGTTCGGTGCTTCCTCTAACCCACAGAGAACCTGATGTTCATGTTCAGACAAAAAAAGTGAGATGTAAAATAACACATTTCAAATGGACTTCAACAATCACATTTCTAAAAAGAAAGTTTAAATCACAATACTTGGTGTCAGACTCCACTGTGTAATGACACATACCAGCCACGGTATTTAAACTGGTAACATGGAAATATCGAAACATGGGTTGTCTTGATCCACTCATTGAATAAGTTCAACTTTCACTGTCTCCTGTCAACCTACTGTGTGTATTTATGTCAGTACTAGTGATATATATGTAGCATTTTGCATACAGTTTACCAGACTTTGTTTTTTTTTTTTTTTTTTTTTTTTGGCATGTCTGTCAAAACTGTATTGTTGTTTGTGCACATCATGTTTTATCAAATCTGCATTTTCTGGTTTTAACCTATGGCTTTTTATTCCTTTATAATGACACAGGGTTGGTGACAAAGAGGTTTTCCACTGGTCCCCTGTAGCCTAGCTGTTATGTAAAGAGCTTTGCTAGCTGTGCTCAGGTACACACTTGTGAGTCATCAATTTATGTCATTTTAAGTCCTAAGCACAAACTTTCCAAAGTAGGTGAACAACTTTTTCTGTAAGTTTTGGCAGCACAAAATTAATCAGAAAAGCATTGAAATACGTTCAAAGCCAAATTATCAACAAGTCTGATCAAAACAGAGTATACAAGCAAGCAGCATGCAGCCTACCTACATGCTGGACATGAAAATATCAACTGTAAATCCCCTTCCTCCTCAATTCTTAGTCTTCACCACCCGTAGAAACCTAAGTGGATTGATTTGTGTTAAAGTAATGGAGCAGGTTCACCTGATAAAGTGGTCAGTAAGCAAATACAAAAGTCTGTATAAAATTCCAAAAATGTTTTTTTCTAGGAGTTAAATTTATAAGCATTCTTTTACACTTTTGGTCGATAACTAAATTGCACCTAACATTGGCTGGTTCCTCCATCCCCAAAAACTATTTGGATTATAAGGTTAGACTGGAATTAAATATTTTGTCTAAATAGGTCAACACTTTTGTAATAAGAGTAATCCTAATACAGCACATCCTCAGTCAGCTTTGACATCCTAAGTTTCTGAGCTCCTTGCAGTGATGCTCTAAATTCATCTGCAATGTAATTCATGCCTGTTTTATGCATTTACATAACAATCGTCGCTTGTTCTCTCTCAATGTATTTATCGGATTGGTTCTTTTGTCTCTTTTGAAAGCTCATCAGCCCCATGGCACTGTCTCATTCAATAGAAATGTGGTTCCAATTAAAACCAATCAGACATGCCCATGTCATTACTCACAGGCATATCAGTACCTTTCCTGTATTTTTCCATTCATTTTGCACCTTTTTACAGTTGAAAACTTGGGTTCACTGACTCAAGTTTTATGATCTTGCTAAAGGATGAAGTGCAAAAAAATCTGGGAAAATTTTAAGTTCCGCTGCAACTTTAAAAGAACTCGACGCTGAGTCAGCGTCCCTGAGCAATTTCAATAATACTTCTGTTGAATTACATGGCGATACTGACATGGGGAGTTTCACCAAAAAACATGTACGAGCATTTTCTCTCAATGAATTGTAAATTGACATGTTGCATTGCTGAAGGGAGTTTGAGTCATGACATAACTGCCAGGCGTTCGTCATTAGATTTGCACAATTTCTTCTTCTTCTTTTCATTAATATTCAGTATTATTACTCTAACAATTTAGCGAAGCAGATTTTATCTTTGGGTTTACACAATTTAAGTCTTATTGCATGTTGGATTTCAGCTTACATTTCACAGATGTAAGCGCTAGAGCGTTACATCTGTGAAACATGACCCTGCCTCTGCAGATTTTTACTCCTTTGTATTTATATCCAAATAGCTTTCATTGGGGAATGTGTTACTAAAAACTGTATAGCTGATTTAGTTTTAGCTTCAACAAACATATTTTGGCGGTTGCTTCTTGATCTTAAACCAACAACTGAAAACAAAACACTTTTCTTCAGTGTTTTTTCCTGCGGCATACTGCCACCTTCTGTAAAGGATCCTTAGTGTTTGTGAAGTTTAATTTCTTTACTTGAATAAGTATTCTCTTTGCTTTACTGAATTTTGTTGTGTTCCTATTTCATATTCAGTTCTACACAACTTAAACCTGAGGCATAAAATTTGGCCCTAATTGGTATCTCTAGATGATAAGTGCATTTTCTTAAAGGTGAGGGGGACCTCAAAGCGTTAAAGGTACATTTAGGTTCTGATTCTGACTTGTCCACATGGTTTTACTTTGTGATTCTATATTTTTCGGCTTCTAGAGTGATGTCAAAACTAAAGCAAGAGTTGCATTTTTGAGCCATGTGTTTCTAGGTATCTTTTTCCTGGAATAGTTTGGCTCACCATAAAAAAAATAAAAAAAATAAACGATACTAAGAAAGACATGGTGCACAACTTCCCTAAGAGACTTCTGCCACCTTGCTCCCAGGATAATGAGTCATTAGAATAACGAAGCCTCTATCTTGTGTTTTCCTAGTATCTTGTGTCTTCCCTCTTAAAGGTTGTTATGGGTGATCCAGTAAACAATGTGTCTACCAGATGTGTACGACTGTTACTGAGCATGCCAGTGTGCCTGTTGTTTTCCATCATGGAAGACCTAACAGGCGCTGAAAGGTAATGGAAGATTTATTGAGGGACGGGGGCATAACTTTTAGTCAGCTGTGTCTGCAAAACTACTCGCTAAAATGATCTGGTTGTTTACAGCATCTGCACATTTTATCAGGATGGCAAAGGAAAAAGTAACCTGTTACTTCTTCCTTTGTCAATCTAGGAAAATTAAGCCTTTGGGAACCATATAAAGTTATCACAAAGTGATCAGCCTTTTCCGTTTGTTACATTACAACTACCAGCTTCACACATTTTGTTAGAATTGCATGTGATAGACCAAGACAAAGTACCAAAGATAATTCAAACCTTTCAGTGATAAGTAAAATGAACAACACAAAATGTTTATTTTACTATGCCATAGCAGATTGCAGATTCCACAGAGGTCTTGTGTCGGTGGGAGTTGCAAGAATACCAAGCGGTTCTCTTGGGACATTTATAGAAGCCCAAATGGTTCCTACCCATACCATCAAAGTCAACTAGGTACAACATTCATTTCACAGCAAACAAGTGCAAACAGTAGGTCAAAGAGCAGTTTAAACACTAGCCAAGGCAAGGGAAATTTATTTAAATAGCATCTTTCAGCTACAGACGCCTCAAAGAAGTTAAAGACAACATACATTAAGAAAAAGCACAAGCAGGTTAGAATTAATCAGGTTAAAAAAAGTTTAAGACAAAAATCTGGAATAATCTTCCTGTTCACTGTAGGAGTGCACCCACCCTGATCTGATTTAATAACCTTGTTTTAATAACCTTGTTTTAAATCAGATCAGGGTGGGTGCACTCCTACACTGAACAGGAAGATTATTTCAGATTTTTGATGCATGAAAACTAAAAGCTGCTTTAGCACGTTTAGTTGTAAAGTCTGACAAAACTATCGTATTACATAAAGAGGCACACAGCGTTATATATTTATTAAGTTATTTTTCATTTTTAATAAATTAATTACATTTTCACTTTTTATATAGATTTAATTATTGTAATTTGGCACTCTTCTCTCTCCATAGTCTTTCAAGATTGGCCTGTGTTTAGTTCCATCTATTGTTCTATCAACATCCCCGTATCATAATGCTGGTTCGGTGGGGTCAGGTAAAATTGACCTTTGTTTGTTTGGCTTTTTAACTTTACATCATGTCTCCTCACAGAGCAACCCTCTGGGGAGACGGGCCTTCCCCACTCAGCTCCACCAGTGGCAGCAGCAGTTGGGTAATGCGTAGTGGAACTGCAAGTCTGATGAGCTTATCATAAAAAACACTTCTCAGTGCAACGCTCCTGAGGACAGCTGTAAATGGCACAATGAGAGGCATTGTTGTGATGATGTGCTGAAGGCAGAATGTCGGAAAAAGTTGGAGCTTCTTAAAGAGACAAGGCATCAAATGTTTGATACAAGGATTTTATAACAACTGTAGGTATCCCATAAAATGCCGATGTTCCTGGAAAATACATAATACCGCCCCTCTAATCTACGTCAAGAGGTTTTTCCTGCCTGGCCTGCTGGATTTCTCACCCTTCCAGATGCCGTTTGTTTACTGATGTTCTCTAACAAACCTGTGAAGCGTCAACAGAAAAGGTGTGTAAGCTGAGATAAATCACACACAAAGTGGATACTAATTACTATTATGAAGGCAGCTGGTTGTCCTGGATGTAATTTAGGGGTGCCTAAATAAAGGGGCTGAGCACATTTGGAAACCATACTTTTCAAATATTAATTTTTATGAAAATGTGAAAACCATGAGTCCTTGTCTTTCATGTTTGCAATTTCATGTTTGGTCACATTTCTAATACGTGATTGTAATATGACAAAAAAATAAATAAAAAATCAAAATTCATATTTGTGAGGGTTGGGAGGTTGAGGGGACTCGATTGTTAAAAGATAAAAACGGAATGTCTTCACTCAAAAGAAAGAAACTGCTGTGTTGTACCTAAATGTAGATCTGCACCAGCAACATGCATTTAAAATAGATTTTACCCTTCTAATATTTGGGGTCAACTGAAGTTGATTTAGTTCTCTAGAAAGGAGAATTAAACAAAAGCCTCCCTGGCAGAGACCTCACCAACAAAGGTTTCTGTCATGATCTAATCACTACCTGTGGTGCATACAGGATTGTTTATCCTTTCATTAAAATGTGGAACCAGCCCAACTGAAATCTTAGATAAATCTCTGCAAGACCCTGACAGGCAGATTGTCACGCTTCACGGATTCCAAAACACACAAAAACATAAGGCTGAATCCCAAAACATGGGCACGCTCATTAGCATAAAGACAAAGTCTAAGTAAAAAGCAAGTTGTAAATTCATTCCTCCCATAAAGAACATCAAGAATTCAGGCAAAATGATACAGGTGCGTTATCTCTTTGCATATGTTGCATATTTATTTAAGGTGCGATAACCGTCCAGAGACACTTTTTTCTGTATAGTCTCAGTTCTTGGAAAAAGCAAGTTCAGGCAGCAAGGAGAGGGATTGGACGCTGAAATCAAGTCTTAGCAAGAAAGAATACAAGCACACGTCAGTTCTTGGAAAGTCAACGGAACGAATTCTAGGAACTGTGTACAACTGAGGATACACAACAATAAGGATGCATTAAGTACGCCCATGTCTTGTACTGCAGCAAATCATCTCCGTGCAGTCGCATCAATTTGTCTAGGTTGGAATTTTGTGGTCAAATTTGTACTGTGTTAAAAATGATCTTTATTTGAAGAAAAACTGCCAAGTTTGGTCAAATAAAACAAAACAAAACAAAAAATTGCTATGTCCAACTTAAAAAAAATAGTCAAATGGTCATTTGAATAGTCAGTTGTAACATCACGATGTGAAATACAGGTGATATTCAGTTGGTTGATATCAGTAAAACATAAATGCCATTACTTAAAGTTTTACTTCACATTAACAAAATGAGTAAGAACTTCAATTATTTTTAATAATAATGTCTTGCGTAGCTCATTGAAGCTAGGCAAGACATTTCCTTGGTCTATTTTGATCCCCATTTCATTTGGGAAACGTCCAGAATGTGTCCTGATGAAATATTGGAACCCATTTAGATGACCTTTTGCATAGCAGAACATCGACTCTCATTTGATCCCCTTTTTAGATAACAAGACCACTCTCGCACCAGAAGGTGTTTCCAGGCATGCTGTGAACTCCTCTCTCCTGTTTAACAAGTATCATTGCTCAGATCTTTAGTTATTCTATAATTATCTAGTCATTCTCCTACCAATTTCTTCATGAATGGGGGCCAAAACACATCTCATGAAGGCGTACGTAATTTATTCTAAGTTGGGAGCTACCAAACTCACCTTATAAGGGACAACAGCCTCAGGCTTGGACTTACTGATTCGCATCCTGGTAGCAAATTGCGCTTGTGCCTGCTGGAGTTTTCCGCTGGATGGGGCACAAAAGCAAACACAGAACCTCATAATCTGAGATGTTCCAAAACAGGCTTACTTAGTCCTAACCTTAACCTTAACCCTCAAAATTTGAGTCTGAGTGGTAAATCAAGCCCTCGCTGTCTGTAGATTGCTCCCGCATTCTTGGACAATGAAAAGCCTTCAAGCGGGCAGACTCTACTGTAGCGCACCGCTGGCTGCAGGAAACGTCCAAGAGACACTAAGAAGTGACCCACCAGCATGTTGTCTCACCAGCTGTCACAACAGCCATTTTCAGAAACCAAACACCACACTGCTAAGACCTTTGCCTAAGACCATTGCTCAGTCCACATATTTGAGTCTGTTCCCGTGGCCGACAGGCTCCACAGGTTCATTTTAATCTGCTCAGAAACCCGAGGTGCTGAAGCGTTCCCCTGCACCAGCTGCTTGAAAGATTCATATTTAGTTCATATTTTGTCGTTTAAGAAATATCAATGTCCATGTGAGACACAACAATTCTCGCTCCTGTTCAACACTCAGCAGAATAAATTCTCCTAATACGATTAGTGTTGAAAGTTTAAGAAGGAATGTGGTCGTTTGTTTACATGTGGTACATTCCAGAGTCCTCCTCCTGTAGAGGAATGTTCTGGATTATGCGAATGTGCGTGAATCGTCTAGATCACCGTTGCAGTTTCTCCCCAGGGAGGAATCTCTTTTGAGACTATTAAAAACAGACCTTATAACATATGTCTGGGTAATTCTTCAGTATTGTAAAGAGCTTCAAAACCTCATTGTGGGAAAATTCTGTTGGAAATCAAAGTTGGAAAAAATAAAACAAGCAAAAAACAAACAAACAAAAAAATAATTCTAGAATAATCCATGATTTGTCTCTGTTAGGAACTTTTAATACATCAGTAACAATTCGATATCCAGATGAAACCTCTCCGATTTACTCCTAATCTTTGCCGCCAACCATGTCACACCAAACAAATGGGAGAAGGTGAGAAAAAAGTTAGTATCACTCTGTTACTGACGGAAAAGCCCACAATAATCAATGAACTAACTAAGAAATGATGAAAATGCAATAAGAAAATAAAAACAGCGTATCCTCTCCACACTGCTTTACAGCTATGCTGACTTTTGTGACAATATATCAGCATATGAACAACTTGTGAGGCCAACTTTACCCAGGTTTTGACTCCTTCTGTTTCCAGTCTTCAAATACAACAACAGGATTGTTCTGTGAAGGTGACGTCTCTCCCTTCAAACAGCAGCAAAACAAATTCAGTTCAAAAGCTTTTATCTGACCGTTCTTGCAAAAAAACTGCAGCAGCATTTTTACCTGTCTCAACCAAAAACATGTTAATCGGGTCCAGATGGTGAGGAGCTCAAGGTAGAGCGTTTTTTTTTTTTTTGTTTTAGCCAAGGAGCCAGGAGATGTTGCTTTAATTTTAGTCTGTTCACTCTGGTTCCAACAGTGTCTCAGAATCAATTTTCCACACACCGCTTCACTCCGGAGTAAGGCTCTCCGTGGCCCTTCCTGGCTCTGACTCCATAATGCTGCACATGAACGTACTTTGCAAGCTGCATCCAGGAGTTTGATCTATTTCTCAGAGGTCAGCTAAAGGGCTGAGAGTGTGAAGTCTGAACCCTCAGGGTTTGAGATGATGAAGCACATTTAAGCAGAGACCCTCCTTAGGTCCCTTCTCAAAACCCACCTTTATTGGAAATCCCAATAAAGGGCATAGTTTCGTATTAATTTCCTTTGAATCTTCCCCCCTTTTGCCTAAATCATCTGTGTCCTGTTAAAACTTTATTTAGGCTTTCAGTCGTTGTGATACACTTATTTAGTTTTTAATTTATATATAAAAAAAACAAAAACAAAAAAAAACTTAAACATTTACCCCAACAGAAACCCAGCCTTATTATTTACAAGTCAGCATGATTTTGTAGGATGGATAATCTGATGGTTGCACGATCCTCGGCCACATTTTGAGTCATTTCTTAGAAATGCTTGTCAAACTAAATCAGTCTAAAGCCAAAATAGATCTTTCGAAGTTTCATTCATAAGGGCATTAAAGCTGCCTTGTGCTGAAAGATTAAAGCTAATGGCCCAGAATGATAGCTGTGCCTTGAGGGCTGTGGCTGTTATCTACCTTGATATTTTTCCAAGAAAGCATAAAGAGGGAGCAGCCATTTCCTCGAATCCCATACAGCAAGACATCTAAAACCACCAACTACACATGTCTCTGCTTGACGGTGCGTTGACTACAGTTTCTGTTTGAAACGACGTGTATCAAAAACAATGCTCAACGTAATACATCACCAAACAAACGTAAAAAACAAAACAGAATCCAGTTTGAGTTAGAAAATTACACGCTTCACAGTGAGTTCAACTGACAACTCGGTTGACGAAAGGTCAGCCGGGTTGTTTGCTGCCTTACTGCACGCTCTTTTTAAAGTTAACTGAATCAAAACAATAATATTAATAATAAATTTACAGTCTTTTACAGTCTTTATACATTTGATTTTTGATCTAGAATGATTCCATAGTCTCACAATGAGAAATGCTCCAAATAAGTTGGATAAAGATCAAAACTGGCCACATTTCTCTGGATTGGCTTTTATTATTGCTTGGCATATGAAACAATAACAAAAGCTAAAAATCAAACATGAGATAAGGTCTGAAACCGTCGAGGTTTGTCTCTGAATGTACATTTAACGGGCCTATCGACGTGAAGTTAGTACCATATATATGTAATAAATGATCTACTCAAAGAAATCCACACAAGAATCGATTTATGTGATTAATAAAGTGGAATAACAGAGAACAGATGTTGAACGCTTTAAGCAAAGAATGTGCAAAAATCTCCAGAAGGTGGAAATTGGTCAGTATTATAAAAAAATAAGTAAATAAATAAATAAAAAATCTGTTCCCCACCAGTTTTTGGTAAATAATTACCAAGGAACTGCACAAGAAATGCAGCATGATGGGTAAAAACAATGAGCTCTCTGAAGTTCTTCACAATCACACTGGTGCAAAACATGTGCAGATGCATTTCTAAACTTCCCAGTATTGCGCCGAGCCTCGTCAGGGTCATAATCTGCTCCGATAAATCAAAGGAGTGATCAGAAGAGGCGTTCAAGGTCTACTTGTAAAGAGCATTAGGAATGTAGGTGGAATTAGCACATACAGTTTTCCCCACGTAAACAGTGAGTAATGAAACTGCATTGGTCTGGACACTTCTTGTATAAGACTCCACCCTGGAAAAAAAAGCCTGGATGTCAATGTCAACATCAAGTTCGGAGGACAAATTGTCCTGCATATCACCCTAAAAACACCACACGCCAATGTTTGAAATGGTGACAAGAATCTCATTTAAAGCCAAAAAGGTTGACATAAATTTATTAAAACATGAAACAGCCTTACAAAAAAACAAACATGTAGGCTGTCTTTCCAAGAAACGGAATTACAATGTCGGCTGCTAAGGAGACAAAGTTATTCAAGATATTCAAAAAGAAAGAAAAAAAAAAGTGGCGTTTCAGTCTAAAACATCCATTTCTCAGTTCTTGCTTCCACTGATTTCACCAAGCCCTTTCCCATCACTCGGAAGTCTTCCAGGATTGCCTCCACATTGGGAATGGTTTTCACTTCCTCCCCTGTCACCTCAACGCTGCGGGCCGCCATGTGCGACGTCTGAGAGGAAATGTCAAAACATCAGGCAGTCAGAATGATACAAATTGTAACACAAGGATGACTGCAAAACGCTTTTCCAACAGCTGAAAACAATGTTACTCGTTAATGGCAGATATGGTGGGCAGGGTTCTTACTTTAAAAGGTGCAGGGACAAAAGCCTTAGGTTTCCATAAGACTGAGATCACTGTTCCACCATACGGATCGCAGAAGAAGAGGGCCAGGTCTCCAAACGCCTCCTGTAAAAGCAAAATGGAATAGATGAAGAAATGTGGTCATATTTTTCACAAAATTAAAACACTATATTCAAAAACGTGTTTGTTTTTGGGGTTTTTTTAATACGAGGAAAAGTGTAATGCATGCAGTCTGAGAAGCATTACTGAAAAATCACCCTCGGGTTTCTGGGAACAACTGCAAAAAGTATTCATGCCCACTGAACTTTTCAAATTTGGACAAAATGTAACTAAAAAATAATTCATTAGGATTTTATGAGGAAGAAGACAAAGTATTTAATATTTATGACCTTGATGGAATCTGTTACATTTAATTGCTTTGAATGAACAAAAATTTTTAAGTGTGGTGTGTTTTCGATTGCTCTACTTGGATCCCCTAAGATGTGCTCCAGTGAAACTAAATGCCTTCAGAAGGTACTTAATTAGAGTAAGCCCAGCTGACGTGTGTAATTTAATCTCAATCAATTGTTAAGGGAAAAGGTTGTTCACCACAGGAAAACCTAAAATTTAAAACCGATAATAAGCCATGAAGGAACAGGGTTGATAACGGAAACAGGCAAGAGGCTCATGACGACTCTGTAGGAGTTGCTCAGATCCACCGCTCAGGTGGAAAAGTCTACTGACGGGATAACTTTTAATCAAAAACTCCACAAATACAGCTTCTCTTGAGGAGAAAGAGGAAGAAAGTCATCATGTTTCTACAAAAAGCACCTTTTACTTGAACTGTTTTGTTTTGATCAATCCCGTAATATTTCTGGGTTTTCCCATCAAAGTCAAAAGGGAAAAAATATGTCTGCAGGGCAGTTTAGGACTCACTCTGAGCTCTGTCAGGTAGAGAGACACAGGGTTGTAGTCGACGACAGGGAACGCTCCTCCAGCCTGATCCGCACCGTTACTCATCACTCCCCTGCTGAATGTGACAGCTGGAGGGTCCACAGCATGTCTGAGCAGAGGAACATGCTTCGGGTTCAGGTAAATTAGGACATCATAGGCATCAAGTGGAGGACGCATTATAACCTAAAGCGCAAGGGAGAACAAACAAAAAGCATTAAGGGGGTGTGTGTCTCTAGTCAGAACTCATCCATTTTAATAACCGTCTACGAGGAGTGTGCTTGTGATTGAATCCAGGCACCCACCCTGACATCTTGCATCTGGCTGCCGTCCATTAGCTGATGTTCCAGAACTTTTAGGCTTTCGGCAGCCACTGTCATCACACGCTGAAGCATCTGAAGTTGCATGAAACAAAGACGTTCTAGACTGAAAAGAGGTTCTACTGAAATACATCTTTTATCAGTTTCCATAAGAGTTGATTAGCACTCAAATTGACAACTACAAAAAAACTCACACAGAATGATAAAGATAATTGGATGCTAAAAAGCAACACAAGCAAAAAAAAAAAAAAAGATCACATTCTACTTTACTGCTGTTTTAGACTGTGTGACTTAAGAAATGAAAAATGTCCCTTTAATCAAACATATGTATACATTTTGAAAAGAAAATAATTTAAGAATAATTCTCCCTCAAAAATATCATTTTTTAAAACACTACAAAGCAAGATTAAAAATCAATCAGCTTTGAAGATAGAAATTCTGCCTAAGTGAATATTTTAGGTTCTGATATCTATGCTATGTTTAAAACTAATGAGCCATTTAAACATTTCTTGATTACTGAATAATTCGTTAATGAGCTCCCTCTAGTGGTGTTTTAGAAAAACTGCAGAAACATCTGGGTATCAAAGAGTTTTGCTAGTTTTAAATTAAGTCACATGGGCAAGTGTGAATCAGTTTGGGAGTAAACAGGCTACTCAGTCTGTTTTTTTTCTTTCCCCGTGCCCCCTGGAAATCTGCAACAGCATGGCTTTTAATAAATAGGCTTAGAATCTCACTTTTTTGTTTAAAAGCTGCCTCACTTTTGAGAAACTCTGTAGCATATATGTTCTCTATTACTAACAAAGACGTAAACCTGCAGTCACAGGCCTGGACCAGCACTTTAAGCGTGCCTGTTGCAGCATATCCTATCCACATTTGTGACCTTAAGGTATAGAAATGTTTCTATAAACATCGTTTCTATCACAAAAATGGAGTTCAATATCAAAATTCAAACTGAAATACTTCTTCTACGGGGATGAACGATTGTGATGTGCTCAACTTCCTTGAGTGTTTGTCTAAAACAAAACTCCATTTCATATCTTTTGTATCAGAGAGTTGTAAATATTGTACATCAATACATTGGAACATCATTAAAAACAACTTTCAGAAAATCAATTTAAAAAGTGAAACTAAACTATAAGGCCCGAACAGCTGCAATAGAAATTTCATTGTGTCAATGTTGTGTGCACAGTGTCCCCTCAGGAACTGGTTGGGGCTTGTATTCCAGATCTGGCATGCAGGTGATCAGCCTGTCCAGATCTGCTGAGGTGGAATGGAAGCATTCAGCTTGTTTGTATCGTTTGGTTTGATGAATCATCTTCTTCCTGAGAGTCCTGCTTAGTGTCCAAGAAGACATTAAGCTCAATCCTGGTACTTTTGTCAATGTGGACATGTGCCAAGTCTACATAAGCATTTACATAAAGCTTTTCAGCAGAAGTAAGCATGAAGTGCCACGACTTTGGACTTGGATCAGATAGGATGGCTTCCTACAGAATGTCCTGGATTCGCCTGTGTGAGGGGATTCTTAAAGCACAGACTCCAATGGAGTTTCTTTAGCAATCCTCTCAAGGATTGCTTCTATCACACTTTTCCTCTCCTCTCAACATTCCATTAAAATGCTTGGATAAAGCACTATGCAGGGTGGCAATGTGGGTTGTCTTACAACATTTGAATACCGACCTAGAATCTTCTTTGGCGCTGACCTTTGGTGTGTCTTATCCTGCCTGAGGGAGGTATCCATGACCATTTAATGAACTACTGTCAAATCAACACATTTCACTCCAAGTACATGTGTCGCCAGATTTCAGTATGAAAAAATGTCTGTTTAATATGTTTTACGTAATATTCATATTTTCAGAGAGAATTAATGATTGATTTTCAATAGTTATCAAACATAAGACAATGAATAGAAATAATCATTTCAAATATGTAATAAACATGTAAATAAAACTGCAGTACCAGGGAAACAGCTAGGCAGTCTATCTAAAATTATCATTGTCAGACCACACTAAAAGGATATTCCGCAAACCTCTTTGTAAGACTAGATGAGGATACCGTGCCATTTCCTCACGATGACATCACTGTAAACACGTCACAGCTCTAAGATCCTGCTCTTTTTGCAGGCGGTATAAAAGAGAAGCTCGCTTATTAAGACTGCATTTGTTGGAGAGCAACAGGAAACCTATCTGGGTCACTATGGGAGGCTGCTGGGCGCTTTTCTTTTATGTGCAACTTTGTGCCACTGGACTCTTCGCTCAGACTCAAGGACAGGAGTACAAAACGAAATATTTAACTTACTTCACTACGACAGAGGATGGCAACGAAAGGCAGCTGGTGAGCTACAAGTTTTGCTTTCGCCTTTATTTGATGCTCGTTACTTTGGCATAGGTTCATGCTATTACGAAGAGGGGAGTAATCTTACAGCTTAAATGATTAAATTCTGGTTTTGCAGATCAATGACTTACATCAGGTTTTGGAAAGACTTCAACACAATCAATTCCCAGCTCTAAGAAAAAAACACAGCTATCTGCCAGCGGTAAGAAATGCAACAACTCAGTCTGATTAAAAAGCATTTACTAATGATTCATTTTTTCCCTTGAGGATCAATAAAGTATATTCTATTCTAACTTGTGTTGCGTTACAGTGTGATCCAGGAGAACAGTGCGCTTTAAGAAAAGGATCCAGGATTGGAAAACTATGTGACTGCTCACTTCCCAGGACGTGCAACTCCTTTCTCCACCGCTGTTTATAATTCTCAGCATATTTTAAAAAGTCTAATGAAAAAGTTGTCCACTGTAAAAAATGTGAAAAATAACTAAAATATACACATGCATTTTAAGTATCCAGCCTGGCCTGACTCATTTCTTCTCATAAAACCTGTTAAATGTTGTGTTTTTGCTGACCTGCACGCTGGGTGCCCGTCTGGTCCACAAAGACGTCTTTTTGTCTTTAGGCGTTGCTATAAACATGACGGGCAGAGACTCTCTGGAGGCCATGAAGTCATTCTTGATCTCTGTGTACTCTGCGGCTGCACGTGACAGAGAGGCCAACAACAATTCAACTTGACATAGAAACATCGGCTCATATAGGGAGGATGTGAAAGCATGCCGGGAGTGTAAACAGAAAGAGGTCGGCCGGGGGTTTGTTTTGCGGTTGAGAAACGGGGGGTGTGTGTGTGAGGGAGAACCTGCCTGTGAGCTGCTTGTTGAGGTTGACTACCAGCGGGTTGTTCCTCCAGTCAAAGGCGGAGAGCAAACGAAGGAATCGGAGGAAACCCGCCTGCGGAGAGCTGCGGAAGAGGGAGAAATTCATTCACATGACCTACTGAACAAAGCAGGCCAACTGCTGGGAGACAGAGTTAGACCAATGATTAAAAAGTAGTACTAGCGTTTACCCTGGAGGAGTAAAGGGGGCAGGCTGCAGGAAAAGCGATGCCACCAGCAGATCCGCCGTGTCCTCTGTGATGTCTTCGCTGAAGAGCTGAGCCGCGAGCCAGCGCTTAGCCAGGCGACACACGGCTCCAAAACACGGCTGCTGCTGCTGGAGACTTCAAACAACGACAACGACAAAAGAGATGAAAAGCAGATACACGTGAGCAGCAGGTAGGACAACAGTGAAGAAACTGGAAGGAGAAATGACCTGCAACTACCACATAACCAATTCAAGAGACATTTAAAAAATAATAATTAAAAAAGACACATGAAAGATCTCTAAACTCAAGTTTCTAATGCAAACTCGACAAACGTACCCATGCAACGTGCTTGTAAGGAGGGGTTTGTGAACAGTGGTCATCTCCAGAACCTGAGCCTCCTCATTGTCCCTGACAACCAGCAGGCCTTCAGCATTCACACTCTCCCTCAGCACCTGAGGCTCGCGGTGGTACGCCACCTGGATCCGGAACACCAAACCATCCTGGAAGCAAAAAGAAGATTAAAAAATGCTTAAAAACAAAATTATGCCACTTATTAAACAACACAACAGACAAATTATGATATTCAGCCAGCAATTTTGATCAGATATAATAATTTTGGAAGCAAACTCTACATAACTCCAAATAGCAAAACTTCAATAGAACTTTAAAATGGCAGCAGTATATACCTTCCACACATCTACGTGAGTGGGACAGGGCGAGCAGGTATAGTCGTGGTGCTTCTTAAGCATCTCTGCCAGGCTGATGTGGAAAGCAGCTCGAATGTGGCGGATTGCAGTTCGGTCAAGAGGCCATTTGCCACTCCCCTCCATGTGACAAATAACTGTAAGAACAAAAAAAAAACAGTAAGAAAGCGAGGAGTATTTAAGTGTATACGTCCCTTACGTTTTTTTTTTTTTACATTCTGCCACATTACAACCCCAAACACTGGTGTGTTTTACTTGAGTTTTATGAATTCAACACAAAATAGCACATAGGAAAACAATGCTGGGTTACAAATACGTTCTTATAATGAAAAATCAAAACAGTGTAGTGTATTAATGCTCAGTTCTCCTGAGTTAATACATTGTAAAACCACCCTTGATTGCAATTACAACTTCTAGACATTTGGGGTCGCTGTGCAGTGTCTGCTACTCCAGAGTCATCATGGCCCTCTTGGTTGGTTCTCTGATAAATGTGCTCATTTATTCTGAGATTAAAAATTGCACACAAGTAGACTATCTACCCATTATATAGTCTAATGTAACCCATTACCCATTTGAAGGTAATGGGTTACACCACCTTTCATATGGGCGTAACAGATGAGGACCTGGGTACAAAGATAAGCTACAATATTAGACTCTTATTACAGGAAAAAATTAGTGTGAAAACCAGTAAAATCCTTTCCTTCCACTTCACACACAAATTATATCTTTTGCTGACCTATCCCATTAAAATACATTAAAGAGAAAAAGTTGGGGACATGTACAGTTAAAGGAACTGCATTTTGGGAAGAATTTTAACTAAGGTAAAACTCATGTTTGATTAGAAGAAATCAAGTTATGCCTATGTTTGAAAAAGAGTCATAACTAACAAGTAAGGCCAAGGTTAAATTAAACAACCATCTGACAACAGAAAACTTCTTCATCAACTGCTGGATGTCGCTGCACCAACCTGTTATGGGGGTGAGATAATGTGGGCAAGGTTTGCCTTCCTTTGGGACCAAGAACCTACAAGTCTTTTCTCGCTCAAAGAAGGAATAATCCAGCCTCACTGGCTCTGGAGGAAAGACCTGGAAAGCAAAGCTCAAGAGTTAGAACTACAGAAGAAGCAAAGTTCACCTAAACATAAAAAAAAAAAGTAGTAGAGATGTTTGCTATTATAGATGACAAGTATTACCTGTGTGTATCTAAGGGCAGGGTGGGCTCCTTGGACTGCAGTAATAGAAAGTGGCAGACCTTCCAGTTTCCACAATTTCCTGCTCAGGTCATCGTACGACTGCACAACAAGTAAACTTTCCTCTTCCCCAGTACTAGGCACCTAAAAAGCACAACAAGGAGCAGACTTTAAAAAATCTGATCTGAATAAATCTAATAAAGCAAACACTGGAAATTGTTCTAAAAAGCAGATACAAGCACAAGTATTCTGTTACATATGTTTTATCTTTCTTTAGGACTTTCTTGAACTAAGATATATACTGGATTTTCAGCTGGACGAATCTAAACACAAATAGCCAACAAAAAGGTTTTATTTTTTTGGCTTATTCACACAAATATTTTATTGTGAATAACATACAGAAAGAAAATTCAATTGAACTAACATGCATTGGCAGCAAGTGCTACATAACGAAAGCAATATCATTGGTCAGTAGGAAGTTCTTACACTAAGAACAACAAAAAATTAACCTTAAAACAAAAATAATTAAAACATTACCAATATTGTCAATCATTTAAAACAAAAAGCATCAATTCGTCATAGTGCTGCAAAAATAATAGGACAGTATTATTTGTAATCGTTATTTAATGCCATCTGTAACATTCAGATCCATTTTGATAAACATATCCGCATAGTACTGTGAAATGTGCGCTATAAATAAATTTCACTTAAATAAAAAAAAAACAAACTCGAGTTAAGCTAAGGCTTTGCAGCTTTTGTAATGAAAAAAATGGTTCAATCTCAAATATTTACCTCATTTCCTGTTGTGATGACGTCATCTACCATGGTCCCGACAAAACGCACACAGGACTCTGGGATACCTGCGTGTCTGATAGAAAAACAAAAAAGGCTTTGTTGTTCATTTTTAAAATACAACCCGTAAACAGAAGATTTGCTAAAAAAAAAAGAAGCCTTTGGTCGTTTAACTCCTTTGTTTGCCAGAGCCGTCTAAAGCAGCAAGAGGGGGCGTCACCACGGCGAGTTTGGCTTTTAAATTCTGATTTAAAAGGATGAAGCGCACGGTGAGGAGACGGAGCTCCGCGTGGAGCTACTTTGAACAAGTGGGCGCGAACTTCGTCCGCTGCAAGAAATGTGACGCCGAACTCAAGTATTGCGGCGGAGCCACCAGCACCATGATATCCCACATGGCCGCGAAGCACCACGTGTCCATTCCGTTGCGGTCCGCAGCCAGGGGCTCTTGGAGCGAGACGCCGCCGAGCTGGAGGGCTCCGGACACCGAGGAGGAGAGCGCATTCAACCCGGAGCGGGAGCCCTCGGAGAGGAGGAGAAACAAGCGGAGCTCCGTGTGGGACGTCTTCGTCAAAGTGGACGAGGAGGTCCACTGCAAACTATGCGACACTAAGCTGAAATACATGAGCAGCACCACCAGCATGATGTACCACATTAAAAACAAGCACACGGAGAACCCGCAGAACAACAGCGTGGCCATGCCCACGCAGGCACAGGTAACTAAACTCGTCACTAACATGATAGAGAAGGACATGTTTCCCATCAGCGTGGTGGACGGGGATGGCTTCAGGGAGCTGCTGGCGGATATTGTGCATAGCTATAACGTGCCCTCTGCTGATGAGATCACGCGCAGTATTGAATGCCATTATCAAGAGAAGGCAGCAGACCTCAGGATGCAGCTGGCTACAGTGGAGAAAGTGGCTCTCACTGCTGATTTTTGGACAGCCATGCCATCTCAGAAGTACATGACAGTGTCCTGTTCATTCATAACAGAGGACTGGCAGGGAAAGTCAGCTGTGCTCCACACACACAAGCTGCCCTCAGGAGGCCAGCTCACCGCAGAGTGTGTCGCAGAGAAGCTGTTCAGTACAACACAGGCCTGGATGATTGCAGGAAAAGTTCCTGCGTGTGTGCATAACGACAAAGAAAACATCCAGTTAACCCAGGGCGTTGCCCAGGTGACCTGGAATTACGTCTCTTGCTTCGCCACAACGCTGCAGCTCGCCGTCTCCGATGGCCTGAGCGAGGACGTTCTCCAGATCATCTCCGCCGCAGGGAGACTGGTCCGGCACTTCAGCCACAGCTCGCCGGCGGCCCAAGCCCTGAAGGAGAAGCAAGCGCAGATGTGCCTACCGCAGCACAAGCTCATTAGGTCCAACAGAGCCAGGTGGGACACGGTCTGCGACATGTTCCAGTGCTTGCTGGAGCAACGGTGGGCGATTAAAGCCGTCCTCTCAGACCGCACAGTCACCAGCAAGCACGAGGCCCAGACCCTGGAGATTGGAGACGACTGCTGGCAAGTAATAGAGAACTTCACGCCTGTCCTGGCGACTCTGAAATGGGCCACGACGGTCATATCTGCCGAGACGGAGGTGTCCATTTCAAACATCTACCCGATAACGTTCAGCCTCGTCCAGACGCATCTGGTTCCAAAAGAAAACGACGTTGAACAAGTCTCGAGTTTCAAACTCGCAGTGCAGAAATCTCTAAGAGATCACATGGAGGTAGTCTGTCTTTAAAGCTCAATTTTTACCTTAAAGTACAAAAATCCTTTGCACAGTTATTAAAGTGATTTTTACTATTTGCAGGTGGACTCCAGTGATTTGGCTTCCAACCCGGCTCTGATCGCCTCCATGCTGGATCCTCGCCACAAGCACCTCAATTTCCTGATGCCAGCAGGGAGGCTGGCTGCCAAGGTGAAGCTGCATGAGCTCGTCTCGAAGCTGGATGCCAGCGCAGCTAGCCCCAAAGACGAACAACTGGAGACTGAGGTGACACCTGACCTCAGCCAGACGGCCACAGCCAGAAAACCACCAAGCAACACCAAAAACACCATGATGTTGCTTCTCGGAGACAACTACAGCTCGTCTTATGCCACGGACTCTGAAGCTCAGGTAGATTACTACCTGAGAGACATCGCTCCCTCGCTTGACATAAACCCCCTCGACTGGTGGAGGCTGAATGGACCGAGGTTCCCAAAACTGGCTAGTCTGGCGAGAGAGTACCTGTGCATACCGGGCGTGTCGCTGCCGTCTTTGTTAACGGATGCGGGGCAGAGCTTTGCGGTGATGCGAACAAGGCTTAACCCAGAGCATGTAAACATGATGGTCTTTCTCAACAGAAATGCATCAATATAGCAAGGCAGGGATACACTGAATGGCTGTTGCACAATTTAGAAGCAAAAAGCAGAGATGTAATGAAAGTATTAAGTTAGTTGCTGCATGCAAACTATGACAATTCATTGTTTAAAGTTGCAATTTTTATGAAAATGCTACATACGAGATCATAGTCTGGGTTTAGAATTTTGTTCTCCAACAATCAAAAACGGGCTGCACTGTTTTCTTGCAGCAGTGGATTAATGGTGTAAGAAAATAGATGGATGGTCAAAAATAATTGTTTCCTTATCTATTGAATAAATTCATGTTCAGAAGATACGTTTTGGCTGCTGAAAACTCAATGTGATTGTGTTTAAAAATAAAGTGCAAGAACTTTATTTTAAAGTTCAAAGTCTGCAGCTGAATCTGTTTCAACAAGACAAGACATGAGTATAGTTAATAAAGCGGCACCATTATTTTTAAAGAGAGGCAAATTAAAATCTCAACTTTTTTTTATAAAAGTCACTGCAAGGTGAAAACATGTTAAATTCATTGGTTTGACTCCAATGTTGCATTTCAAGTATTTCCACATGAACATTTCTCTGGTTTCTACCTGTCTGAAGTCATTGGATGAAGCTAAAAATTAACTGGGTGGAATTTTGTTTTTCCGCAGTAAAAAAAAGAATCGGCTGGTTAAACGATGACAAGATGAACAACATATGAAGTCAGCTGCCTAGTAATTCTGCAGTCCTATTTTTGTTTTACCTTCAACTTAAGCAGTTTATTTTCACTAACATTACAGGAACTGGAATCTGTGACTGAACATGAATGATCTGATCAAAGAGCCAATTTTATTTTTTGTGAGGTTTTGTGAAGCTACCAGAAATGATTCCGTTACCTGCAGAAGATTTACGACATGTCACAGTGAGGTTGTAGACAAGTTGATTCTCAGAGTTGTGGAAAACCGATGGCTAACAAATAAAAGAATTATATAATTTGCATATAATCCAATATTAGCCAAGATTAACCATTTACCATCTTTAAAAGAAACCGTCCTTAAGTTTGCCATTTTATTTGCGTCCATCTACTGCAAAAAAAAAACCTTTAAAAAAGAAAACCTCTTGAGTTTGCATCAAGCTGTCAAAAGCATTGAAACAGTCCTGTGCTTTTACAGGTAGCAGTCAGATAGAAATGAGGGCCTAAAGTGATGCAATGTCATTTAACACGGACGTCGTTTTGTTAAGAAAACAGGAACAATCTTAAATGTTGTCCTCCACTGGAAATGTAGATTATCGTCATCCATTAATGTAGTTCTGTATGTCATGTCTATGCACATTTTCAGGTTGAGTTTATAATAATAAAAATGGGGGAGCCTGTTGGCCTAGCTGTGGAACTTCTACCATTCTGGGGACTTTACTTTTTGAAAGAAAACTCACTGTGATGTAGAACCTTTCAATCGAAAGAAAACTGAATCTGGTTACAAAGTGGATAAGACTGCAGACTATAAATTGGAATAAAAACCACAGGAAAAAACAAATACATTGTCTATTTCTAGAATTGTAACGTGGTTAAGCTGAAAGTTATTCCTACACCTGGCAGATTCAGATTTAAATTCTTTCACAACTTCTTGGCTCCTTTCAGAGCCAAGACATACGTATTTTGTGACACAGCGTGTATGTCTCAAAAGGCTGGAAAAATATGTGAAAATTTTAATTAAAAATATATACCATTCTCAATTAATGAAAAAAAACAACAACTTTATTGGCAATATAATGATCAAATCCTTCCTATAGTTGCTGACCAGCTTTATGCATGTTCCCACTGGGATTTTTGTTAACACTGATCATCAGCTCCTAGTCTTTGAGGTTGGAAGACCTCCTTGCCATCACCCTAATCTTTTAATTCCCTCCACAGTTTCAGGACTCTGGCTAGGCTACTCCAAAATATTAAATATTCCTTCCAGCCATAAGAAACGTAGTAAAATAAATATAAATCTGCTAGAAGTATGAATTACTTTGGCCTTATTAACAGGAAGAAATTTGTGAACCAAACTAAACAGCCGCATTTCTATTAGTGATTACCATCAACCCTGTTAAAGTTTAATACATACAGCTGCAGTAAGTGTGTGACGATCTGTTTGGGGACCAGCCTCCTTTGGGACGCGCTCTTTCCGTCCCACAGCACCGCCTCGGTGATGGCGCCATCCTGGAAGCGACGCAGCTCGGAGCGAGAGCCCCACAGCTGACGGAACTCAGCCGCCTGGCGGAGAGACGGCACACCGGTTTCTTCTTTTTAAAGTTGAAACATCGGGTTTCATTTCGAAAGAAAGGGAACTAACTAAACACACCTAAAGAATTTACACAAATTCCTCTTTAAGAAAAGTTTTAGTGTTGATGTGAAATAATGAAGAATAATGTTTATTGTAAGGTTTTTATGCAATCTGAAATCTTAATCATTTGAAATTCAAAATTTTATTACTATAACATATATTTTTTTTTACATACAAGTGTTGCAACATCTGAACTCTCCTTAATGGTGACAAAATGACCATAACTCTTTAGCCTCAGTGAGGAATAAATGATTACTTCCATAACTACCTGGGGGCTGTCTGCAGGTGGGCCTTTTTCCAGGACAGAAGCTGCTAGCTCTGGGTTCAAGAGCAAACCAAAGGAAAGGGGAGGCTGAGCCTTGTACTTTGGGGCTTCGCTCTCCACAGACCACTTTAAGAAAAGAGAGAGAAAAAAAAGATATATAAGCTCATATGTTAGCCTATATTTTACTCGACTAGGCTTAGAGAATTGCCCAACCTCTGGGTCAGGAGGCAGGGAGTGGGTGAGGAGGTGAATCCTTTGGCCGAGTCCTTGTTGGAGCAGCGCCAGAAGAAACGGCAGCACAGTCTGGATGTAATTCCCACTGTGGTCCATTGACTCACTGAGCAGGTTCTGTTTCTTACAGGTAACCTGGAGCTTCACCAAGTCACATAACCTGAGTGGGGGTTTAATGGAACAGTTCTTTTCTTAGGTTGAGTTAAAAAAAAAATATCCTGAAGTGAATAACTGAAGTGAGTAATCAAGCTACTAATGTACTTTTTATCCAAAATGCAAGACAACACAAAAAAAATGTAAAATTGTGGCACATATTTGTATTCAGACCCTTCACTCACAATATTTAGGTGGTGAACTCTGAATTCATTCATATTTTCAATTAATTCATTCATTTTAACCCAGCTGAATTAATGGTAGTCGTGGTTGTATTGTAACAAAATAGGGGAGGAAAAAAAAAAAAGCCACTTTTGCTGGGCACTGTAGATGGATTGTGTTGGAAGAGCTCAAACGTACTGGAAGACGCAGTCGCTCGTCCTGATCATTGGTTTCGGAGTCATGAGGAGGCAGTGGAAGCCGTCCACCGTTGGGTCGTCCCAGAACTGCATCGAAACCGACGCCTCGTGCTGCAGCTGGACACCAAAAACGTCAAGCCAGGTCACTTAACATCACTGGGCACAAACGCTGTAACTTGACCAGCTTTTGGTATTAGAAGTACTTGCCTGTTTATAGGTGGAAGCGGTCATGTCTGCACACATGTTAAGATGTCCTGACGGGTCAACAAACACAACCTGGAAAGCGTTGTGGAACTCGGCAAGAGACGGCTGCAGGAGAAAAAAAAAAAAAAGACAAAGAAGAAACGAAAAATATTAGATTTTGAAAAGTAAAAGTCTGGACAAGTGAAGTGTTTCACATTTGAGTTAGTTCTCTCACAGCTGTGGAGTCGGGATCCTTGGCCAGGCTTATCCCGCTCACAGTCAGGTCCGTGGAGGCTAAAAGGTGAAGAAGAATTGAGGATTCCCGACAATCACACAGTGGAATTTAAGTCTCAGAAACCAAAATGGCAGATCTAGGCTGCTACTAACTTTACCTAGGAAATTCAAGCTGTTTCGAAGCAGCTGATAGGCCGTCATGGTGTTACTGATCCGGTGATTCATCAACAGGTAGGCCAAGAGCATGGAGGCAAGGAATCCATTGAAGCAACCAGCACCCTAAGAAGACATTTTGACAAAAATGCAGCTGTCATATCTTGAACAGATAAGCAATATGAAAAGCGTGTAAACCACGTAGTGCAAGCTGCCGACCTGGTCCAGCTCTCTTTGATGAAGCCAGACTTTCAGCAACGCTACCCCATCAGAAAAAGCCGAGCACTGGGAGCCGATGGCAGACAGAAACTGGAGGTGAGCCCTCGGCAATAAATCTCCCAAAATAGAGCCGTTGTAGTGTGGAGTCGGAGGTTCGCTGTTCTCTGAAACACAAGTAAATGAGAAACATCTGATAATCAGAAAAATCTTAACGAAGTTGAGGAAAACTACCTGCTCACCGTCGGAGTCAAATTTCTGGCAAAATACAGATTTTTGACCATTCACATGAAAATGGTAGAGTTCATTCCAGAAGCTTCATGTAAATCTGCATTATCAGTTCCAAAATGAGTTTTAACACATGCTTTGGATCTTTGTCCTGTTGGAGAAGCCAACTTTGTCAAAGTTTCAATCATCTGACCCAAAACGTCACCTTTGGACAAAAACAATATGGAGATTTTTGGCCACAACAGCAGTGAAAGCATGGCGAGTGGTACATGCTGCCAGTGGTATTAGTGCGGATTTGACCAGAAAAGTATCAATCTGACCCTCATAGAAAATATTCTGCAATAAAATCAAACTTGTATAGCCATTTTAGGTTAAAATGCCCTGAAATTGTATTATTGTCACACCTGACACAAAAATGGATGGACAGATCAGAACCTATTAGTCAAATTACTGATAATCAGGGGGGAAAGGTTGTGGTTATTAGATGGGAAATAATTGAATTTAAATTGAAATAAATGGCATCTCTACCATCGTTGGAAGCCTGCAGTCCAGTATACCACTCTGTCCTGATGTTATTCCTCTGGGGGTGGAAACGACTGGGCTTGAAGAACCCAGGAGGCGGGCAGACATGAACACAGACGGTGAAGCTCGAAGAGTCTTTGCCTGAAACCCCCCCCCCCCCCAAAAAAACAAACAAAACAAAAGCAAAAGGTCACCAAAACACATCTGATCTCAGATAGTATATTCAACACAATATAAGCAACATCGTTAAAATCTTGAAGAATTTCATATGGTAGGCTGTTCATTTCAAATTATTTACCAGGGGGACTCAGCAGCAGGACCGGTTTGAGTCTGTTCCCATGGAGACAGGAATAACGCAACTCCCCGACGTCAGACGAGGATTTCAGGTGTTGGGCAAGTCCTGCAAGATAGAGGGCCCTTTTCCTGGGATACCTCTGGTTTAAGAAATCTTTTGGGTGCAAAACATCCTAACAGGAAAGAACAAAATGAACTATTGTCAATAAATCAAGATTTATTTATTTATTTTTTTAACAACTATAATCAAGTCAAGGCTCAAACAAACATTGAGGCTTTAAAGGGATGGCTTACAGCTGGGATTGTAGCAGCGAGGTCCACCTTGATGTGTGGCTTAACGCAGGTGCCCAGGGGGTAGCTCCCGATCAGATCAACAGAAGCCGGAGGGGCCATGTGAAACTTTCCCTTTGTGGCTTTGGGCACCAGGAGAAAAGGAACCTTGACTGCACCAGACAGCCACGACAAATCGCTTACCTGAGCACAGAGTGAGAGATTGAGTGACAAGCCTAAGTCGTGCAACAGAGATAATACTCTGTGTCTCACTGTGAAGCCTGTTCACTTCTCGCAACAATACACACCTCAACCTTTGGCGACACCGGCACAGTCTCGAGCAGCTCGGTGACGGTCTTAACGAAAGAGTCGATTTGCTGTTTCCTCCGTTCACTCAGGGAAACCTCCTTCAGCAGCTCCTCCATCTGTTATTAATGAAAGGTGTAAGATAGTGTTTATTTATAAAACAAAAAAATCTTTCATGCATTCAAACAGTGAAAAGTGCTACACAAAATAGGCACCGACATAGTCATTCAAATGGAATGTACACCTTTGCAAAAAGAACTTGGAATTAGTTCAAATTGTTCAAAACTGCAATAAACATACTGAAATATTTAAATAGATATAAAAATGCATAATTAAAGCAAAAATAGAAGTAAAATAACAGGAATATCATAAGTTGATGTTGTTTAATATGTAGACCTTAAAAATGACATAAATGACTAAAACTTTTTTCTTAAAAGTATACGTTAAACTGTAATCGCATCAAATGCTGCTTTTCCACATATAATTACATCAGCTCGCATGTGTTCACATAATTAAGCGATATAAAATAACACATAATTTAAAAAGTCATTACATTGCAATAACTTCAGTAACATTAATTATTAAAACGTCATTCCTCTGTGATCTAAATCCCTACTTAGACTGGGATCAACAAGCAGAATCAGCATTCTGAAGCAAACATAATTTGTAACCTGGAGCAAAATGGAAAAAACAAAAAACAAAACACACAGCACATGAGCAGTGAATTAGAAAGTGGAGTGCGGGTGAGATTCAAAAGCTACCCAGTTGACTGGTAGGATGAAGACAGACTTGACTGGTCGCCAGTCAGCTTAAGACATTTTAATAAGGTTTATGAAGAGCCTGACTCAATCAAAACAGAAATACAAAAACAATCTGATCTTCCAGGCTGATTCAGAGTGAGAGAAACAGGACAGAAGCCTCTCACCTGCATCTTCAGAAGGCTGCAGTGGAACAGGCTTTCGGCTTCTTTTAGGTGATTTAGCTCCTCGGCTGTTGGCGGTCTGTACAAATCATTCCGGGACAGTTTCACCGGATGGTAGACCACCTCCTCCTCTTCACCGGATTTCACCCGTTTGGGTTTGTTCGGAGCACCGAGCTGCTCTTCTCCATCACCAAGAGAGAAATCAGACGGAGGCATCTGGAGAACAAACGACAATGGATCAACTTCAACGTGATGCAACATATTTTGACACAGACGCATCTCAATAAATTAGAGTACCATGAAAATGTTTTACTCCAGTAAAACTTTGATGTCTCCCACACACAAATATATATATAATATACAATTGAAAGAAACTTTTTCATATATAAATTTTGTATTATCTGTATTATGGCCAGGGAAGACCACTGACTTGAAAGTTGTCCAGCAAACGGCCATTCACATCTTTATTAAGGAGGTAACCCATAAAACGCAATAGCTAAAGAAGCTATTTATTCAGAGAGATTCAAAGTATAATAATGGGGAGTTGAGTGGAAAGAAAAACTGTGGTCTAAAAAGGTGTCCAATTAACAAGGACAGTTGGAGCCTTTAGAGCAACTTGCTGAGACACTAAATTCTGTATTATACTTGTCTTTACTGTAAGCCCTAATTATACACGTTAACAGAACTAAAGGCTCAGTCTGTGTGTATTCAATCTGTATACAATCTATATTCATTGTGAGTTTTACACACTGAAACAACGTAACTTTCCAGAATATTCCAATTAAAACGAGGTACTAGCATTGATATCTAGCATTTAAAAACTACTCCAGTAAAAAAGTAAAGGTTTGCACTGGACAAAAAACGTGGATCAAATTATATGCTACAAGTTATCGCAGGAAAAACCAAGCTCTCAGCAACAGCACAACACTGACAATATGCTCTCGTACTATTAAATTGAATATCTCTGAATCAGACAACTCTTACCTCTCCAGGCTCTTCTGTTACTGTCTGCTTCTTTTTCATGTTGTAAAATGTTTTTCGCAGGAATGATGTAAACACGTCTTTAAGAAATACGGCTTAACACAGCTTCCTCTTCATCATGGTCTCACATGTGCCAAGAGAGCGTCTAACATGCTATATGTGAAAATAGTTCTCTGATTGGTTCAGAGAGAAGGTGGGAAGTGGCGATTGGCTGTTTCCTATCAGCTTTCACGCCTACGTCAGCAAGATAGGTTGCACGAGCACCGCTCTTGCGTCAGAGTATCTATTCATGAAACTGAGGGAATGTACCGCGGCTTTTATTTCGGTCAACAAAATGTTTTTATCCTTTCCAAATTTAATTAGGATTGCTAAGAATTTTATTTATGTAACATAAGGTTGTTTCTGTTTTCCAACCGAATAAAACATCTAATTTTCCGCTTAATTGGTCACTTATTTATACTCGTTCTATAATTGTTAGATTGTGTGGGGTGTTTCACACTTTCTGACTTGTCTTTTTATCACTAGATATGGTTCCCAGTCTAGTCACAGTCCCGGCCTATTTCTACACAGTCTAGTTTAAGCATGCATTGTTTCTGTTGGCTATCAAATCATAGTATTTACTTATTATTATTATTTTTTTTTGTCAGACGTTGATGTTAAATGTCGACTAAATATAATTTGTATTATGGTTGGTTTCTGTCATTACTCTTTGAGGCATGTTAATACGTTCTGGGCTCTTTGGCACCATTATCAGTTTTTACATGTGGGTCTGAAGTTGTATTTTCTGTTTCCGGAAGCAAAAAAATGAACGTGCTAAAGCCAGACTTTAAGTCTAAAAGCAAATAAAAGTCTTTTGAAAGAGATGAAGAACACAACCATCATTCAGCCAGGATGGTCACACTAAAACACAACATCTCTTCATATGCGATCTTCTGGTGAAGATGGCGGCATAAATGTTTTGGACAGCTGGAAAAAACAGAAAATAATCATTTGCAAAGGTCTCAACTTTGTCTTATGGATATCAGTCATTTATAGATATTTGCAAACACCAGAGCATTTGTTGTTTATTATTTCTTTATTTCACACAGAGAAAATCTTTTTAGAACGCTGACAATGAGAAAGGAAATTCTGATTACATGTATAACTTAAAATGTATGATTTAAAAACAAACTTTTATTACTACTTTCTCATAAAGGACAAAATATAACTTTCTTGCATTGCATTGAGCTTTTTTTCTTGTCATTAAGATCTAGATCATCTTTTTAAGCAGTGACAGTCATGTCAAGTCTTTCAATCAGGTGTCACAGTTCTTGGTCTGCGTTATTGGTGTGACTCGAGGTGTTGGACCAGCAGCAACCTGGTCAACTGAATATATCGGCACAGCAACATCACTCGGCATCGGCTTCAGATTGGTAGCCTGCGAAGGATAGCTCATTTTGGGAGGAATATTTTCAGCAGCTTGAGAATCCAAGAGAGAAACACCTTTGGCCAAAATCATCGTGTCGAGCCTCAGCGGGCCAAAGAGTTTAAGCCGTTCCTTGTCCTGCTTATGCAGATGGATGTTGTCGTAATGTCTTTGGTGAAACCTTTCTGGTGGTTCTTTGGAGATGGTCTTTGACGGTGTCTCTGCCCTTTTAGATTTCTGCTTAGTCGGTTTTGGCTCCAGTCTGGGTAATACACCAGATTTTCGGGGGCTAGGTTTTGCGAAGTCATTACTGACAATCTCATACTCTGGGCAAATGCAATGTCGAGGCAATCGCTTAGGATCCAGCTTTGGTATCGGCTGGAGGTCTTTGCAGCGATATCCCAGTGGGGTCTTGGAAGCGACGCTGTCTTTGTCTTCACCCTCTACCTCCACCTCCACCTCCACATCCTTTTTCTCTGACGAACCGGAGAGAGGTGGCAGTAGTTTCCTCCTAGTATCTTTGAGGGGCTTTCTCACCTGAATGAGCTTCTTTGTGTCACTGCTTTCTGGGGCACAAGTACTAGAAACATTGGATGTGAGGTCACTTTCATCCTTCTTCTCTTCCATTTCATCATGCTTAAAACCCAAGATTTTTAAGGAACCATGCCTAGATCGCCTTCGGGCACTTGACTCTGTGTGTGATGACTCTTGGTCACTACCAACGTCCTGTGAGAAAGACATAGAAAAACATTTAGACAGTGACTTGCAAAGGTTTTCATACCCCTTGAATAATTTTACATTTTATCACAATATTGCTCCAAACCTTAATGTAGTCTATTGGGATCTTATGCGATAAGCCAAGATAAAGTAGTGGATAACAGTAAATTGGAAGAAAAGTGGCACATGGATCTCAGCATGTGTAAAAGATAAAAATAAAAAAGTGGGGAACATTTTGTCTTTGCAGAACAACTCGAGCTCCATCAGATGGGATGGAGTCTCTAAGAACATTACCTCTTTCATCTTGCCACAGATTTTCAGATTTAGGTTTCAACTTTCTAAAATATGAATTTGCTTTGATTTAAATTATTCTGTAGTAGCCCTGGCTATAGGTTCAGAGCTGCTGTACCTCTGGATTGTAAACCTCCTTAAGTTTTTTGTGGCCTCAAACCTCCAGGATTGCCCTGTGTTTAGGTCCAATCTTTCTATCAACTCTGATCAGCTTCCCCGCCCCTCCTAAATACAAAATACTACCACCATCTTCCACTATAAGGACGGTGTGCTCAGTGGCATTTACAGTGCCAGTTTTCTGCCAAACACAGCTCTACGCGTGTAAGCTAAGGCATTTCATTTTGAGCTCACCTTACTATATTTATAATGAAATTAATCTCTTCCCAGGTCTATTCACTAGGATACTTTTGAAGGAAATGTGTAGCAAGACACTTTATTTAGGGGCATCAGAGTAAAGTCAATTAACAGGATGAACATCATACCTTTCTAATTATTTTTGTGCAAATACACTTGAAAACCAAGTATCATTCTCTTTGTTCTGCCCCATCAAAAAAAGAAAAACAACAAAACTCTCAGATCTCTAGCTATACCATTAGAAAACGTTAAAAGTGAGTAGGAATGCTCCTGCAATGTCGAAGATTTGAACACAAATGTATTTTCAAAACAAGATTTAAATAAGAGTTACACAGCCAGTGGTACCTGTTGTGAAGTGCAATGAGATTGACTTACAGTATGGATTGTAGGCACACATCCTTGGGCCCAGCAATCTGGAATAGTCGACAAAGGCTCAAGGTCTTCTGTTGAAGCTAATTCTTCTGGTTCCTCTCCTTGATCCAGGCACAAGATTTGGCACTCCACAGTCTCAGTGAGGTAGTTCTTGACCCAGGACAAACTGTATGGTACAAGCTTGAACGCAAAGACCAGCAACATACAGTCATATTCAACAAATTAAAATATGCGTTTCGATGAGGCTTGTTGGTCATATTAAAAGCAACTTTTAAAACAAATGGTTAGCCAGGTGTTAAATATATGTTCTCCTTAAGCCTCCTTTACAAAGGTACTTTGTAATTGCTGTGATGTAATATTCTAATTGTTTTGTTTTCATTTGCTGTGGGTAGAAAAATCCTCATAATTAATGGAAATAAAAGGTTGAAAACATCAGTGTGTGTTTAATTAATGTAGAAAACGTGTGCCACATAGTGAACTGAGTTAATAAAATCAATTACTTTTTAAATAGTATTGTAATTTTTTTTAAATGATAGTATGGAGCAAAAACAGATAACAAATAAAAAAAAAGCAATTTTTTGTCCAATGTGTGGCAGTTAATATTAAGTCGGTGATGAGATAAATTTAGACAATATGAAGTTTAACCTGTTTTTCAATGTATGATTTATAACAGCCATCCATGACTAGGCCTTGCAGGTCGTCCATTATGTCCCCCACTATTTCATCTGCATGGCTCAACATTTCCGTCCATTGGGGCCGACTGACTTGGCTGGGGTTAACAACTTCCTCCTCTTGCTCTGGCACTGGGACCTCCTTGACATTTGCCTTTCCTTTTTGCTTATCCTTCTTGCGGACCTGAGAGGGGCGTTTCATCTTGGCTTAGAGGCTCTGTAAAAATGAAATACAATCAGAAGAAAACAGTTGGAAATCATCCAAATATTGCAATTTAAACTCATCGAACATCTTGAAAGCAATATAATTAACAAATGATCCTGAAGCGTCAACGTCAGGATCTAGTTGTGTGGAATTCATCTCTTCCAAGTCTTGATTCAAGACTTAACAGACCTTTCTGGTTCTCCTTTTGTTTTGTTTGCAAGACAATTGAATAATTTTGCTTTAACTATTGAACCAAATTCCTGTATAAGAACGGCATAATGGGGACTTCTACCTGTCTACCAAAGTAAGCAATAAAACCGCCTTTTGTAGTCCTAAACACCTAATCTTCCTGAGATGATAGTGTCTAATGGATGAATCTAAGTTTCTTCAGTCATTAGAGATGGTAATGGCTGGAAGGAAAGATTTCCTACACCTGATATGTATTAAAGTGCATCTGAAGTATTCTCTGACTGAAAATATTCAGTTGTCACATCACACTTTTGTTAAAATCATACTAATGGTTGTGAATTATCTCCTTCATTTGATAAAAAAGCAGTGTTCCCTGTCGTATTTTATAGAGCGGTTCCCTTTAAATTCTCCAGGCCAGTCTGTTGTCTCAGTGAACAACACAGATGTATTTATGCTCCTTTACCACCTCCAATTTTTATGCATGTGTGCACCTTCTGACGGTTCTTTTCCTCACATGTTGCTTGTGAACAAGCGGCTTAAACACGATTATGCCGATTAGGTCTGACAGTTGTTAAATGAAGGAACGCCATATTGTTAAGTGGTGAATTAGCATCGTTTTATGATGACTAACTATCCCTGATTAAAAAGAAAGTGGTGCATCTTAACACGAGACTTCGCCCAATAAAAATGTATTTCAACAGATGGAACATTAGTAAGAGAGTATTTGAGACGTACCTCACTAATTTATACACGGAAAAAACTTTCTAAGTCGCTCTGGTACTCGTCACCCACACAATCTATGGTTGCTTAGCAACCCCCATGACGTAGCACGCAGAAGTGCGTTGTCTCTATGGCTGCGGAGGACGCATTAGTAATCCTGCCGCTTGCTTGAAAGCTGCTCTGTCTTTTGTATGCAATGTTTTATGAGAAAATACTCCATAATGACAGCTGAATACAAAGACAGGCTTTGACTGATCATCAGAAACAAGGGTATGAACAGTGCGTTTCGTAAAAATGTCAATTATAGTCTTAATTCATAGTATTTAATAGCAATCCTTGCTAACATTATTAGCATGCTAGACATAGCATTCACATTTGCTTCTAAGAAGCAACAGTTTTCGTGTATGTATCCTAAATTTACACCACCTGTTGTCTTCTGATTATTTATTTTCTTCTGTCTTTAGCGAACGTCAGTGAACGCAGTTTTTATAGTAACTCTGCGCCATGTTTCACAAGGAAAAGAGCATCCAGCTTAAAAACAGCGCATCGGCGCTGTACAACAACCTGAGCGTGCTTCGCATCGCTCCGAGGCGCCTTACCTATTTCACAGTCGTCCATGCAAACGTTGTGAACATGGTAAGCACGTCCTGGGACGGCCTCAACTACTCCCACCGTCAGCTGCAGTCCAAAGAACCCAATGTTGCCACAAGCACATCGCTCATCATGCAGGTTAGCCCATAGAGCAACCACAGCTGTGTGTCTCCATATCTGTTTTACCATCTACTCACAGTGATCAGTTTCTTGTGTTACATACATGGTTTGCGTGAAACAGAATAAAAGACATCTCAAAGTTTTCGTAACCATTTTGTAATTGATTGGCAAATCAACAGACATCACTGGCAAAGTTAAACATTAACATTTAGTAGGCTGAAAAATTGGCTCAAGAGAAATTGTCCACATGGTAACTGATCTTATAAGATTTTTATAACAACTATGTCAGCACAAGACCCACATACTCAGTTCAACTTGAGTGGCTCCTGTACTAGTATCACATTCTGAACCCAGGCCCACTTAGTTCATATTCGATGTGAATAACAATATTTTTGGGACTAACATAAGATATTGGCTCTGATATTTGGTAAGCTGTTTCTCTTAAAATTTTATGTAGCCCTTGTTACTGCCAGTTGTGTGCATGATACATCGACACTTGATGATGCTCAGCCACTCATAACAGACTACATCTGTTATGAGTCTGTTGTGAATAATGCTTAGGTAGAATTTTTTTTGGCAGTAATAATAATAATAATAATAATTAATAGAGAGGGCGAAGGTAAGTCTTATTTACTGTGACTCAGACCTTTCAATTTTAATCGAGTGAACTTTCTCACTACAGGCTGCTTTCTGTGCTTTACCCTCTCGTGATCTGCTGGTGGTGTCTTCTCAAAAAGGCATCCAGGTAAAGTCATTCTCCGTCACAGGCAGGAAATTCTTTTACACGACATGTTAGTTATACTTCTCAAAAAAATGTTCATCTTAACAGCATATTTTCTCCAAAACAAATCTGTCGTATAGATGTATGAATCTGACGGCTCAATCATGGTGTACTGGCATGCTCTGGACACGCCGGAAGCACCTACAGGTAAAACTTACATAATACACAGTCTGTTCATCAATCCACCCATTCATTTTTTGTGAGGTTAATTTGCACTGGAGAAGAATGAAATTAATCTATGTGAATATGTAAGCGGATATAACACAAGCACACATTTTAGTTATTGAAAATGCATTAAAACTTGATGCATTTTCAAAATACAAAAACAACTAAAACCTGGGGGTGCACTGACAATTTGGCCCCCCATTTCCATAATTTAGTGAGGTCTGTGATTGGCCGATACTTAAATGTGAAGCTGAACTTCTCCGCCGATCCTGTCTACCTCCGCAAACGTCCACAAAGGTCTAAAATTCAATCCGTGTCCTCTATTGCTCTGACAGAACCACGCCATGTCTGCACGTTTGCAGTGACTTTCTTTTATTACTACACTTATATCAGATCAAGCGTGCTAACCAGGCTGAATTCTGTTCCAGCACATGCAGTGTTTGCTCGAGGAATATCAGCCGTCTCTGACAATTACATATGTGTTGGTGAGTACAAAATACATATATATTTTACCATAAATGACCAAACTATTTAAACTGGTTATGTTGGTATCCAGGGGTTTCATCGGGGGCAGTTCTGGTGTTTGATGTTCCCTCTAAAGGGAGCAACATTACCCTGTCTGAGGTACTGGAGGAGCACAAAGAGGCCATCACTGATATTGCTTCAGAGTGTTCTGGCAGCCAGGTACATTGTGTATTTTTTTTTATTTTATTTTTTTTACTTTACAATTGTGTTATTTAGGAGTTGTTTCCACAAGTAATATTACCTAAAATAATTATATAGTACTATATGAACTATTTAAGAAGGCACAAATTGCATAATCCGTCCCGTTTACTGTCTTCATCCATTTAGGAGTTCTTAGCTAATCTGGTCACTGCAGATGACGGCGGGAACCTGTGTGTGTGGAAGTCTGGAGAGGAATTTCAACTACTTAACAAGATCCCTGGTTTAGAGTAATACCCTAACTGCTTTTCTTCTTTTATAATCCAAATTTCTTACACAAAAATTAGCTAAATTAAAGTCTTGTAATGAAAACCCAACTGTAAGAATTTATAACTTATCTTTCGTTGCTTCCCCTCCCGTCCCCTCTTTCTCTCTCTCTTTTTTTTTTAAACTGATGTGTTGTTTGTTACTTTTGGTCTTCAGTTATTTTAGCCTGTCCACTTTCTTTTGCTTTTATGCCATAACATCTGCTTGCTTTACTTTTAATTTCTGAATAATATCGATCCTCTGTTTTCCACTCGTCCCTCAGCATGACCTGCTCGTCTGTCAAGCTGTGGAAAGGTACGGTGTTGGCGGGCTACGGCACGGGTCAGATCCGTCTCTACGAAGCGGTGACGGGAATTCTTCATGCTGAGGTCAACGCTCACGCTCGCTGGATCTACTCTCTGGACATCGCTCCCTTTTCTGGTCTGGTAAGTTGTTATCAACCAGATATCCCGCATGAGATGCCCACTTGAAGTAAAATATAACAAAACAGGTGTATGAACACCTTTAAAAGTTCATGTTTTCTTGTGCATAAATTTGGCACGGGCCAGTATGAGATTCCACTTGTCGATAACCTTGAGTAAAAGCAACATCGTGCTACAGCATCTAAAGGAACCCTTCACACAAAAAACGTTTTAAGCAACAGTTATTCCTACTGCTGCATTAATAATATAACTTATTTATTACAGTTATGATAGCTTATTGAATTTAATGTAAACAGACTTTAGCAAAACGTTTGAATTAACGTTAGCTTTTTTAATGTAAACTTGCCTACCATGATGGAAATTTGTCACGCTGAGGTCAGCAGAACATTTCTGCTGTTCTGCTTTGTATAACGTAACACAAGTTTGACATCTGATAATAGCTGGTTGATTGGTCGGGTTATCTGCAGAGATAGAGCCTACAGTTGGAGAAAACCTTGATCGCTGTGGCACTTTCTGAAGGAGCTACTTTATTTGCATTTTTGTAACTTTTCAAACATTAAGTTTTTCCTGGTTTCAACTAAGTGAAGTATCTCCAGTATCAGCTTGTAACCAAGAAAATTATAAAGACAGTTAATCATTAAATTACCTTTAAGTGATTAAAATAACCTTTAGGGTTTGTCGGTAATCCAAGTGATCATATATCAGCTGTGAATGGTACAGGTGTTAAACACTATAACTGTTGTCAAGCATTTTAAATTCATGCTCTCAGAAATCATAATCTTTGCATACTAGAAATGAATCGGTTCAAATCACATAGAAGTTCTTATTATTTGTAGATGGCTTTTTGCTAATGTGGGTTAAGAGGGCTTAAATTGCAAATACTACATTCTTACTCACTTGACGTTCTTGCCGAGTAAAAATATTTTTAGAAAATTCTGTTGTTTTATTTTCTTTATTTAAAAGGAAGACTGTTTCCAATACATGACTAACTAAAAGTACTAATTCAAACACAACTTGGTTATTTGTAAATTTGGTTCATTTTAAACTTCTTTTCAACATGTCATGCTTGTGGGGGGGCAGTAAAAGTTCAGAAGCCATTGCACCTGCTTTACTCAGGCATCCTCTGCCTTTGGTTTAGCTCCTGTCTGCTGCTGAGGATTCCTTTGTCAGGGTTTGGCACCTGTCTATTACACCGGAAACCAACAGTGTGGAGGTAACTGATCAGTATGCAAACTACACTACTTTAATATATGTCTAGTGAGGGGTTTTTATTTATTCATCATGGGCATTAATGTCTTCAATTTTGGGCTTTTTAACATTGTATTTTCACTGTTCTTTTTTTTTAAGGTTTTAATCTGCTTCAGTCCATACAAGATAAAATTTAGACAGTCAAGCTCAGATATACATATACACACTGAAGCCACAGACGTTTGCTTTGACACACTGTAGGTTTTATGTAGCGGATGGATCATTAAAAGCCCAAAATAAATACGACACTTATGCTCATTTTGATGCAATGTAAACTTCTGAGCAGAACTGTAAATAAAAACCGTTTTAATTTGCTGTTCACTTGGTTAAATCTATTCTCCTGTATTTTCCCCGCCTCTGTGAACCAGAACCTAACTTTGTTTTTCTAACATCTTTGCAGATCGCTCACTTGCACAATGAATGTGTGACAGATACACAGATTTGTGGCGCTAAGTTCTGTGATGGAGATGGTTATGCTTTTGCAGTGACAGGTTATGATCTGAGTGAAATCATACGGTATGTACAGTCGTAGTTCTTTGTCATGTGTAAGGCTAAGGGCATGAATGTGAATTTGATATTTAGTACTTTCATATAAAGTGTATATTAAACATAGGTTTGTCAAAAGGGAGCATTTTGTGATTTTTTTTCTGTTTGCCTTTATCTGAAGCAGATTTTAAATGACTAAGTAATGTAAAGAATCTTAACTTTATGCGTCTATTTTATGTAGAAAGTTATACAAGTGTAGTTTTGTTTATTGTTTATGAAGGCCACATTAAACACTTGAAGATTGATTTTGTGTTTTGGCTTTAGTCTCTATTTCAGCATGTAAGCAGTAGATGGAGCTCTGGAGCAAACATATGTAGAAGGCCAGTGTTCGTGTAGTTCATACAAAGTCCACTAGAGGGCACGGTAGAGTTGCATAAAAAAATCTACTTTAGCCATATGAGAAGCTCTACATTGGGGCTGGCTAGTATTGCATGTGTGCAGATCTCAGTAGACACACTTCAGATATCAGTAAGTGTGGGCAGATCACAAAGGAAGGGTGGAGTGTTTATACTCTTTCTTTTCATTTTGCCCGTTTATTTGTGAACCAAAGATATTAAAATATTTAAATATGTTTAATATATGTATTCTCTGCCACATTGAATATTGTTATTATGGTACATTCATTTTATGACAATTGTTTGAAAATGATACCTCTCAATCAATGATATAATCAAATTACAAATATCTGTAGATTTTTCAAAATTCTTGGATGACTGAGAAAAGGCCTCTCTTCTCATGTAGTTCCACTTTAAGCTTGGGTCCTATATCACATGACTGCTGCAAAGGATCTTAGCTGTTCCTAGGACTGCACTGTAGGAACAGCCAGGATCTTAGAGTTTGTTCCTAGAATCTGGTGTAGCCAGTTCTCATGTTTGGGGACAGCTCAAATATCACCAATGACCACTGGAAGTACCGAGGCCTTGACTTTCCGTTAGGTATTTCTCAAGCTTCTCCTGTTTCTACTTCAGTTTGCTTTTGTTTAGGATTGGTACATCTGTCACTATTGCATTCTTTGCATGCGCACTTTGCTTGACAGTATTTTGGACTCAGTTTTTATGTGCTGTACTATTTCAGGGGCATCTTTGCGTAGCTTGCATCCTGTCTGGCATGGTAGACCATGACCTACTGCTCTTGTGACGCCATTATTGGTGCCTCTGTATTGTCCTTCAAGCAAGCCCCACTCAAGCTGTTGATAAGACTCCTTGATATCAACCACATCTTAACTTGTCATTAGTATGCACCATGTAGGGGCATGTCTTTCCAAGATGGTTCCCTGTGGTCCTAAATTGAATTCCTGCTGCCTGAGTCATTCACTTAGCAGATCATCACTGGGAGTCAGCTTGGTGATGTATTCTAAAATCTTTGTTGATTCATCCTGGATGGTGCTTTTAATGCCCACTAGACCTCTATCTCACTCCTTACTTGTCTTGATATCAGTCCATATCTTAAAATTGAGTGACAGACATATTGCCATGTTGGCTCAGACCTTGCCCTGATTTCCAGGACAGTCTGACAGGAAGTGAGCTACTTTACCAGGACACACATGGTTGTGAAGTGAGAATATTGAACTTCTGGATTGCTACTAAAAGAGAATACTATGGAAGAAAATACTTCTGTAACCTTAGATAAGGATTGGCTTTGATGTCATCACAGTGCTTCATCAGGTAACCAGGCATCACCATCTCTTCTCGTTGAGACGAGATAAGAATCAGGTCAGGCAGGTGTCCTGTTGAGTACGCATTAAATCCCAGAGTTCTAGTCTTTTCTGGTTTGCAGTCAACACTGGGCACAAAACATCAGCTGACGGGGCTGTTTTGAACCCACACACATGGCAAGTTATGTAACCTACATTTTGTAGGCGCCAAGTGACTGTCATGCTAACGATTTGTCCAGGCCAAACGCAAACATTAACCACTGCGACATTGACACACATGCCTTTTATGGAGTCAACAATTTTGAGTTTGTAATGTGTCGAGCTGACCGGAGAGGACGAAAGTGTCGATGTGCTGGTCCCAATCGGATTGACACTGATATTACATAACTAACTGGAACAGTGGCACAAAGATAGGTAAAAATAAAATAAATAACAGGAAGCAAATAACTAAGATAGCTGTCCTGAAGCATATGCGAAGACACGTTGGAATGGCAAGAAATTAGAACTAAGTTTCTCAGACTGAGAACACAGACAGACAACAGCAGTCATGTAACCCTCGTTAACTGTGTCAGCAGTGCTGTGCGGCTCTCTGGTCCGATACACAGCCTCAGGGCCACTCATGCTAGGCACTGCCACAGAAGATGTCAATAGCTGGCTCCTAGCTGAGCACACAACAGTGGGAAGATCAAACCTCAGTACAGACTGTTCTCAGATGTTTTTTTTTTGTTTGTTTGTTTTTTTTTGTGAAACTTTGTTAACTGTATATGCTCATGTTTCAAATTAAAATGAAACCTAAGAAATATCCTCACAACATATTTAATCGCATTATATTGGAAATTATGTGACTTTTTTTCTGACAAGTAAATAGTAATGGTAAAGCAAGCAATACCATTTTAAATGCAACTTGATTAGTAAATAAAGCCCACTTGTTTGAATCCAAATACACAACTAGTCTCGAAAGACTTCATATGTTTGACAGGGAATATTAGCAAACGACAAGCATCATGAAGACTTAGGAACGGAGCAGACGGGTCAGGGATGAAGTTGTGAAGAAAATGTATGCAAAAGAGCGCTGTTTAAAACAAAAGAGTGCTGTTCAATCCATAATATGAATGTGGAACTTGTACTGCAAAAAGGAGACCCCACTGAAGGGTCAAGCAAGGATATCAACAAGGGAAGCTCTCAAGAGACCCACAGTTACGAGCAAGGAACTGAAGCAAACCGCAGCTCAGCTGAGAAAACCTTTTGACAGAACAATTATTAGTTGTAAACTCCAAAAATCTGACTATTACAGAACATTAAGAAGAAAGCAATGGTTGAAAGAAACACACAGCAATTCTCTCTTGCAACTTTCCATTGACCAAGTAACTAACACCATCAACGTTCTGTTAGAATGTGCTCAGGACCAATAAAGTCTCCATTTTTTTGGCGTACAAGCAAAACGCTTACATGTCTGCTTGGGGACGCCGACCCAAGCAGACAATCTCCACAGTGAAACATGGTGGTGCAGGTGTCATGCTTCGAGGATGTTTCTTTTCAGCATGGACAGAACAAGTGCTCAGAGTTGATGAAATGATGCATAAAGCAGCTAAATAGAGGGCAAAACTGGAAGAAAAGTTGTTAAAGGTGGTTCTTGGACTTTTAAGGTTTTGTAAATGCTCAATCTATGTATCCCATGAGGAAAATCCCAGGGAGGGTCTTGCTATGCACAAGGCTCATTTAGCTTTACACAAGACATAATGGAACCAGCTGGACATTAGTCATCTTGTTAGGGTGTCTGTGTTTGCATGTTGTCTTAGTTTCTTACATTTATTTTCTTTTTCTTTTTTTTTTTTAAAGCAAACATCCAACTAGACAAGTTTGTTCAGTGAGATAAGTTAGTCACTAAGTTTTGACCTAACCTGCAGAGTTAAATTCCACATCTGAAAACAAGTTCATCCATTAAGATCACACTGAGTCTCAGGTGTGGTAGCAACATTTTCTTGTGTCATAATATGTGTTAACTATGACATGGCTTTCCTATGTTAAGTGTGTGTGTGTGTGTGTGTGTGTGTGTGTGTGTGTGTGTGTGTTCTTTTTATCCTTCCTGTGGAGAAAGACCACTCCTTTGTCTACCTGGCTTTGTTGCAGCTGCCTGGGCCTTTGCCTCTAAGCCTGTCGGGTTAGAAAATCGACAAGTGGGATAAACAAGCCAAAGCTTCTCCAGCTTGCGGTTACAGACTTACCACCCGTCTGACAAAGTAATTGGTGAACAAGTGGCTGAACAATATCTTGCATAAATAGATGTTCTATTTGAGTCGCACCAAAAATCCAAGGGGGAACTATGTAAAACTGACAGAGAGAAAAATTGCCGTCTAATGGACTTTCAGACAGTATAAGACAAATAAAAAATTCAATAAAATCCAAATCTTCACAAAATAACATTTGCTTAATTGTTTTTCTCTAGTACATTATTATTATTATATCAGCAAGATTTTTAGGCATTTTAAATGCACTCCAGTCAGAACGCAATGAGGGAGCCTACGACATCCGAGGCTTAAAAGTGTCATGATCACTGCACTGAAAAATGTATTTATGTCGCATAAGTCTTTCCGCATTCTGATGACGGTGTCATGTGAAACCTTCTTCTGCATTTCATTTACAACTTTGGGATTTTATGTCGTAGACCAACTGACGTGGCAATTGATTGTGATACATAGTTTTTAAAATATTGAGAAAATTCAAGGAAAATGAATGTTTCTTTTAGGAGGCAGTGTACAAATATTACATTGAAAAGACAATGTAATATTTTCTGCTGGTACTGTATTCTTTGTTACACATTCTTTTTTGTAGTGCTTTTAGATTATTTTTTAGGGCCAGCATCTTCACAGTTTACATTAACTGTGAAGATTATTTAAGAAATCACTCAACTTTTTCTCCGTTTTGTTTCTGACTGGTGATTGACAAAGTACTTATACACTTTGTAGGCCTATGTAAAATTACTTCAACGGAGAACCTAAAAAAAAAAATTACTTTTCAGGTTCCACTATTATGTAATAAATAGGGTAAGCTACAGTAAATTTAAATATTTTCAGCGATGTAGGAATTGTCCAACAGTAAGCGGTACAAAATGGAGAAATACACCACATCCTAAGAAGAATGAAAAGCATGAACATAAGATCATGCAAACATGATTCCTTCTGTGGGTTTACATTTATTGGAATGTGGAATGACTTGAGAGACCCGTTCAGTTTGAGTTCTCACAAATGTAGACTATTTACAAAAATGGGTGGAGACAAGGTACAACTGAGTAGTTTTCCTTTACTGCAATAGGCCTGATTACAGCGGAGCTGCGGTAACCTGTGCTGCTGCACCGCCTGCGTCCCAAGGATGTGTCACTGAAAGCCACATCCATGTGTCCTGTTCTTTCCTGTCAAGCGTGAGTGAGATTTTGTTTCTCAGTCTATAATTTGCTCATTACTTGTTATAGTACTTACAGAGTTTTGATATGTCACCCTTTTCATTTAACGACTTTGGTAATATGGAGCACATCAGGTACTATAGTTCCCGTAAGTCTTGTTGTTTCAGAAATAAGGAATTATTTAAATATTGTACATTTTTTAATCTGAAGAAATGGTCCAACACTTTTTGTTCTGCAAGTCTCCCCTAAATAAAATACATGAAAATCTAAAATACCCAAAATCCAGAGACAAAGGAACCATATGAAAAGGGTTCACATCTATAGATTACTTTTTACAAAGAAATTGACTCTTGCAGTTTTAAATTATAGCTATCAAATCAAAGTGTAGCAAAAATATGAATGTACACCAAATGTTGTAGATTTTTAGTTACACTAAAGGAAAGTAGCACACTATTAAGAAAACAATGTGTTATTTTTCCTCCACTTCACAAATATTCTTTGCAATACAATCTCCACATATTTTATTGATATTTGTGATTATTACATGGCAAATGGGGTATGCATTCTTCTGCAAGCCGCCATCTGTGGCAAGTCAAGGTTCCAGGAGGTAGTGAATAAGAGCAGTCATTTTAAATACATTAAAAAAATGAACACAGAGCACGCAATAAACTGACTGAACAATATTCAGCTGTGATTGATAGGTCTGTCAAGACCTTTCCACATAACCACCTACTCCCCAACACACAAACACACACATAGATCCACACATTCCTCGCATAAACCCAGCATCATCGTTCAGACAGCACGGATAGGCAGTGAGACTTAACGGCATTAGATTAAAGTAAAATAAACATGATCAGACATTGCCATCTGCCCTGGAAAGACATGGTTGCCTAGCACGTGACACTGTTTGATTTGACTGATGCTGATGCGCTGATGGTTGAGTGTGGGTTTCTCTTTGTGTGTCCAGTAAGTGCAGATGACACAAAACACATGGTGATGGATTCATTTTCCTGACCGACTTCCGAATGGTCGGATCTAGGTGAATCCGATGCCGCCCCTGTTTGTATCTGATATTCTGCTTACATGCTTTCCTAGAAGTGCAGTTGAGAACAATTGCTTTTGGTTTTATAACTGAATTAAAAAAAGCCATATGTAAGATTAATACACAACATCAATCAATTCTCTCATATCTTTTCAAACTTTTGTAAACAAAACCTTTAATTTTGCACAAAAAAAACACACACAAAAAAAACATTTGCACTGTTATTCTTCCATTCAAGTCTAGAAGTGTTGTAATATGTATAAAGCTTTATCTTAGATGAAAGATCCATTGTTTATTTTCTTTTTCTCGTTAAGACATGTGTTGGGGTGAGACAGTCAGCGAGGATCAAAATGGAGTCAGAACAATAATAACAGCAATATCCTGCAAGCCTTATCACGGTGCTCTGTCAGTGAGACTGCTAATTTAGCTAATATGAAAGAGATGAATGGCCATCTTCAGGGCACAACAGGATTTCAAAGCGCAAAAACATATCTGTCAAACGCCAGCCTGTGTTTTTTCTTGCATTTGTACATGCTAGAAAAAAACTGTTGTTACAGCAGTATGCAAGTTTCTCCTGGTTGTTGTGTTTATGTGCATGCTATCTGTTGAGTGAGTGTATGTTCACACTACAGTATCAGCACATATTTAAATAAAAAGAAAAAGACCTTTGTCATATCATGGTATGGAAAGTGGGTAAGAAGGAGCTAAGTGTAAAAGTAACCTCACAGAAGCCAGTGTCACGTTTTAAACCTGGCAAGGTTTGGCTTCTAAAGAACATTTTTGAGCCAAAGTCATCCTGAGGAAAATTCCAGCCGGCCATTTTAGGAGGCATACCAGTTCAATGGCCTGTTGACGCAAACAATAAATTACTGAATGACACGACAGGATCACATGAGTGCATTTAGGCTTCTGGCCCGGGGGAAATTCAAACTGAGCATCAGAACGGAGAAGAAATGCGATTTAAGTTTCTTCGCACATGGCGTGGTTGTTGATGCCAGGCAGGTCGCTCTAAGTATTTTTAAAACTGCTGATCCACTGGGATTTTGAAACACAGTCGTTACTCAGGACTGTTTTAAAAGAGAAAATAACAGTCATTTGTATGAAAATGCCTTGTTTAGATGCAACCACAGTTCAGTAAAACTTTATTTTAAAAGAAAGACCAAAGCTTCTGGTCCTAGGAGGATCACAAAACATTTCAAAACTCTTAAAAATAACCAAGTTTTAATAGTTATATAAAAAAATTTGAAACTCAGAAAACAGGTTCAAGTGTCAGAGGACATTAAAAAAAAAAAAAAAAAAAAAAAAAAAAAAAAAAAAAAAAAAAAAAAATATATATATATATAACAGACAATTAGGCAGAGGAAGCAGCTGCTGTGAATCTCCTGTCTTTAGTCTTGTTTATTAACTTAAGACGTGTCCCTGCCAGCTGGACTGTCAGCCAGGACACAGTAAATGATATGTGATTAAACACAAACTGGGAAATGGAGCGAAAGTACAAACACAGCGATCCATCCATTTGTCCTGAGAAAACTATGCGCTGTCAGAGAAGAATGCTGTGACCCACACACCCGTCCATTAAGGATGGTCACTCTCTGACTGCATGTCTGCTTGAATGTACTGAGGAAAAAAACAAAGACAAAGGAGTCTAGCTATTAGAAAAAGTCAAAGAGAACAGTGACACGGAGGTCCCCATGTACCTGGATGACCCAGAGAGGTTGCTGTTTTTGTCACTTACAGTGGAAAACCCCCCCCAAAAAACAACAACATGAGCATAGCCAGACTGTTTTATTTATAAGCACTTTAAAGTAACCAAAGTGCTGAACAGATGTCATATGTGAGATACGTTCCTTTTCAGCATACACAAATGAGCATATACAGGACTCTGATACCGTCTTAAGTGCATCGTAATTGTACTCCACATGTCGTTCATAAGAAAGAGAAGAACAACCTATTCATTAGTTGTAAAACCGAGGAACTGGAAGCCCTCTGGATCAAGTTCCAAACCTCCCGTTCCCTGCTCAGCGTCATAAGTTGCGTAAACAAGAGCCACACGGAGAGATGAGGGAAGAGGGACTGGAAGAAGTTGAGAAGGACATCAGTTTGTCTGGAAAATGCGGCCAAAAGATGGGAGGGCAGAGGTAGCTGTGTTTCCATGGCAACCCAAATGTGCAGTTGGTGAAGTGACGCCGCTCGGGAGTATTACATGGCATCCGTGCTGACATGAGGCCTGTGTGCCAAAGCCCAGCCAACAGCACGGAGCACACGCCCGTGTCTATTCATAGCACCTAAGAGGCACCCCGGGGGGGCCACAGGGAGCCCTGATAGTGGGCCAGAGGGCCAAAGAGCCCAACTGGCCACAGTCTGCATAGCACCCCTTGAATGAGTCTATGGATGCTTGGAGAGATTAAGGGATTAGCTCTTGGAAGGGCTTATATGACAGTTTCTTTGATCTTTGTCCATTTTGACAAATTGTCACCTGGCCCCTCAGTCATCAGAGTAAAATTGCATAAATTCTAGTATCTATAGTCTCAAATTAAGCAAACACATAAACAAAGTTTTCATATATGCATGGGCATTCAATTTAAGACAAGCGTTCCTCCTTTAAAAAAATAAAAATAAAATCTCAGTGCCTCCCAGTGTGTTTTATGACTGCACCTTAGCACACATTTTTAAAGCATTTAAATGGCAAACATCTTAACAACAAAGTATTTTCATTGGCTACAACCGTCTTACTTGGCCTAAGAGCAAAAAGGACAAAGAGAAAACTTATTCAAACTCTGACCCATATGCATGCTTGTTGTGGAGTCAAGGGAAACCGGGAACTGAAACCCCGCTGCATTATTGTTCCTCTCAGAGATATAATTTCACTTCATATCAAACTTTAATAACGGATCGACTTTATCGTAAGCATTCAAAACAAAATTGCTATTTATGCCTGGTGATCCAAAGCTGTCTACAAGGATCTAAAAAAAACAAAACAAAAACACACACACAATTCTATAAGCCAACTTAAATCTTAAATTAAAGTTGACACATTTCAAAGTTTTCTCACTATCACATTCCTCTCAACCAGAAGGGAAAGTTTACATTTGGAAATCAAGTTTCAGAGTCTGAAGGGAAGAGCCGGGAGGGACAGAATCCATGTTGCTTTAAGTCCAGTGTGAGGTTTAAAAGTCAGTGCTGATTCGGGTTGCCAAATCACAGTCCACAGTCAAAGCAGACATCTACTAAGAAACTTTTCAGTCTCTTCATTCTTTCTCCTGTGGAAAAGCTTTGTGAATATTTCATATTCCAACAAGACTTGGCACATACTCAAACTGGCAATTGGGACCAAAAGCTGATTTAGTCACCCTGGTGTTACTGTCAGCTGTATTGGCCAGCATGCTCTCCTGACCTGAACCCCATGAAGAGGCCATGGTGTACTGTCAAGAGGACGATAATACACCAGACCAGGCAACGTGGACGACCTGAAGCAACCTGGGCATGCCCCTCCATAGAATCACAGGCTTATTATAGATGATGAAGTAATTCATACAAAAGTAGGACCACCCAGATTCTGATTGCATAGAAATGAACATACTATATATATCTGATTTTTTTTTATTGACATAATGTAATATTTAAATTTCCTGAAACACTGAATGTTGGGCTTTCGTTATCTGTAAGTCATAAATATAAAATTTCCAAAAAATAAAGGCCTATATATTTATTTATTTTTTTACTCTATGTGCAATGATGTAAATACAAAATAAATGACTGTCAGCTTCTGAAATGAGTGACAACATTTTCAGGATTGTCTAGATATTCCTGTATAGAAGTTTGCTGTAGGTGTTGCCAGTTTCTGGGTGGATGCCAGTTAAAGCTGCTAAGCAGAAACACCATTGTGAACGGCAGGAAAGAGAAACTATTAGTCACTAGTCACTCTTTAGCAGCATGTCAGGACTCTATCAATGAAGCGTCTAGCAGGTTTGTTAGGCTGTGCTTGACCTCTTTAATTTAGACAGTCAGTCTAGAAAGTAGAAGATAAGATATTGGAAGAAAAACGTTCTTCCAATATCTTTTTGCTGGGATAATGTGCAATCTCCTGTGGAACTCCTTACTCACTGATATCATTAAAGCGTGATTGGGACAACAGAGCTGTCCTATGGATTTACTTATCTCTTAGCTGTATTGATCTCGAGTAAAGCTACCAGTCAGACCAGACAAGACGAAACCCCTTTACCTTAACAACCACGGCAATATTTAAAGAAATAGAAAATAATTGAACTGGTGTTTCTACCAGTTGGTGTCTACATGGTGCCTAACTGCAATAATAAAGACTTAGTGACCCAAAGAGGTCACTCGTCTCTACAGCTCTCTGACTCTGAATGAAGAAGAGTGGAGAGAATATAATATAAAAGTTTATTTGTAAAAGTTGTTGAGCTGAAGAGGTGAAATTCATTTTTATTTGGTGAGAGCCTTTTGCTCTTTGATTTAAAATTGGACTTAAAAATTACTTTTTGGAGATTACGTTATTGCAGTAAAGGCTCACAGATTTTGCTTTCCAGTCTTTCAGTGTGGATTATTTCCTAAAGTAAATCAATTGCGTGCTAGTAATTTTAGTACATAAAACTCTGCAACTTAATATTAACATATGTTAATATATATATGTTAATATAGATATTAACATATATACAACAAGAATTCAAGAATTTTATTGAATTCTTGTTGTTGTTAAAGCAAGCTTCACGTGGACATTTCACAATTGTGGTTCTTTGTGATTAGCAAATAAAAATATAAGAGAAAATTTACAACCCAACTCTTACGTCGGTTTACTGTCACCACAATGTCCAGAGGGTGGTAAAGTCGGTGAGAAGGCTTGAACCGTCAGGTCAGAGACTCTTTTGTGCCTGACTGTTCAAGCTCAATTGGTGCAACAATAATAGAGCTTTGTTTGGGAGATCAGGCAGAAGAAAAATAGAGGCTCCATGGCAAAAAGAGACCCATTGTAGTGTGTCAGCACCCTAAGTTCGACAGCATTGTGGTCACTTAATGGCCTGTGTCAAAGGCCATTGTGGCTCGCCACAGTGGAGGTTCAGATTTTCTGAGTGAAAATTGATCTGAGCTGGTCAAAGATTGGATTTATCTGTGCAGTCTGTGATCGGTTTGTTTGGCTGCAGGTTATTTGTTTCTGCACATTTGGTTGAGCTGGAAGTGCAACACATAGATCCAGCCATATTTATCCGTATAAATTTAGCTGATATGGGCCTTTTATAACCACTGGGATCAGCAGTTTACTCCTCTTGGAAAAAGAGAAAGAGTGAGGGCCGAACCACGTGGATCCCTCATTGTACCTCTATTGTCCCCATGCGGCTCTATCAATAGTGCTATTGCCGTGTCCACGGGCAAGAGAAAAGTGCTGCAGATGACACTTTGAGATAAAAGCTGGGAGCACCTATGTTGTGAAATGAAGAAGAGTGGAGAAACTGAGCATAGCAAATGTTCGGAAGCAAACAAATGGCACTGTCAGTGATGTGTCCTTTGAGCTGCAGTTGTCAGCATAATTTTGCTTGAAATGCTTATCCTAAACTGATACATGACTACAGCATGTTCCACTACTTGTCCACCACTTGTGGGTGTGTGCCCGTGCGTACGTGAGATGACTCCATGCTTGGTGGCCACAGCTTGGGGCGGTTGCCAAGAGCCTGCATCCATGCCGACACTGAAGCAAGCCTGGGCAGGTTGTTCCATTACCTGCCTAGGACAATGACTGCTTTAATCATTTGGCTGCAAGTAGGTTATAGGGAATTGCAGAGAGACATATGTTTTTTTCAAAAGAATATTAAAAAGAATATGGATGAATTAGGACTAATTTCCGTTCTTGTAGTACTTATTGCTCCCCCTAATCTTTTGCTGATGGACTCAGTAAAAGTTTATAAATTAGAAATCTTCGGACTCCTGAGCTACACAAAGGAAAATTGTTGTAGTGATGTTTTTCTTAGGCTATTTTTAGCAAAAAGATAAACTTAGTCAATTATTTATGTTAAGAATGCTTCTAGACTTTCACATCTGGAAGTAACTAGTACTGTTGCAAGCAGTGGAGTTTATGGCAGACTTCTGCTTCTACTTTGCAGCGGTGCTGTGCCAGTGGATGTCTAAATATTGCAGCTGTTGCTGTTCCTTTTTCCTGTTGTCACGTATTTATTGTGTAGGTCTGTCTGCACAGCATGAAGACCTCTATTGATAGCAAGTTCAAACTGTGCTCTCTTCAAAATAAAAGGAAAGTCAGTCACAGACAATAAGTCACAATTTGACGTTTCTCTATTGGCAAATTCGAATGAGTTTCAACCGGTAACTGATGCATCTATCGTATGGGTAAAAAACTATGAGAAACAGTCTGAAATACTTTTGGAAATCATAACCTAGACATACTGATGAATATTGACTGCTGATTAATACTTTCCACTTAACACTCCTTTAAGTCTTTGCTAAACAATAGTTTGAGTTGGTATAACCTCTCCCACATGGTGAAAACACCTGTACTAATCTGATCTATATCCATGGTCCACCCAACAGTTTCAAAATGTCTTACATCAGCTTTGGCAATGATGAAACACCGGTGAAGGCTTTCAGTTAATTGCAATTGGTTAGCATTCTCCAGCCTTGCATAAACAGACTGACTTGGTTGGACATGCTAAAGTCTGAGCATATAAGCTTGAGATATACGCTCAAGTACTAAAGTGCCCCAGTGAAAAAAATTGTAATGTTTTTGCACCGATTCCCAAAACATGTGAGATTCAAAATTTGCCAAACGGTTTACCGCCACATCCATCTACTGTCTATTCATGAGATGTGCAACCCGATTCTGTTGACCCTCCCCCAACAGAATGACAAGCCCATTCAACAAAACCTTAATTTTAGATTAAATGTGTTATTATTTAAATAAACTAAATCATAGACTTGCTTGCAGCGAATCTATTTAAAAACAATTAAATATTGAATAAATTACCATTTTTTTGTTGTTGTTGATAATATTTTTAGACGCGTCTATATGAAGCAGAACTGTAAATGCACGCAGGGTTCAACAAAAAGTCAATGGACGAACACAGCAGTGAGCGTCAGAGTCACACAATCATCGAGCACTACACGATGCTCCGTCCTTTATCCCCAGCTTCCATAGGAACTCGGCGGAAATTGAACCGCCTCACGTCTGCGCGCACCATCCCGGCTCGGAGAGGCTGGCTCCACTTTATGAATGGATGGGTGTGGCATGAGTGTCCATAATGAGGCTGTCGTCACCGCGCTTGTTGATAGGCTAACGGCGTGCTGCGAGTGAAGGATGGTCCCGGAGTGAAACACAGCTGCACCTCCACCACGGCGGTCACAAGAGGCAACGAAGGGAAGGAAAACAGAGAGAGAGAGAGGTGGAGAGCGCAGCGTCTTCACCCACTGCCCCGCGAGGACCAAACTTCTGGGTGACATTCTGGTGAGGACACAAACGTAGGGTGCACCGAAACAGAGCGCACAACGAGTTTTTGCTTTGATATGCGTGCTCACTTTACACCGAAAGTGTAAATCATGTGATGATCAGGTGCGAGTTGGTAAAATCCTCTCGTCCGCCGTGTGTGTGCGTGCGTGTGTGTGTGTGTGTGTGTGTGTGTGTCTGCATCGGATCGATGGTTTTAGCTTAAGGTTGGACTATATGCTGCAGCCAATGCGGTGAGGAATATTACGGAGTAAAAACTGGCAGACAAAAGAAAGTCGATGCGAGGTCTCCCTCCGCCCCATGCGATCCCTCCTTGTAGGTGTGACTGAAGCAACAAAGGGACGCGGAGCAAACTCGCATCAGGACCACAAGCGGGACAAGTCTGCCCAGACAGAGCACACAATAGCGGCGGGGCGGGGTGTCGGGGGCTTGCAAACAACAGTGCGTCTGCTGGTTTTGCAATATGCAGCAGTATTCGTGTAATTGCCCTCCTCCTGGCGTCTCTCGACTACAGAAGTCGGGGATATTTTTCTCCTGTCAGCGCTGGCAGATCTTAACCCGACACGAAGCTGAACCGATAATTTGAAGACTTTTTGCAAGTCCGGGCTAAAGCGAGAGAGAGAAAGAGAGAGAGAGAGAGAGAGAGAGGGGGGGAAAAAGAGAAACGCCGCAAGTGTTACAATATGTCAGTTTTGATCTTAGATGCTGTCATCTTAGGCGGGACAGCATTGTTCTGAAGGGACCTCGTTTGTTTGTTCGTTGCAGCTTAATAGAGAGAGGCGAGGGACGAGCGCTGCTCGGAGTAAACTGGAGAGATCAGAGAAAAGAGGTGTGAAGTCAGAGCGGACGTCAAGACCTGAGCTGAACACAGAGGCTAATGCGTTAAAAGGTAGGAGACACCATGCAGGACTTGTGATATAATCTTTATGCTCCTAAAAAAAAAAAAAAGAATCTGCAGGATAGAGCAGATTACATGTGGACAGACAGCGAGGGGGGGTTGCATAACGGTTCAGTTGGGGCTATTCAACTGCTCTGCACTTTATCGACAAACCTTACCCAGGACCTGCACAATAATCCCACTGCTTTTTAAAGTTCTGCTCCACAATGATTGATTTCCCAGCAAAGCTTAGGCACTTTAAGGTTCTGCTAATGGTCTAACTTAAGAGTTTCTGTTTTGTTTTTATGGAAGTTTGCAAAAAAAAAAAAAAAAAATAAATAAATAAAATAGCATGGGTGTGTCACTTGAAATTAGTCCAAGACAAAACCTGCACACAAGTGACAGCAAACGTTGGAGAACGTGTGAGTGGGACAGTTTCAACGTTTCAAAAAATTTCTATGGAGGACCAACAGTGCCACAATTTAAAGCAGTCGCTACATGTTTATTTTAAGTGTGTGGTCAATTGACTAAAATTACTAACAGATCCATAAATAACACTATGCAATATAGAAACAACTAGATTATCCACTAATATGATGCCTGTTTAAAGGGCATGAATATATTTTTTTATCAGATGAATTTCTTTTTCAGTTGTGATTGAGCTTGTAGTTATATAGGTATGCTAATAATATCCGAAAATATAAAAAAGTAAATAAAACAAAACAAAAAAACAACGACCCCCCTCGACCCCTCCCCCTCCAAAAATAACAGGAATAATGTAGCTGAATAACCAGACAAAAGTTGCTAAAGTGGGAAGGCATTACATCTGAAACACTATCCCAGGCAGGTCAGTTTCCCAGTTGCTCTACTGTCCGTTTGAGCATGAAAGGCTTGGACATCCCTACCCTGGACCCTGGGGTCCGCTAGATTTCCTGATGGGTGCCGATGCACATTCCAGATTTTTGTGTTCAAGCTGGCTGTGCGTGCAGACAGCGAAAACAAGACGTCTGTCTCCAGATGGTAATGAAAACAGCCTGTCCAATCTGGAGCTAAACAAAGACAAAAATGGTTGTTTTTCCACCAACATAATGTGGGGAGATTGGCTTTATCTTTCAGTTCTTTTTCTTTTTCTTCTCCACTGAATACACTGTATGTAAACAATTGCATTATCTCCCCCTATGAGAGACACAGTGAAAAACATATTCATGCCTTGACAACAAGAATAGTCACACGAAAGAAATTGCGAAGAGTCCGTCTAGAATTTGAGCTTGTACGGTGAAGACCTAACAGTGGTTTGTCTTGTATTGAGGAGGAAGTAAAGATAGAATATTGTCTACAAGTTAGTGGTGTGTGCATCGTGCTAGTTTGAACCTGCCTGATAAGAAGGCTTTGATATGGCACGAGTTGGAAGCAGTGAATGAAACTGGCTTAGGTGACACTTTTCGCCCTCCAAAGTTTCAGGCTTGGTTCTTGAATTAAAACATTTATTATTTTTTTTAGCCTGAAAGAGATTTCTGAGAAAAACCATGGAATGATAAAGAATTCAAAGAATGAATGCAAAGTCAACGTCAGCATAGCTCAGTTGTCTTTTTAATGTCACGTCTAATGATTTTACTCTGAAACGTATCACGTAATGAGATTTATAAAGTAGCCCTCAAAAGTGTGTTTTTATTTTCAATAAAAAAAAAAAAATCCTTTTAGTTTTGCAAAACAACTAGTTTTTCAGCTTAGTTAAACACAAAGTTAAATCCTTCCTCCACTTGCACCACGCATTAGTGAGTTCAGCCTGAAGTCACTCTCTGTGTTCACAGACTGCAGTTTGGATTGCTGCAATTTTTGGCCCAAGCCTGGAAGGAAACTCTGTATCTGTGACAACAGCCAAAACACATATATCCCTGCTGCCTGCATGCCATTTCCTGGATTTCTTTTCCTCGCCTCTCTCTGCCTTTATCATTCCTTCCCCGCAAAGCCCCGAAAATGGAGTGGGTGTGGGGATGGTTCGAGAGAGCTGACATCAGTTCCTCTGTTCCTGCCCACTCCTCAGTGTTTTTCTATCAGCTGTGGAATTTAAACCATTCTTTCTTTTGGGTGAGGCCCGTCCCTCTGTCTGCCCCTTGCTCAGAGTAACATTTTGTTTCTGAAGCGCCTCTGTGTATGCATGTGCATGTGGCTGGGTGGGTATGAGTGGGGCTTTCCAGTTGGGGTTGTACACCAAACATTTCTGGCTGCTTGTTAGCCATCTAGTGAGCCAAGTTCACACAGCTGGGAGCCGAATAAGAAGAAGAGTCTTTGTGAGAGCTGATCAATGTCCCACACACGTGTCTTTTAGTGCTTGCCTCAAATCGATTTTGCAGTTCTGCATTGCCTGTTCTGCATTATAAATACGGATTTGCAGCAGTGGTGAGTTGTAATTATTAAAGTTGCATTCTGAAAAAGAGTCTCTTAGATGCATGCAGAGTTCTGCAGAGGCCAGTGTTCGCTGAAGAGCCTAAAGTATCTAACAGAGACTCATAGTGATCGCTCACAAGCGTCCTCCTTTCTCACCCGAACCACATGATGTTTGTCCTGTTTAGCAAGTCCTGAAAGGAGGAAAGGGAGAGAGGGGGCAAAGAATAACAAGAAAGAGAAAAAGAAGAAGAGGTGATGGCAAAGAGAGTTTGTTTCTCAGTGGCTGCTTCTTTCTTAAACGAGATGTCAGCGAGCAGAAGTTGTGTACGGAAAGAATGGAAAGCTGGTCAAGTTTGTCGAAAGAACTCTGGGGTAGGGTGCTAAGAGAGGAGGAGAGAAACAAATAAAACAGAAACCAAGCTGTGGAGAAGAGAAAGAAGGGAGGGCGGCGGAGGGCAGAACCAGAAGAAGAGGGACACCAAGGGGTTTTGGCGAAGGGGAAGTAAGTGTCGAGGTTGCTGTGGTACCAAAAAGGGGAGAAATTTCCAGATCGGACATGACTGTAAATATATATATAAAAATCATACAAAACATGTTGTTTGCACCCCTCCTCTACCTTCTTCTCTGTTTGAATAAAAATAAAATTAAACTATTTAAAAGTTAACCTATCTTTTAATCTATCAGTTTAGTGGGGTGAGGGTGAAAATCTATACTGTTATACCTATAAATTTATGTGGAGGTATGGTTGGGTTAGATTAAAATAACTTTTCAATTTAATATTTTTTAATCAGGCTTAGTTTGAATCTCACGTGATTAAGAATTTTTAAGAGAGACTTCTCTTTTTTTAGTAGGTAGGACTTAAATGATGACACAGAAAATCCCCAAAATATCTTGTAGATCTGTGAGGAGTGGACTTTTATGACAACAGAAATGTTGGTGGTTATCTGGATTTTGTATGTGGGAGGCATAGCAGTTCCGTCTTTGATATTTAGAAGTCAGATTTCGAAGCGTGGCCACACTCACATGGCTTAGAGTCAGCCTTTTCATCACTTTAGTCATCAATGCCTTTAAAAAAAACTTTTTAAGGTGGTAAGCAGAGTTAATCTCAAGTCTCAAGTGTGAAGAAAATTAAAGCTTTGATCCAAAATGGCTGACCTACTGTAGGGTTTGGTTGGACTTTGACTCTATTGTTGATTCTAGGAAAATACATGTGATCCATATGTCATTTACATCAGTCAAAGCAGCAAGAGAACTGAATGCCTCTTAAAGGTGGTGCTGTAGATCCATTTTACCATGACTTGTACATTAATAATATATGTAACTTCCTGTTGTCAGTGAACCAGGCATTTACAGGTGATGTCAGACTGTAAATTTAGTTTTGTTGGAGATTAAATCTGAATCATTTTTGGGAAGTTTGGGGTGACTCTGACGTTCTGTGAATTGTGAAAAATGTGTCTTTTACCTTGAGATTTTCTGTGATGGACTGCCAATTTGTCCAAGGCATACTCCGTCTCTCGCTCAACAGGTACAAGGCCCCGTGGCGACCCTTCAAGGAAAAGCGTGTTTAGATAATGGATGGATGTTGAGATTTCAGAAGTTGACATTAGGCAAGCATCTGCCAAAAAACATTTGATAACTTTAAACCCCACAAATCTCATAAATATAGTGAGGAACATGGAAACATTCAAACTGACAGGAGGTCAAAAAAGTCATGATTGTATAGGTTTTGGTTTTCAGCTCAATTCAAAATGGCTGACCTCCTAGTTGTTGAAGGAGATAGCCTCAAGATACTTTTGTGTAGGTTTGGGATTCACACATGTAAGTGCCAAATCTTGTTGCAAATTCCAATAGGTGAATAAATCTCCTTATTGGTAGACTACTCGACAAGCGCTTGAATATATATA
>NW_006799944.1:1051018-1121332 GCF_000485575.1 Poecilia formosa | reverse complement strand
ATTAAATATATACTAAATTTCTGAATGGATGAAGTCAGGATCTCACAGCTTGTGGGCGAAGACATAAGGAGTTTATGTGGCGAGAGAAGTGGATAAGGAGGTGTCGCATTATGAGCAAGGACAGGACAGACCAGAACTGCTAGATAAGAAAAACTCAGTTCAGTTACGAGTGGTTGTCTCTGTCAAGTGATGGCTGATGAAACTCCTTTGGGCTGGAGCAAGGCCAGGGCCTGAAAGAGGGTCTGTGTCAGGAGGTCCAGGAAGCCTTCGCTGAGAGGGAGGAGTGTTACACAACATCACTGCTGATAGCACATACTATGTTGGATGCCAGAAAGATCAACACTACAATTTGGATGTCTTCATTCCTGATGGTGATTTTAAACTAAATAAGCTAACTAAAACAAAAATGTCACTGATTTCCCTTTTCTTATGAATGCGAGTGTCTTTCGTGCCCTTCTGGTTTGGCATAATTTATATTCTACACTTTAAGCTGGAGGACATTCTGCCTGGCCACATTTTCTGCATTGCATAATTTTAAAATAACACGTTAAGAGACGTCCGAGAGATGAGTGGGTCAGCTAGGATTACTACTGAAGACGAAATTTGAAGATGGCCAGTAAACAAAGTTTCAAAACAGGCATTGACCTAATGTGCACTTTCACTGTACCTAAACACTTTTTCATGGGAAATATGTACCAAATGCTGTGGCTCAGTCTGTGCCTGAGCAAGGGTTGTGCGTTATAGTTCAAACGCCAAGGTGGGACAAATTTGTTGCTTGGCAGTACCTACTTTCTATGTTTGTTTGTGTCCATGTGATTTTCTGTAAACATAGCACTGCAGCAAATATATCCTCCTATGTGTTTGTTTGTGCAAATCCTATGTGCAATTTGATCCCGGGGTCTCTATTTTTCAGCATCTGCTTCACTCATTATGGCAGAAAGCTGATCCGCTTGGGTGAATTAGCCCCGACGTCAAATGACTGAGGGAATGCCAACTAGGAATTCAAGTGTACGTGTGTTGAGCAATCAGACATTCGATTTCAGGCTATATAAAGTAAAGTAATGTTTTGATAGTGGAAGTTGTACATGCTTGCTTGCAGTAGGGGGATTGATTACAGACAAACAGGTGTGTTGTGTTTCTGCATCCCCTGCAGGAGCCTGGAACTTGACCCACACACCATGTCCTTTACATGTCAGCATGGTCCCAAACACTCCCATATGTCAGGCTTCTGTGTTGTTCACACAGTGGTAATCTCTAGCGTCTCTCAGTTTTAGTACCTGCAAGCCTTGGCTGACTGTCTGCTTATTTTCCTGTTTGTTTTCCCATCTTGCCTGCCTGTCTATCCATCTGGCTTTCCTTTAAAATGAAGCTGCAGAACTCATTAACCGAGAGTCAAGAGAGCCCCAATTAGCAGCTACAGCAGCGTAGACAGCGTCAGTGCTCGGAGGGGAATATTAGAGTTAGTAAAAGATCAGAGTTTGGGGATTGTCCATAAAAGATGTGCGAGAGGGGAGGTGGGTTTCTGAGAGGATGACACTCCATGTTAGATGTCATGCACAGACTTGGATTTTGTCCTTCTTTTGGTACTAATTACAGCTGTTTCTGAATAAAGTAAAAGTGATTTCTGTAGTCACTCTTCCTTCTTTGTGCTTTTATATCATGACATAGACACAGATTAAGATTCAGATTCAGATTAACTTTATTTAGGTAAATAAACAACATAGGAAACTCAATAAAAAACAATTTCACAAACTAATAATTCACCAAAAAAAAAAAAAAAATGAATAAGCTGAAGCAAAGGCTTATACTTGAATTTAAAAGTCATCTAACACACCCAACCACATACACACAGTGGCACAAACAGCAATAAATTTTAACTCCTAAACAATGACAATGACAATGACACAATGAGACGTAAATGTCTTTACTCGGTTTGTGGGCACTAATCTGTGCTCTTGTATTGGAGGCTTTAAACTAATATCCAGAGAAGGAAACACCCAAGGGTGTCATTCCTATAAACCAGTGTGAGACTTGTTGTTCTCTGGCTGGCACTCTCATGAAACTACAAGACTTAAATCGTGATTGTGTGTCTATAAAAATCAGCTTGTTAAGGTGTTTCCCTTTGCTGCTATTTTCTTTGTTGTGGGCCTGCCCAGTTTTTTTTCTTTTTCTTCTTTACAGTTTTAGAGTGCTGATGCAACCTGACTGACACCCTCTCATCAGCCTCTCTCTCCATTTCTCACACATTCCTGAATGGATGAGTCAGTTATGGAAACCAATGGTAGCAACTCTGAGGACGAGAGCTCTGTCATCATCCTCGTCATTGATTGCCTGGGTCAGGCCTCTGTGGTTTGCTCCCAAATGAGTCTCTGAAACTGACTCACTGCGTACATTCAGAGAGACTGGATATTTTTAGCTTACCTACCTTCAGTTATGAGATTCTTAATGGGGATTTCATCTAAAAAAGTCAAAACCCTCACCCCACCCCCCAAAAAAAAAAACTCTGTCCCACTCCAGAGTCTTCTGTATACAGGTCTTTGTATGGTATTCTCATATATTAAACTTAATCAGTTATCTGTCAGCTCAGATCTACTTCTTTGTCCCTGCTGAAAAAGCTTCCTGCTGCCACCACAATTTGGCCAAAGAATGTTTTATGGGAAGACATCCTCAGGTGATGCGTAATGATTATGGGTTTTCCTCTCATTTTTATTTACACTGATGTTAAACACAGCATGACTTTATTTTCCATATTAGTGACTTCCGACGTGATTAAAGACTGCTGAATTTAAATAACTTATTCACCGCTAGTTTATTTTCTTTTAAAAGATTTTGAAAACTCTATTGTTTTCCTCCCACTTGACAATCATGCACTATTTTTGTATCGCATAAAACCCTACAAAAATACGCAAAGATTTGTGATTGTAGTGTGACAAAATGCAAACTCTTCTAGGAGTATGAATACTTATCTGAGATACTGTAACTTCTGTTGACTTTATTTTATCACTAAAGTTGAGTAATTCGAAGAATTTCAGAATATGGAAGATGAAGCATGCATTTTTAAACTGGGAAATTTACTGGTGCCACAGAAATCTGTAGACTTTTTTCCAAATGGAGTAATCTGAAAACAGACTGCTTTGCTGTCCGTTTTATCCCCCGTCTGTGTCTCACTGTAGAATGTGTTACCCACATTTTAGCATAAATATTTCATCAAGCAAGCCATTATGATACTAAATATCAGGTGACACTTAACTTTGAAGCATTAGAAACCATCAGATACAAGTTTATGGAGAAATATTGACTTTTTGAGTCATCCTAAGCTCCATTATGTCTGTTTAAGGTTTCCTAGTCAATTGCCATTTACTTTCCCTTAGATAGAACGATAAGTAATACAGAGGGGTTTATTACGGGACATTAAGGCCTCATTCATCTGTTTTCTGTATCAAGTTAAGTTTGCAAAGGAGGAAGATCCAGACATCCCACTCCCCAGTGAAAATCTCCAGCTCATTCAGGGGACTCCTCACCCCAGAGGGAATATTTAATCTCTCTTGTGAGTTCTGGGTCTTCCTTTAGTGGGATGTGTTTGGAAACCCCCCCAAAGGGAGGTGCTGAGGAGGCATCCTACTCACATGTCTAAACCACCCCAAGTGATCCCTGTTGATGAAATGGAGCAGCTGCTCAACTCTTAGGTGGTGCAACTTCAAATCTTTGCCTATAAGGTTGAGTCCAGCCACCTTATGGATGAAGCTCATTTTAGCCACCTCTGTGTGGGTTTTTGTTCTTTCGATCATGTCAAAAAATTAGAATATTTTGAAAATATTCTCATTTTCAAATATAATATTTTATATATTTTTGTCACATTTGAGAAAGTGAAACATATCTCAGAAAAATAGAGTGAAATATTTCAAGCTTTCATCTCCCAAATTCTGTCTGAGATCATTTGAATGTTGCGAAAAAGTTAAGTATTGGAAACTCGTAGTGTCACCCCCTAATCAGCTAATTAACTAAAAACACCTGAGCCTCGAAATTTTCTCTCACTGAGCCAGAATGATACAGCCACGGGGAAGACTGACGGCTTGACAGATGTCCACAAAACAGCCATCAACACCCTTCACAGGGAGAGAAGGCACAGAAGACATTGCTGAAGAAGTTGGTTGTTCAAAGTCTGCATCCGAGCATAATCAGAGAAAATTGAGTGGAAGGAGAAGCAACATTTTCACCAGCAACAATTATAACTAGAGAGGCAAGAGAGGGTTCTCAAGCAAAATCCACTCAAGAAATTGAGGGATCTTCACAAGGATTGGACCGGCGCTGGAGTCAGCGCATCAAGCACCACTATGCTCAGAAAAAGCCTGCGCATGGGCTACAAGCGTCTTACTTAGGCTAAGAAGAAAAAGAGTTGCACACGTTTCTCTGTTATCCAAAGTTTTCTTTTCAGATAAATGCAAAGTTTGCATTTGGAAATCAAGTTACCAAAGTCTGGAATAAGAGTGAAGAAGCACAGAAACCACGTTGCTGAAGTTTCCACTGTGAGTGATGATTTGGGGTGCCATGTTGTTGGCTGGGTTTGGTTCATCGTATTTTCTTTGAAGTCAACAGTGAACATAGCCATCTTGCAGGAGATTTTGGAGAACTTCAAAAAAAGTTGATTCATTGTGGTCTATGAATCAACTCAGTCTGCTGGCAGACTAACTTGACCTGAAACCCATAGAGTTGCTCTGGGGTATTGTCAAGAAAAAAAAAAGAAGAGAGAGGCACCACAACCACAACCACAGACTGCTTCCCTCGATGCCACACAGCACTGATGAAGTAATTAATTCATGCAAAATGTGACCCAACCAAATTCTGTGTGGATAGAAATTAACATACTTTTCAGAAACCTGGCACTTCTATTAAGAATATTTTTTTTATTGATATTATGCAATATTGAAGTTTCTGAAACACAGAATTTTGGATTTTTATTATCTGCAAGCCACATTTGGCAAAATTACAAGAAAATTAAGCTTAAAAATGTGTATTTTAAGCCTTAAAGTACACATTTTTGGGCTTAAAATCTCATCTATTTGTGAAAATAAAAGAAGGGTTTCACTTTCTGAAATGACTGACAAAACATACTGAACCTTTTAAATTTAAATAATATTGTAAATACATTTTTCACAATATTCTATATTATTTTTTTTAGATGTGCCTGGGAGCAGCCCCACTTTTACAGCATATGAGGTCATATGCTGCTCAGTCATTTTTTTTAATAAATAATAAACTATATTTGGTTCCAAAAAAAGAGTCAATTTATAAGCCCTGTGGCAGGTGAATTCATCCCCATTTTAGACATTATAGTCTGATTTTAAACTCCAAAGATTACAAAACAATCGGGAAATTTTGTACCACATTGAAAGTGTTGATGATAATAAACCGATGGTCAGCACTTCCTACCCTTTGCCGTCTTTCAAATATTTCAAACATGTTTCTTTGCACTGCTCATTGGCAAATAAATGACATGTGGCCACAGTGTGAGATGATCATGTCAAGCTGTTTGTATACTATGCCACGGCGCAGCAGAACAGACATAACTGGACACTAGTATAGATTTTTCCATTGCACTATTTTTAGGATATCATGCTCGGTGTATCAGCTGTGTAGATTTGTAGGTAGATCTTAAATTAGAGACACAGGATAATTCCCTTTCAGCTGATCCAAATCGAAGGCATTGCATTTCATTGCATTGGGATGTGTATTATATTTATTTTAGGCCATCTGAAGGATTACTTGCTTCTTTATTATTCACAGAAAAAAATGGGATTACAAAATCCACTCAGGGCCCCTTTGAATAAAATTAAAGTGCATTGCTTTTGAGATAAATGCTTTTCATCTCACAATAGATTTGTTATTTGTTTGCTCCATTGGAATACAATATGAGGAACTCAATTTAGTCAATGGACAAACAGCTTGCAGGCTATTTGAAGTAAACGCACAAAAAAAGGGACCTTCCTGTTATACCTTGTCTCGCCGTAAAATTGTTTATTTGTGTCTCAGTCTCTCTGAGATTTTTGCTGTTTACACTCTTGCACTTCCTCTCCTCTCTATTTCTGTGTGTGTGAGCAACAGCTCAGACGAGAGACGGATATTGAATTTGTACAATAGGGATGTAGAGCTATACAATAGGAAAAGTGTCTTTATATATTTCTATATATATGTATATGTTTCTCTATATATAGCACTATATATATATATATATATAGATAGATAGATAGATAGATAGAGTTATTTCATTTCAAGGTGTAAAGAGCCGTGTGGAAGTTTTGAAATGCTGCAGTTTTTGGGTCTGAAGTAACCCCATACAGGACGATTTCAGCAAGGCTTGAGTTCTGCTTTTCTGTCCCAGACTGCAGTCCAGAGGTGTTTGTCTTGGCTTCGCTCTCTGTTTGATCAGGCTGTTTTGAGAGTACTGACTGACCTGTGCGAAGGTTAGATATGTTGCACTCTTCACAACTTTTCCTTCTCCTCAAGGTAATTGCTCCTTTGGTCAGTACTTTCCACAATTCCATATAATTTAATATATATATTTTTTAAAAACTTGGATGTACTACAAATATGCCTTGTTTTTTTTCTCTTCTGTGCTGAGAAGATCTCATCTTTCTTTTTTCTTTTTGTCACGTTCTTTCTGCAAATGAATAGCATTTTCTATCTTTCAACATTTTTCTTTTCGTCAAATGATCACAGATCCTGTGTCAAAGGGTAAACAATGAACTTCCGTTCAGAAAGATTTACAAGCAAAGTGCAGCGGGGTAACTCACCTACAAAATACTTTGTTGTTCATCACCTATTGATCTGCTGTTAATGCACTGGTCAATAACGCACTTATAGTTTACATTGCAATGCATAGCATTAGCTTCAAGTGGAAGCTTTCCATCAGGCACAGAACTAGTTTAGCTCACACTTTCATTAAAGGAATATTTTTCGTAAGCTCTACAAGATTCACTTCTTCTGACCTTACTTCACCCTGCTGCTTCTTTGACCCTTCACCTGGATCTGCTCCTGTTTTATTTACTTGCTTCCTGATCTCAGCTCTCCGTCCTTTGACCCAAACACATGGCTCAACCTTTTTTCTGTAACGGCCTAAGACCTTCTCAGCCACTCAGTCATCTAACCCATAAATAGTTCCGTACTGACGTCTTGTGGCATTTAAAGTCTTTTTTTTCTTTACAATATCCACCCTCCTTCTTGTTTACACCTCATCCAAGCAATCCCTGAGTTTTCCATTTTTATTATAATATTTATAAATATCTATTATAATAAGAAGCCCATTGACTCAAACATCATTCCGCCAACCTTGACTTTAGAGAATCTCTTCAGGTTGCAAAAAATAATTAGAGAAACAGGTGAAGAGAGTCTTAATAAGATTAAGCCTGACACTTGCCAGCCACAGCTTATGAGGGACCTCTACTGACCTTTGTGTCTCCATCTAGCAGAGATTGTGCATGTGTGTCTGATTGAGAGCTTATTATCTTGAAGGCACGGCCTAGAAAGGGAAGTTGAGGTACCTGTTTCTTTTTTCCCCTTCTTACACATCTGATTAAAATCTTAAAACCAGAAAATAAACCACACATTCTCTCTTTGAGCTTGGGGAACCTTAACCAGGAAGCAGGAGCAAGAGACAAAAACTAATAGAGTAATTTTGAGTTCATTCCACCTCCTTTCAGGCGTTCACTCTGTCATGACCCCTGATTGCAAGGGCAACAACACTTTCTGTCCTTGAACATGGCTGCATTGTTGAGCTCTGCAACTTTGAAAAAGCACCTTTGGTGTCGATGTTGAACGTAGAAATCATTCTGAATTTCTTAATAGATCTTGATGGGGTCAGAGCTAAAAAGTCAAGTTGTGGACCCTCACCAAAAATCACGTTACCAATTGGTGAATCCAGTGGACACTCCGTGAAGACAGAGGCAGACCCTTGAGCCAAATTAAAGCCCTAACTCTGATGGCATTTGTGAGAGAATAGATTAAAGATATGGGCTTTAATAGCTCTGAAGGTAACATCCCTTCTTGTGCTTCATGCATTCCTGCAAGAACCACATCTTGCTTGCATATTTATAGTTCAAGCTTACTTAGGCATAGTGGTTAATCACTATTAATCACACCTCCATAATGTGATTAATCTGACATCTTTTAAAAAATCAATAGACAGCACTAAAAAATTTTAACCTTTTTCCGACCTTGAGATTTTCATTTAGGGTGTATGCTTTATTTAAGGCTAAGAAAGAGTACAGTGTATATCATGAGTATGTGTTTGAGCATTGCAGGGCAGCATCTTGGATATGATATGATATAACTCTGAGGCAGATTTATTTCAGCCTTATTTTTTTCAAGAAAGACTGAAAAAAAAATTGATTCAAATCTTTTGCACCCTAAAATCTTAATATGCATCTTAAGCAATCTGTTGTCTCAGTCAGATAGGCTTAACATAAAAGGCTTACATTTTAAAATAATACACAAACAATTCATCAACTGTTAATCTCAAATTTCTCATTTGAGTCCCACGTACTACTACCCATGGGGAACGCAGGCTCATTTGATATGTGCCGATGTCGGGTGGGTGGGGCTGTCGATGATGACTGTTTAGACCGCATATGCCCCAAAACTGAGTTATTATTTAAGACTTAGTGCTATAATTGAAGGACAGGGTAAACTGTACAGCACTTCTTGTTCTCTCCAGGCAGTGTTTCTAAGGATCACACTGAGAAACATTTAAGTTGAACATATCAAAGCTAAATTCCAGCAGCTCTGCCCCGTTCCTTCTAATTTATCCTGGCCTCCATATGCTATCTGCTAGCCTCATCACCTTTGAGCTTGTACTTGAAGCCACTCTGCATTCCTCACATACTTCCTCATCATGACCCTATCATCACCAGAAGAAATTTGTGGCTGATCATACATCACATTGTTACTGTCTGGGAAAACTCAAACTCAAGTTTTCTCAAGTGTGAATGCCTGAAAGTCAGTATTTTCTTGACTTTTTAAGGAAAAATGTTTCACAAAATAATACTAAAAAGCATTTTTTTTTATATTGAAATAAATATTTAAAGTACCTTGTAAAAGGCTTCATTGAATTTAAAATATTTGTCCCATTAACACTACATACTACTCTAGATAAACACAAAGCATTGCATGATTATGAAGGAAAATGATATAGACTTCCTTTTTTTTAAAAAAAAATCTTTTTACAAATGATCTCTGAAAGTTTTCTGTGCACCTTTTACTTTGCTGTACTAAATAAAACGAAGCGCAATCAACTATCTTAAGAAGAGACCTAATTGGTGAGTTCACTTCTTGCTAATTTAGTCTCAGCATGAACCCGGCTGTTTTATGGAGGCCTTCATAGATTTGCTAGAAAATAGTAGTGAACAAAAATGAAGGCAAAGAAACTCAGCAGACAGGTCAGGAGATTCCTTAAGCAGAGTTAGTTCATAAAAGAACATAGCAAGCATTGAACATCTCACCGAGTGATAATGAATTCTCTGAGGTCCCCTTAAAATTCTTAAATAATACTATTTTGTGTTGCGATAAAATATATTATTTTCATGCGATAATGCAAAGAACACTACAGATGGACTAAACTTAGATCCCCTTGTTTGTGCTTCTGCCAACTACTCGTTTATGTGTAATTTGATGAATTTTCTTCCCAAACTCCAATATTGAATGTGAGGCTAAGATTAAAAAGAGAACTCTGTATGTGATGGCTCAATAAATTTCTCTATTCAGTTACAATGTTGGGTTTTTGGGCTAAATGCCCATGTCTCAAAAATGGTGCTTGAATGGCTGAACGTGTACGTCTAAGTCTCACCTTTCATAATGTTGCAGAGTTTGTTCTTATTTTCACTATGAGGAATGCAGTGACTTCATCAGGATATAATGAGGTAACAGCAGCTGGTCAGACAGAGTTTTACCAGACACTAGAGCAAAAAACAGCAGGCTGCTGATAATGCTTCAAGTAAACAATACGATCAGCCTCTGGCTTCCTCTACTTCCTCTTAGATCTTATCTATCACTGAATTATTTTTCACTTTAACTCACACTCTGCTAACATGCTCATCACCCATTGCCAAAACACACTCAGTTTCATGACAGGGTGCTGGCTCTGGCAACACTCAGTCACTTCTCCATATCTGAATAGAGTGTTTGTGTATGTGTGTTTGATTGGTGTGTGTGTGGGTGTGTGGGTGGGTGATCCAGGCAGATGTGTTTGAATTCCAGTGCATATATGAATTTTACTGTCTTTCCCTTGCTGATCATTTGGTATTTTTATTTTTTTATGGCAAGATTACGTTTTATTTTTCGATCATTTCACTTTCACCTTTAACACTTGACCTCTAAAATTTCCCTTTAAGTGAGCAAGGGAGCGCTCATGCCTCACATTCTTTCTTTTCCCTCTTTAAAACAAGCCAACAAACAAAAATTTCCCCAAACCTGACTTGTAAAACGATACCCTGAAGACATACTATCTGTGCTCAAACTCTCTCTCTTTCTTTTTTCCCCCTTTCTCTCTCTCCCTCTGTCTGTCTCTTTCCCTCTGTATATCTGTATTTCAAAACTGGAGGTACAATTCCATCTTTGATATTGTTATCAGTTCCACAGTGATGAGGGGTGTGTGTGGAAGACCCACTGCAGCTCTGACCTACTTGGTGCAGTGAATGGGCTGCATGGAAGCTGTTTTTATTGAGTGCCTGTGTGTGTGTGTGTGTGTGTGTGTGTGTGTTTGCTAGAGCTCTGGGATGGTGTGTGGACACAGGGAGTGTGAGAAGCTGGGTGTTTTGACAGCTTTAGAGTAGTTCCAGCACAGAGATGGGGCAGAAAGAGGGGGTGGGATGAGTAGACCTGTTGGAGGTTCGGGGGAGATGCGGGGGTGAGAGCAGGGTCAGTGGGGGAGCGGGCAGGAGGGGGATCAGATGAGGGTGAACATGTTCTCCTAGAATGCTCCTTGGCCATTAAAATGCTACATGATATCTGGTTCTTGGTGATGGATAAACTCATGAGATCATCCGAAACGCTTCAGATTAACCTTGCCTGTGCAGTAATGAAAACAATGTTTTCACTTTATACCAGCTAAAGTAAACAGATAGTGACTTTGAAACACACAAAAGGCAGAAATTCAAAATAAATAATGCAAATAAGTTTGCAAGCTATGAAGTCGGTTGTTAGGCATGTATCAGCTACAGTGTTTTGCAAAGATATTCATCCTTTTTCACAAAACTCCCAAGTATCTTATTGAGATAGTGTCTGGCAGACGAAAACAAAACACTTACTCGTGAAGTGGAAGGTAAATGTTACGGCACAACTGACCTGCCACGGCTGCTCACCGAAACTGAGCAGGGAGAACAATAATCATAGAAGCATCTAAGAGGTCCATGGTAACTGCGGAGGAGCTGCAAAGATCCACAGCTCAGGTGAGAAAATCAGTCCAGATGACAACGACTATTCATGCACTCCACAAATCTGTTGTCATCGAGGAGCGACAGGAAGAGTGCAGTTTTTTTAATGTTATAAGTCAGGTAGGAAACTTAGCAAATCATGAAAGAAGGTGCTCAACTGAGACCAGGATGTAACCTTCCCCCCCTCCCCCCACATGTAAAATGCACCTACACAGTGAAACATGTGTAGATCTCTCTTTAGGTATGCTTTCTTCAGCTGAGACAAGGCAGCTGGTGAGAGGTGACAGAAAGATGGATGGACATTCAGCTTCTAACAACTCTAAGTACACGGGTGGAACTACAGTGTTACAGTTTAGATCAAAGCATTTCAATGTTTTAAAACAGTGAGGTCAAAGTATAAGACTAAATCCACTTATAAATTTGTAGAACTTGAAAATTGCTGCTCACCAATGCTCTCCATTCAACATAACTTAAGCTATTCTTCAAATGGAAAGACTTGCAAGTGATTTTGGACCAAAATGTGTTTCTAAAAAAACTAAATAATCAGAACAGGTCAACAGAAATGGACGCCGCACTTTTCAGATTTTTATTTTTTAATAAATGTTGAAAACCTTTAATCATTTACTTACACTTTGCAATAATTATCATAAACTGGGTTATTTGTGTTTTAAAATCATATTTTTTATGTGTTATGGTTGTTTTCCGTTCACCATTTTCCTGAAGCGGTGAATTGTTTCCCTTTTAAAAGCTCACAATGACCCCGAGGTATTTTAGAGATGTCTATTTTATTTTCTCCTCACACAAATATGTATTTCTTCTCCAGCCTCACCTTCATTCACAGCTCTTCAAGCATTAATGAGCCATTTTAAAATTGATATTTAATTGAACTAAATCAATTTCGGGGTGTGACCTTTTCAGTTTGAACTACGGGAAAATTGCGTAGCAATAAAGACACTTTTCTTATCCCAACACCAAAATGCCAAAGAATGACCACAGCTCTTTAATCTCAGCCCGGTGTAAAATCTATGGGAGCACATGTCCCACTCAGTCCATAAAAGAGCGATAAAACCGATGGGAAAAAGAAGCAGCCTTTTTTTGTCCCACTGTAGCTGAAAAGGCCAGACATCACCTCAGACTGTGCGGCTCAAGAGTTCTCACAGAAGTTCTCCTCTCCAACAAAAGGGGCTGCCTGTCCACGGCTCTAAGCCCTCTCAGTGCCAGCGGTGCTGAACCCCTGCTTTCTATCAGCATTCCTGCCCATCTTTCATGCTGTTCTTTTCTGACCATGCCAGCTGGGTCAGGGGGCAGCATTTTCTCAGGGTTACTAGACAACATTGGACAAGGAGATTAAAAAATAGAAATGCCTAGCAGCGCATTTAGTTTCAGCCCTGCTTATTTTGATACTGATTGTACAAATCGTTTGCTACGCACCTATTATTACAATAAGACATGCATATTGTGAGCAAAAAGGGATGCAATGAATTATGCAAACAAGCACATCAAAAATTTTTTTTTTTTTTTGATGTGCTATAACATGACAATTCTTTATTTACTAATGACAGTTTGACATGAACACTAATTCACACCAGGATCTACTACAAAAATGGAAGCTGCTATTGCATTGCCAGTTGATGCCTCCTTTGTTTCCCTGTGATCAGTACCAGCATCCGTCAGTAGAGGTCTGTCTTCAGTCTCACTCGGATATTTGAGTAAAGTTAAGAGATCCTCTAAACAAGATGCACATATGACCAAACGCTGCAGGATATTCACAGGTAATTATTTTAGGTTACAATAAAAAGCCCACATACATATTTTATTGAAAGTTGCTGTTTTGATTTGATTAAACCACAGATAAAATCAATGCAACGTTCCTCGCCTGAAAGCAATTTTTGTTGCCTGGTGACAAGGAACATTTTTTTTTCTGCTGTTTTGATGCTGCTTAACATTCCAGAAATTAATTCCCGGATCTTAGGAAGGGACTAAGAAAATGCGGGACTTTCCCTGATCCAGTCAATGATCTGCCTTATTATGTGCGACTTTGCTGGATTCACCATAAGTAACTCGTTGCTATGGGGTAGTTGCTATGAATGAGTGCTCAAAATAACCATAATGTCATACAAATTCCTCGGCTTTGCCTGTGAATGATGGCAAAGTATACTACCTGTTATTTACACTGTGATTGTTTCCTGCACCCTGCTTTTCTTTGAAACCTTGAAGTGTTTAAGAGGCACCACATCCATATATCTGAGACATTGACTGCAAGTGCTGCAGTCCTTGTTTTAAGACAAATAAATGTGGCATTTCATTTTGAAGTCAAGGTCCCATAATCTGGTGGAAAACTCAGAGCAGCCATCTTCTAGGAAATTGTACATCACCAGCCCCCCTCGCAAATCCACAAGGATAAGCGTGTTAGATAATGGATTAATGGATAGCTAAACATACAGTCATATTTTTAAAATTATGTCATTAAAATGGTTTATTGGTTTGGTGTAACATTCCAGTCTTAAATGAAAGCATCAGTCTTAGTGTAATTCATTTATATTATGTATTTAACTTTGAGAATTGAGTTACAGAAATAAGTAAGCTTTTCAATAGTACTCTAATTTATTGAATGTGACTGTAGATACTAAACTGAAGGAAAACAAGATTTTAAACATACATGAGGACGGGTTGCTGTCCTTACTGACTCAGTGCAGTCTGTTGCTAAATAACTGACTGCATGATATTGCAACAAGGACTGAATTGAAATATATTACTTTGAATCTGTCTCTAAGATTGGGTTGATATGTTATGTGTGTGTACAATCAAATCTACTTGTCTTGTAAAGTAACCTTTCTTATGGGTTGGGGCTACCTAAATAAACTTGAGTTGAGTAGAATTTTGGTGTATTAAACTGAAAGACCCCTTTCATATATCTTTTAGTCAATATGAGCCTGAAAAACACGGCTTGATACTTTTTAAAATTTCAAAACAATTATGACTTAGGTACTTTAAATAATCACAAACATTAAGGTATGGTTTTATTTTTCTTTATTTAGTGGATTTTGTCGAACAACTGCTTTTGGAGAACGGAAAAGAACAACGGATGTTCGCTGAAAACTGCAGTTTCCTACCAAACATGAACGCCTCACAGGATGAGTTTGGCGTCCTGGGTAGTGACGCAATGCCGTGGGGGCGTGTCTCTGGTGAAATCAGCTGGGGCAACAACAACACAAAGGGGGAGGGCGGCTCAGCTCAGACTATAGAAATTGGTCGACAAGTTATAGCTACTCATATTTAACTCGGAAAAGCGTGCGCGTGGAAACAAAGCAGCACATCATACGGGCGAGAGTCGGTAATAGTTGAGCTTAGAGAGAGATTGATAAAGAGGCAGCACCACGGGGAAGTAAGAGGAGGAGCCGGAGGAGGAGGATGTTTCGGGGCAGAGGTCCTGTCCGCAGCTTTCTGTGCTACTTGACAAAGAACGGAACCAACCCAACTATCTTTTAGTTCTTCGTGCGTCTCTGTCCGGTTTGAGTGGCCGGCTGAACCCCCAGCAGACTGGCATGTGGGTCAACTCCGGAACCGTCGGAAGGTAGGGACCCCCTCCTGCAGCCAAACCGAATCACATGCCCCTCTTTCGATCTTTATTGTGCACAAAGCAGCCCTCTCACTACGTTTTCTCCATTAAAAAAGTGCGAATAATTAGCGTTTTATCGTTTTGAAATGCATACATTCCCAGTTATTCAGCTGTAATAGGTGTAATTATCCAACTGCAGGCGGTTTACCAAACGTAATTATGTATATAAGTGGGACATTTCATTGATAAATTATTGGCATTTATTAGATTCAGCACGTGCTGCAGAGACCATTAAATTATTATTCGGTGCCATTGTGAAGCGGATGGGCTTGACTCATTACGCAAGACTCCTCATCGCATCACTTGGGATGGATAGGCTTATGCACCTGCTTTGTGTTGCATCCGAATCCTGTGTGTGTTTTACGTTGTAGGAGGAAAACAATGGGCTGCCTGATTTATTGAGTCGCTTAAAGAAATGAATGAACCAGGTGGTTATGAATGGGGAGCACATGAGGTTCTTTTCATTGATGAGTGTATAGCCATCCTACACCAGACTATTTACTGAAACAATGCGGATCACAACTGGGACGACAGATAAAGGGGGCGAAATCTTGCAAGATGCACACCTATTCTTTGCAGCATGCACAGATACTGGCATGCTGTAATGCTGATCCTTGGGCTATGACGCCATCAGAGAGATTGTGTTACGCAGGTGGGTGAGTGGCCGATGAAGAAGCCTCTCACTTCCACCCGGACATAAATAAATAATGTTCTCCGTGTTTCTGTGACCATATTTTCACTTCCCGTCAGGAGCAGATTAATCATGTCTCGAGTTTTGGAGTTGCATAAATATTTGGCACAAACAGGTTATTGCGCAATCCTTGTATTTTGGCCAATTAGGACCTATTCACCCCCTGCCCCCATGAAAACTCAATGTGATCATGGCTCATCTAATTTTGTGCAACATTTTTTACTTTGTGCAGTTTTGATTGTGGTCAAAATAAACCCGCATCCTGAGGACGTATAAGCACATGCTCAATGACTTTCAGATTAAGATACAATTTGGCCATACATTTGTAGCCATTTCATCAGCACTCCAGTTAATGAATCAAAAGATCACAGCTATCATTAGGGGCACTGCCTGGCGGATTTGTAACAGAGCTACCTATTGTTCTGATTAGGCATTAAGCTTTGACTGTGTCAACAGCTTTGAGATAACAATGTGCTGCACTCACAAACCCACATGGAAGAGTGAGCCTGCATTACATGGCTGGCTTGAATGTTGTGACCCTTGAAACAGGCTGCTGTGGCAGACACACAGAGGTAACAGGGCTTCAAATTGTGCACATGCTTTTATGTGTTTGCTATTTAGTGTTGTGAATACAGATGACCAGAAAAGGATGAGTCAGATGGATTTACTCCTAAATGATATTTGATAACTAAGGTTCAGATTAATTTGTTTACATGTTGTGACAGATACAATATTGTATCTGATTCACAGGGGCCTCATCATGTATTCTTACCACTTCAGTTTTCCCTGTTTGGTCACATTGCATGTACAGACTTTATTGTATTTTTATTTAGATTTTCTGGCCAACAAAGAGTGGGGCCTAATTATGAAGTTGAGCAAAATTGAGCTTGTTTTTTAAGCATTTCCTCCAAATAAAAATCTGAAACAAGTTGTGCGTATTTAACGTCTTTTGCTCTATACCAAAAGAATATCCAGTGTACTCCAATGAGCTTTTCGCCCTGCAAAAACCCTCCATATCATATAAGCCAACCCTTCGTATAATCTTTAATAGACATTCCCATCAAGAAACCTGGTGGTGGACGTTGGTCAGAGTTGATGCAATGATTGATAGAGCTAAATAAATGGCAGTCTTGAAGTAAAACCTCCTAAAGTCTGCAAAACACATGAGACAGAGGTGGAGGTTCACCTGCTAGGACAATGACCCAAGCTACAGTGGATTGATTATTTAGAATTTCTGTGTCAAAGTCCAATTAAGATGTAAGAATTGAACATTGCTCTTGACAGAGCGTTTTTATCTGGTATCAAAGCTACAGCTGTTTTGCTAATATATCAGTATCTAGATATACAGTTGTAGAGACTCGGCCCATAAGAGATGCAGCTGTAGTTCCGGTGAGAAGCTGAACATGAATGCCACACTTTTCAGATTTTCTGTAAGATACAAAGGGACTATTTTCTTTCACTTTTTCAATACACGCTGTTGTTCTAGTATTCTTTAAATAGTGTGATGACAGCAGTACAAAAATAATCTTAAAGAATGATACTGCTACACCCTTGACTTGTAATTTTCATCAGCGGTTCATAAAAAAAAAAGAGGTGCAAAAGGAAGAGATGTATGCAAAAATAACCTCCTAGATATTAGAGTGTGGAACAGAAGGGAGGTAAACAAACGAATATAGCACGAGATGAGAGGAAAGAGTAGGTGGAAAAAATGGACAGGGAGAAGGGAGGATGAGCAGAAGGAGGAAGGAGAAGACGATAGGGAGGGAGAGAGAGGAAATGAGGGCATTGAGAGGAGTCCGTCTGTGTTTACAAAGCATTATTGCTGCTATGGGAAGAGAGGAACATTCTTTTTTCTCTAAACCAGACTGATATGTAACTGCTCCAAATAATAATAATAATAATAATAATAAAAAAAACATTTTCATTTACTGTCACATAGATGTACAGATAACATTGTCTGCCCCTGGGCTGGTCTTATTATTGCCAGTACCATCTGCATAGTGGGTCAGAATATGCACATACAGGCGTGTGTGTACATGTCTGTTCTCGTGTGTCTGAGTCTGAGGTCTACTGTCAGCCATCCAGGGAGTGATGCAGCAGCTATGAACCAGGTTATGTAACCAGTCTGAGCCAGCTGTGCCTGTGGCAGCCACTGTCTCCAACATATACTCATGCATCCAGGCACACACTATCGTACACACCTGAAGAGCTTACAAGTTTGCGAGGAGAGATGATGCCTTTCCATTCAAGACAGAAAAAGTTGTTTAAACAAACAAACAAAGAAAATTAGGATTGCACCAGAATACAACGTTTTCCGCTGTTACTTTCTTGGACCTTCGACTCTGCAGTCACGCCTGCGGCACTGCAAAGTGGCTCATGCATCAAATGAGTGTTTGATGTCTTCGGGTGACAGGAGCAAAGGCTGGTGTGATCTTTAGCGCCAAGAAAGTTGACAAACAAGCTGTGAATGGATGCGGGGTTCAGGACGAGCGGCGGCTGACAGTGGATCACTGAAGTTGTTGCATAACAGAGAGACGGAGGACAGGCAGGTTGGGACAGCGTGGGAGGGATTTTTGCTTAATGCCAATTCTTGGTTATAATTCAGGAAAGTCTGAGCTTACAGACTTACTAAAAGAATACAATGTGGATAGTGAACCTGAGAAATAAAAATGGGAGGAGAAGAGGAACACGCTGGAGTAAAGTAAAGGGTGAAGAATCAGTGAGCTGGGGCATTACTTGGAAATGTGGTTGAGTAGGTTCAGCTGGGAGGGCCTCGGAATAGAACGGATTTTTAAAGTCATTTTGTATGCGGTGAGAGGTCAGAATGATGAAAAACTGCACATCGTCTACCAAAGCCAGGCCGGCCTCGAAAGAAATCTGCACAGAGACAAAAATTGTTTCCATTAAGTTACAGTTAAAATCTTAATAAAATGTTTGAGATGCCAGAGTAAACTGCATGTTTATATTTGTATCTATTATCACCTATTTGAACACTAAATGCAGAGCCACATTTTACCGTTGAGCCTCTTTGTCCTTGCAGACTGGTTTACTGCCACGGTTAGAGCCAGCCAACAGATAAAGTCTAGACGCCTGTGAAAAGTTCACTACAGGTCGCTGACTGAAAATGAAACCTGATCTCTCCAGCTTCTCTTTCTGCTGCTCTGCTCTGTTAACGCTGCCTTTCTGCCTCTGCTCATTTTTCACTCATAAATAGAAAATAGATGTTAAACTCTGAGCATGCATGAAGCTGAATGAGTGAATTATAATTGTGCAATTGTAAAAAGAAATAACGTCTTCGTGGCCCTTGGTCTTTTCTGTATTTCATCACATCTACAAACTTTGATGTATTTTGTTGGGGATTTATATCATAAAGCAACACAAAGAAGTTCAGAGCATTCAAGTGAAAGGAAATTGCTGCATGATTTAAATATTTTCTTAAACATCAAAATATAAAACAACAAAGTGTATAATCCATTTATATGCACACCTACATTTTATATTTTTACTTATTCATCGGTGCAGAATAACTCAATATGAGTCAGATTGGATGTAGAGCTGTATTAAATTTCAATTTTCTAGTTCTGACACAAATTCCCAAATTGATTCAGGTCTGGGCTTTGTCTTAGCTGGTTATAATCCTGAATGTTTTTTTTGTTTGTTTGTTTGTTTTTGTTTTATCTAAGCTATTGCATTGCAGCTTTGTCAGTATACTTTGGGTTGGGGTCATGAGAAGAGAAACATCCATCCCTGGTCCCAGACCTTTTGCAGGTTCCAACTGTTTTTTCCCCAGCATTGCCCTTTATGCACTATTTCACAATACAAGTCACTCTATCTGTTCAAACACGGTGGACTACAAGTTTGGTTTTATATGTTGACTTAAAGCATGGCTGAATGTTTTTGGCCTAATGTGCAGTCCCAGATGTGGTTGACTGATAGGATCTCTTGATTCCCCTGGAGATAGTGTCTGTATCACATCACCACGCCCCCCCCACCACCACCCCTTCTGGTTACATCACTGCGTGGATGGCCCTAAGCTCATCAACACACTCGAGCACACGCACTCTCATATGCAAGCCTGTGTTGACTTCCAGGCTCAAAAGGGTAGTAGTAAAGGGTTATAGACTATACTCTCATGTCACATCTTTCTTTCTTTTTTTTCAGTTGTGACTGTACATGAGAGAATTGCGCTTTACAAAGGAAAGAGACTCATCAGGAGTAAACGCTGTGATTTGTTCCCTTGTGCAACCTTGGTTATTGCTGGTCTTGCTCTTTTGATCCCCGTTGGCATGACTTAGTGACTCTAGCGCCGCTCCCTCTCTCTTGTGGAGAGATTAATAATTCCTTTCCTGTCTTTTATTTTCAGCAATTTTCTCGGCTTATCTACTGTCACACAGAAAGCACAAGGATCTAGCCATGATAAACATCCCTTCTCCTGCTGTGTTTCGGAGCCAGCAATATTTTCCTCCGGTCTCAAGTGTCCTTTGAATCATGGGAACAACACAGAAGCACTTGCACACTTGTTGCTTTCACAACTGGTTGTTCATCTCATCTTTTCCCGTAACACAGAGAGAAATGCTGCTGTGGCAGCTGCCTTCAACATTTGGCAGGCTGCTGTTAGATAACTGCAAGGTTGCGCTTCTCTTTTATTGCCTCTTCTGTCTCCCTGTACTACGTGCCTCCAAATGTTTCACAGCCACACAGGTGCCAAAGGAAAGGGGATATTTATAACTCCCTAAGTCATATTAAGGCAACACGCCTGAAAGCACGCCTTTCATTAACTCTTTCCCTCCTTTCCAGATAGATATGTATGTTATCTTCACATCCTCGTGGAGGTGACTTGACACCCCTTGGAAGGAAGTCTGTCAACCCAAATGTACCTCAAGTGTTAACATGGAGAGCTTTCTGGTCTTTAAGTAAAAAGAGCAACACCGACTTTTGCAGATAGAATGGAAATACCTTTCATGCTGGAATACCAGGTCATGCCTGGATAGCAGGACACATGGTTCACATGTCTGATGAGTAGTGGCCATTTTTAGCTACTGGTGTCTGTCTCTGCTGGGCTGGACTGAGGGATTGTGCTGGCATCTGCATCAATGTAATAACAAGCAAAGGCCTTTATGAATGTTTCAGTTGCTCTATTTATGGGGTCCCGCTGTGGCTCTTGGAACGACTTGCAGTGACGGATGGGCTGACTAGATGACTGCAGACTTTGAAAGTGTTTGTGGGGTGACGTTTTTCTTTTTCAGTTTTTTTTTTTTGGCAGTCATTAAGTGTATTCCTTCAGGAAGTCTTTAAATGGGCAGTATTAGTGAGTGTTTGGACATGTTAGAAATGTTCGTAAGCTGTTTAATGTTAAGGGGATTTTGATAAGCTCTTCACGGTGTTTGTTCAGTTTAAAAGAGGAAGTCGGCCGAGCTGTACATAACTGCTTCCTCCTTGGGCTGAAGTTAAGCTGACAGGTGGACACTCATGTATTCACAATTTATTTTTTTCTTTTTACCCTTCAATATGTGAGAAACTGGGCCAATTTTTTGAGTAAAGAAAAAAAAAAGCGTTAGAACATCCTTTTCCCCATTTTGTTAAAGATTTATTATTTTTCTTTTGTTTGACTTAATCTTTAGCCCCTTCTCCACGGGTGTGTCTTTAACCAGTTCTTCCCTGGTCAGCCCTGGCCAGATTTGACTCCATTCATTAATCCTGTGCAGTTCCTCCATGTTTCTTGCAACCACTTCAGAAATGGTACAACATTCAAAATTTGGTTTTAACCCTGCTTGCCCAGTTAGAGTCCGACTTGCAGTGGAAATGTTCTCCTGGATACTCCAAAAGTGAACCCATCCATTTTCTTACACCCTTATCCCATTGGGGTCGGGACGGGTGCTGGTGCCTATCTGCAGCTGTCAACAGGCGAGAAGCGGGGTACACTCTGGACAGATCGCCAGTCCATCGCAGGGCACAAAAGTGAACCACACCGACGTTTATCACACTGCATAGTGGAAATGATGCATAATTGTCCAGACAGCTTTTTTTTTTTGTCTTTTTGTCTCATTTTCAGAGACACAAAATGTTGGGTTTTCTGTACTTGGAAGTGGTAATCATTAAAGTGGCAAATAATAATAATAATAAAAATGAAATGGCTTAATAAAAGCTTAAAATGTTTTGCCTTGTGAAATTAATCTCTATAAAATGACTGTTTAACTTTCTGAGATGACTGGCAAGAAATATTGCACTTTTACATGATATTGATTTTTTTTTTTAGATATGCATACTAATCATGGATTTCATTATAATCCTATCATTTATTTCAGTCATTAATTTCTATACATTTATCTGACCCAGTAGTTAAAAATATGGTGTCCAGTAAGTTCACATCTTTCTCATGGGCATGTTTTCATTTGTCTATATTCTTTAGGATAAAGTCTAGTAGTAGGTTTTTTTCCTCCTCATTTTCATATGACTTGTTAATTATCATATGTCACAGTGGTTCTAGTTAGTTGTATGCAAACAAATTTATAGAGAAAATGGTTCTTTAGAAATCTTAGCACTTTGTTTTGAACTTTGTAAAACTTAACTAGTGGTTCCCTACATCAAGAACTTACGGTGGATCGGAGTTTCTCAATTCTTATTTTGCAACTTTGAGAGCAACTATTAGTTTTCAAAGTTGCCATGCTTCTATTGCTAAGGACCTTGACCGCTTAAGATAAGAAACGGACATCTGTAGTGTTGTATTTTGCTAGGCAAAGTTAGATATTCTAACATTGTGCTTAGATTAAAGTGAAAATCCTCCTAGCATATCCAAAGGGTGGCAAACTGGGTGCAGATGGCACAAGGGAAGCTGAGGACAGTGACCTCCAGGGAAGTCTCTCTTTGTCTGTTCATCCATCTCTCTCTCTCTCTCTTTGTGTTGGTACAGAAATTTCCAACACAAAGGAAATTTGTGTTGGAGTACCGAGTATGCCAGGAGGTGGGCACACATACACACACACGCACTCACGCACAAACACACACAGAAACACACTTTGTAGAAAAGAAGCCACAAATAGACATTCTCATACTTTCTGAGAATGTCCCACATTCTTTTCAGATGAAATTAGTCATACAATATAAAAACCAGCACTATTCCTTTACTGTTGCAACTAAAGCTTCATTATTAATAAAAAACAAACAAACAAAAAAACAAAAAAAACAAATGTTCCTTTATTTCCTCTCAAAGCACATTCACGCAAAGTACTCTGTACCATGGAAAAATGTCATCATTTACAAAACGGCAAACTCATAATAAATATGTACAATACTTCATAAATTCATCTCAAATAATTTAGAAACCCAACTCTACATTAAAACCCTAATGAACACAGAGATGTACAGTGTGCATTCATTCTGTGGTCTGTTACTCAGTCTGTGAGAGGGAACCATGTGTTCTGTTGTGGGGTTTGGCAGAGGTCTCTCTACACTGGACAATGGAGCACTGGGAGCTTCAACTATGCATTCCCTTAGCTGGGACTAGGGCGAGAGTTACTGCTCCCAGTGCCCCTTGCCGTCACTTAAAAAATGCATCGTCACTCCATTTGTGATACTTTCTCAAACTTGACATTCATTTCCATGCATATTGGATTAACCCATTTTCCCGTTTTTTGTTTTTTTTTTGCTGTCTTGTTCTCATGTTCCCTAGGGCCCTCTCCATGGATATAGACACAGACTATGAGCGGCCCAATGTGGAAACCATTAAATGTGTGGTGGTGGGGGACAATGCAGTAGGCAAGACCAGGCTAATCTGTGCCCGGGCCTGCAATGCCACACTCACACAGTATCAGCTGCTTGCCACCCACGTGCCAACCGTCTGGGCCATCGACCAGTACCGAGTATGCCAGGAGGTAGGCACACATACACACACACGCACTCATGCACAAACACACACAGAAACACACTTTGTAGAAAAGAAGCCACAAATAGATAAACCCTTCTAGCATTTTCCTGCAACTAATTCTCTTTCTTTCTATTTTTTATTTATATTTTTTTTGCTACATAAAACATTTAACTTTAAATGCCACTGTACGTCATGTAGTTTAATCCTGGGGTTATTCCTTTTAAAGCCAGATAACTAATTGTTCCTTTAATCCCACGAAAACACAAATTTTGCAAATAAACGTGAAACGTTTGATCTGATGACAATGACATGTCTACATTGTAGGTGCTGGAGAGATCTCGGGACGTGGTGGATGAGGTCAGTGTGTCCCTGAGGCTTTGGGACACATTTGGGGATCATCACAAAGACAGGCGATTTGCCTACGGCAGGTGAGAGTGCACATGAACGCCAAGCCTTAAGCTGTCCACCAGCCTGAACGTACTGACCTAATAACACATCTGATGCTGGACAACAAGGTTAATTACCTGGAAATATTTTCATGTAGCCAAGAGATATATAAGATAGAAATGTCTCGTTTGTTTTTTTAAAATATTGTTTTATATATTTATACATTCACTGCCGGATGGATCTAATAAAACGTATTTGACTAGATCTGGAAGTTAGAAACTTCTGATTAGAATTGAACAGACTTTTCATAATCAAAAATTGATATACAAGCATGCAAGTAAATCTCAAAACAGAACATCACCAAATAGTTGTTTTATTTTAGTATAAAAATTAACATTCTGTGTTCTCATATGCATCAAGAATGTGCATATTTCTATTTATTTGATTATGACATGCAATTTGTGCAGACAAAAAATAGAATATAGCAGAGGTTCGGTCAGAAAAGGATGTTAAATGGAAAACACAATTGTGGTAATCTTGCATTTGAGTTCTGGGAATTTAATCAATCTTCATTTTCAGTAATATTCAAATTTATTGAAAAAACTGCTTACATATTTGTTGTGTAATCCGACAGTTTTTTCTCTTTTGCATTGGACATCCCTTTCAAGTTGTTACATCCTTCCTCCACAGGAAACGATCGGATGATCCCTGTATCCTCTTGTTAGTCGTTCTCTCGTCAAAGCTGCTTTATTGGCATGAAATGCAGAAGGATTTATTGCTAAAATACAATCAGGAAATGCCACATATCACAGCAAAGTCGCCATGTTTTAACCACACAACCTCCAAACATAAAAAAACTTGATAATACACATTATATAACTTTTAACTTTTTTTTGTGAGTACACTGTAGAGAAAAGATTTGACCTTTTTCCAGAAAGCAACTTGGTTTTATTTAAGATATTTGTTCTTGCATACAGTTTCATATAATAGGTTCTTTCACCAACCAACACAAAGACCCCATAATTTTCCCATAAATTTAAGTAGGACGTGTCAAGGTTGTTTGGAGGGTCCTTGCATAAGGTGTCACCTTGTTTCCTTTTATATAAAGGGTTTGTACGTGACGCACTTCATTTATGCTTTTGTCAGCCGCATGGAGGTTAGTTTAAGGTTCAAATTTTTACCCCTTTGTTGTGTTTACCCACTGTTTAAATGTCTGTACATTCGCCTGGGGATCTGCTACTGTTTGTGTGTGTATGCTTGTTTGCGCGTGCTTGTGTGTGTGCACATCTATCCACACTGTGAGTCTGGAGTCAGCTGATTAGAAACACAGTGCCAGCTCAGCTGGTTTTACCCAGCATTAAAACAACATCAAGCATTCTTCCTTAACCATTGTCCTTTTTTGTTCCCAACTCTGTTTGTCCCCCTGTTTATCTGAGCCAACCTTGTAACTCCCTTTCCTGTGTGCTTACCACCCGTACTCCTTCATTAATAAGTCTAACCTCTCCATACGGTTGGCATGTAGCTGCTCTTTGACCCTCCTCACACCTGGCAAGGTTTTTGTTGACAGAAAACTTAGAACATCACACCGTCACATGTCTTGTTACAAGGAGTTCAGGAAAACGGGTAGCTACTGGAAAATAGATTAAGCCCAATGTAACTTGAGTCAGCCTNAAGGCCTTTATGAATGTTTCAGTTGCTCTATTTATGGGGTCCCGCTGTGGCTCTTGGAACGACTTGCAGTGACGGATGGGCTGACTAGATGACTGCAGACTTTGAAAGTGTTTGTGGGGTGACGTTTTTCTTTTTCAGTTTTTTTTTTTTGGCAGTCATTAAGTGTATTCCTTCAGGAAGTCTTTAAATGGGCAGTATTAGTGAGTGTTTGGACATGTTAGAAATGTTCGTAAGCTGTTTAATGTTAAGGGGATTTTGATAAGCTCTTCACGGTGTTTGTTCAGTTTAAAAGAGGAAGTCGGCCGAGCTGTACATAACTGCTTCCTCCTTGGGCTGAAGTTAAGCTGACAGGTGGACACTCATGTATTCACAATTTATTTTTTTCTTTTTACCCTTCAATATGTGAGAAACTGGGCCAATTTTTTGAGTAAAGAAAAAAAAAAGCGTTAGAACATCCTTTTCCCCATTTTGTTAAAGATTTATTATTTTTCTTTTGTTTGACTTAATCTTTAGCCCCTTCTCCACGGGTGTGTCTTTAACCAGTTCTTCCCTGGTCAGCCCTGGCCAGATTTGACTCCATTCATTAATCCTGTGCAGTTCCTCCATGTTTCTTGCAACCACTTCAGAAATGGTACAACATTCAAAATTTGGTTTTAACCCTGCTTGCCCAGTTAGAGTCCGACTTGCAGTGGAAATGTTCTCCTGGATACTCCAAAAGTGAACCCATCCATTTTCTTACACCCTTATCCCATTGGGGTCGGGACGGGTGCTGGTGCCTATCTGCAGCTGTCAACAGGCGAGAAGCGGGGTACACTCTGGACAGATCGCCAGTCCATCGCAGGGCACAAAAGTGAACCACACCGACGTTTATCACACTGCATAGTGGAAATGATGCATAATTGTCCAGACAGCTTTTTTTTTTTGTCTTTTTGTCTCATTTTCAGAGACACAAAATGTTGGGTTTTCTGTACTTGGAAGTGGTAATCATTAAAGTGGCAAATAATAATAATAATAAAAATGAAATGGCTTAATAAAAGCTTAAAATGTTTTGCTTTGTGAAATTAATCTCTATAAAATGACTGTTTAACTTTCTGAGATGACTGGCAAGAAATATTGCACTTTTACATGATATTGATTTTTTTTTTTAGATATGCATACTAATCATGGATTTCATTATAATCCTATCATTTATTTCAGTCATTAATTTCTATACATTTATCTGACCCAGTAGTTAAAAATATGGTGTCCAGTAAGTTCACATCTTTCTCATGGGCATGTTTTCATTTGTCTATATTCTTTAGGATAAAGCCTAGTAGTAGGTTTTTTTCCTCCTCATTTTCATATGACTTGTTAATTATTATATGTCACAGTTAGTTGTATGCAAACGGATTTATAGAGAAAATGGTTCTTTAGAAATCTTAGCACTTTGTTTTGAACTTTGTAAAACTTAACTAGTGGTTCCCTACATCAAGAACTTACTGTGGATCGGAGTTTCTCAATTCTTATTTTGCAACTTTGAGAGCAACTATTAGTTTTCAAAGTTGCCATGCTTCTATTGCTAAGGACCTTGACCGCTTAAGATAAGAAACGGACATCTGTAGTGTTGTATTTTGCTAGGCAAAGTTAGATATTCTAACATTGTGCTTAGATTAAAGTGAAAATCCTCCTAGCATATCCAAAGGGTGGCAAACTGGGTGCAGATGGCACAAGGGAAGCTGAGGACAGTGACCTCCAGGGAAGTCTCTCTTTGTCTGTTCATCCATCTCTCTCTCTCTCTCTTTGTGTTGGTACAGAAATTTCCAACACAAAGGAAATTTGTGTTGGAGTACCGAGTATGCCAGGAGGTGGGCACACATACACACACACGCACTCACGCACAAACACACACAGAAACACACTTTGTAGAAAAGAAGCCACAAATAGACACTCTCATACTTTCTGAGAATGTCCCACATTCTTTTCAGATGAAATTAGTCATACAATATAAAAACCAGCACTATTCCTTTACTGTTGCAACTAAAGCTTCATTATTAATAAAAAACAAACAAACAAAAAAACAAAAAAAACAAATGTTCCTTTATTTCCTCTCAAAGCACATTCACGCAAAGTACTCTGTACCATGGAAAAATGTCATCATTTACAAAACGGCAAACTCATAATAAATATGTACAATACTTCATAAATTCATCTCAAATAATTTAGAAACCCAACTCTACATTAAAACCCTAATGAACACAGAGATGTACAGTGTGCATTCATTCTGTGGTCTGTTACTCAGTCTGTGAGAGGGAACCATGTGTTCTGTTGTGGGGTTTGGCAGAGGTCTCTCTACACTGGACAATGGAGCACTGGGAGCTTCAACTATGCATTCCCTTAGCTGGGACTAGGGCGAGAGTTACTGCTCCCAGTGCCCCTTGCCGTCACTTAAAAAATGCATCGTCACTCCATTTGTGATACTTTCTCAAACTTGACATTCATTTCCATGCATATTGGATTAACCCATTTTCCCGTTTTTTGTTTTTTTTTTGCTGTCTTGTTCTCATGTTCCCTAGGGCCCTCTCCATGGATATAGACACAGACTATGAGCGGCCCAATGTGGAAACCATTAAATGTGTGGTGGTGGGGGACAATGCAGTAGGCAAGACCAGGCTAATCTGTGCCCGGGCCTGCAATGCCACACTCACACAGTATCAGCTGCTTGCCACCCACGTGCCAACCGTCTGGGCCATCGACCAGTACCGAGTATGCCAGGAGGTAGGCACACATACACACACACGCACTCATGCACAAACACACACAGAAACACACTTTGTAGAAAAGAAGCCACAAATAGATAAACCCTTCTAGCATTTTCCTGCAACTAATTCTCTTTCTTTCTATTTTTTATTTATATTTTTTTTGCTACATAAAACATTTAACTTTAAATGCCACTGTACGTCATGTAGTTTAATCCTGGGGTTATTCCTTTTAAAGCCAGATAACTAATTGTTCCTTTAATCCCACGAAAACACAAATTTTGCAAATAAACGTGAAACGTTTGATCTGATGACAATGACATGTCTACATTGTAGGTGCTGGAGAGATCTCGGGACGTGGTGGATGAGGTCAGTGTGTCCCTGAGGCTTTGGGACACATTTGGGGATCATCACAAAGACAGGCGATTTGCCTACGGCAGGTGAGAGTGCACATGAACGCCAAGCCTTAAGCTGTCCACCAGCCTGAACGTACTGACCTAATAACACATCTGATGCTGGACAACAAGGTTAATTACCTGGAAATATTTTCATGTAGCCAAGAGATATATAAGATAGAAATGTCTCGTTTGTTTTTTTAAAATATTGTTTTATATATTTATACATTCACTGCCGGATGGATCTAATAAAACGTATTTGACTAGATCTGGAAGTTAGAAACTTCTGATTAGAATTGAACAGACTTTTCATAATCAAAAATTGATATACAAGCATGCAAGTAAATCTCAAAACAGAACATCACCAAATAGCTGTTTTATTTTAGTATAGAAATTAACATTCTGTGTTCTCATATGCATCAAGAATGTGCACATTTCTATTGATGTGATTATGACATGCAATTTGTGCAGACAAAAAATAGAATATAGCAGAGGTTCGGTCAGAAAAGGATGTTAAATGGAAAACACAATTGTGGGAATCTTACATTTGAGTTCTGGGAATTTAATCAATCTTCATTTTCAGTAATATTCAAATTTATTGAAAAAACTGCTTACATATTTGTTGTGTAATCCGACAGTTTTTTCTCTTTTGCATTGGACATCCCTTTCAAGTTGTTACATCCTTCCTCCACAGGAAACGATCGGATGATCCCTGTATCCTCTTGTTAGTCGTTCTCTCGTCAAAGCTGCTTTATTGGCATGAAATGCAGAAGGATTTATTGCTAAAATACAATCAGGAAATGGCACATATCACAGCAAAGTCGCCATGTTTTAACCACACAACCTCCAAACATAAAAAAACTTGATAATACACATTATATAACTATTAACTTTTTTTAGTGAGTACACTGTAGAGAAAAGATTTGACCTTTTTCCAGAAAGCAACTTGGTTTTATTTAAGATATTTGTTCTTGCAAACAGTTTCATATAATAGGTTCTTTCACCAACCAACACAAAGACCCCATAATTTTCCCATAAATTTAAGTAGGACGTGTCAAGGTTGTTTGGAGGGTCCTTGCATAAGGTGTCACCTTGTTTCCTTTTATATAAAGGGTTTGTACGTGACGCACTTCACTTATGCTTTTGTCAGCCGCATGGAGGTTAGTTTAAGGTTCAAATTTTTACCCCTTTGTTGTGTTTACCCACTGTTTAAATGTCTGTACATTCGCCTGGGGATCTGCTACTGTTTGTGTGTGTATGCTTGTTTGCGCGTGCTTGTGTGTGTGCACATCTATCCACACTGTGAGTCTGGAGTCAGCTGATTAGAAACACAGTGCCAGCTCAGCTGGTTTTACCCAGCATTAAAACAACATCAAGCATTCTTCCTTAACCATTGTCCTTTTTTGTTCCCAACTCTGTTTGTCCCCCTGTTTATCTGAGCCAACCTTGTAACTCCCTTTCCTGTGTGCTTACCACCCGTACTCCTTCATTAATAAGTCTAACCTCTCCATACGGTTGGCATGTAGCTGCTCTTTGACCCTCCTCACACCTGGCTAGGTTTTTGTTGACAGAAAACTTAGAACATCACACCGTCACATGTCTTGTTACAAGGAGTGCAGGAAAACAGGTAGCTAATGGAAAATAGATTAAGCCCAATGTAACTTGAGTCAGCCTTCCCCCTACCCCCTTTTTTTTTTTTTTTTGCAATTTATCATTACAACTAATTGTCTTACAATAAGGAGATCAATATAGATCATTTCAAGCAAACCTGTTATAAATTTCCGCATTTAATCTTCTTAAAAACACACCTGATTTAGGTTTTTCACTTACAGAGAAAGTGATGAACAATAAATAAAGTTCAGTTGTTCTCGTTTATTTTTGTGGCATTTTTTGACTTAAACAATTCACCTAAAGCTACAATTGGCAGGGAGGCCACAAAGAATCAAAGAAATCTTATCATATAAAGTTATTTGTCAATAAAAAGATGCAAAAACAAACAAAAGAACATAATAGAATTGGAAATATATCATGATAAAAAAAATATGAAACATGTGAAGCATTACTAAAACTGGATATTTCTCCATAATTGATAGAAAAATAAGACCTAAACTGGTCAGAGAGACAACAAAGAGCCTTGTTGCAACAATACAATCTGAAATCTACATTTTATAAGCTAAGACCTTGTGGAAGAATGTTTTATGGTCTGATGGAGCCACACTTAAATGTGGTGGTGGCAGGATCATGTCCTAGGCTTAGTTTTCATCCCACTGAGTTTACATGAAGCTGCATCAAATCATGAATAGTTACAAGTCTGTTTAGGCTGAAAACCCCCAGGTCTCTACAAAATGACAAATTTTAGTTTTCAGCATAATTTTCAGTCTAAGAATATGTCTTAAGACAAGAATAACTTGAGCATTGTTTCACCAGAGTTCAAGGGGCTGCGGATGAGGGAATTCCTTCAAGTCTTGAAGATGGAGCAGGCAAATATTATTAAGCCAGACAAAGTAGACTGTATTCTGAGACATAAATCTATACATGTACAATTGTGTGAGCTGCATCGTGTGCACCTGGCTAAGATGTAGTAATAATCCTTTGAAAAAGTGCTAATGGGAGCTTGCTTGACTGTGTGTGCGCGCATTGTGATTTAATTGCCTGCTGTGTTATATTATGTCCTTGGGAGCTTTTCCGAGATTATCTGACAAATAAAGAGGACTGTGGAATCAGAACAGCAAAAAATATCCCAGCTGATTACTTCCTAAGTCTACAGGGGCCATGTGAGCTTAGCAGTGGGACATCAGGTTCCTTTCATCTATGTGGTCAATCAGATTAATCTGTAAACGCTCTTCAAGAATTTTCCAAAATAGTTAAACAACAGTAAAACCACATTTCTTCAACAGCACATCCTTTGTTGTCTCATTAAACACTCCATAACTCCTGGCATGTAGGTATTTTGCCCAAGGAAATGAGGCATATTTTACTGTTTTATAATGTTGCTCTCAAGTTCAGTTGATGATTTACCTCACTTCCTCTGATAAGTACTGGATTCCTGGCAAATGTCAAAAACTGCAATATAGTCATATAATTTAATTGTCCCCGAGCCACAAATGATGATGAATGTAGCACAAGTTACATAAGTCTGAGTATTCTTTTGCTGCTGAGGCTAAGTCTTGTCCTATGCATTGTTGCAGAGGGTGAGGAGTTACAAATAGTTTTTTTTTTTTGTTTTTTTTTGCCTTTTCACCAAGAGTTAATGATCCACCCTTGACATTACCTGGAAGTAGGCAGACATGCACCATCTTGTGAGGATTAGCGATCTGCTAAATGCGGTGATCTGCTTGCTCAGACAAATCTGGTGGATCTGTGAGAGTTTAAATCCAGAACTAATTTTATACTCCTTTTTCTTGTTGCTTTCAAGCTCTTTTGGAGATTTACACAACAGAAAGAAAGAAAGAGGCTCAAGCCACACAAATAGTTGCGAGGTCTACACTCCTCTTGTGAACCTCTCCACCATCTGCCACACACCACCTAGCTCTCGCATATGCTTCCTGCTCCCTTGATGCCTTGCAGAAGGAAGCTGAACAAGCTTCCTCCTTATGCACTTTGCATAAGTTTTAATGCAAGCTGACATCATGTTGCATGAGTCAGCAGTAGCTCTTTTTTTTATTTCTTCCTTTTCTGTTCCCATATATCCAAGACAGGGCCCAAATGCCCTGTCTTGACTGACATTCCCTGACAGAGCACCTCAGCCCACCTTTGCCTCCGACGTCTGTTATTTTGTTCGTACATAAAATGAAGTGTTTTCTCTCTCATCCTTTCCTGTAGGTCGGATGTAGTGGTACTCTGCTTCTCTCTGGCTAATCCCAACTCCCTGCGCCATGTTCGCACCATGTGGTTTCCGGAGATCAAGCACTTTTGTCCCCGAACACCCATCATCCTGGTCGGCTGCCAGCTGGATCTGCGCTACGCTGACCTGGATGCAGTTAACCGTGCGAGACGGCCGTTAGCAAAGTGAGATTCATTCCTCATTAAGCATTAACATTCTTTCTGAGACACAACCTGCAAGAATGTTGCTTTACTACCTTGCTCGCAAATTGCAAGGTATGTCTTATGGTGCAAAAAACTGGCTTGAGGGATTTAAGTGGGGCCTTTTTCAAGTAACAAACCTGTTGAAAATGATACTTCTCCTTAAGTTTGAGATAATATACATTTGATGTACCTTTGATGATGTATATTTTACAGGATAAATGTCACATTGTACGTTAAAATTCATTTATCGATGAATGCAATTGATAAATTATATTAATTCATCAATTGTATCACAAAAACATTTAAATCAGAATGTGAACACTTTTGAGACCCAGTGTAACACAAACACAACAGGCAAGAAGCCAAATCATATGCAAAGAATTGCCAGTTTAGGACCAATAGAGCTTAGTTGACATGATAAGAGAAGAATATCAACAGTCCAAAAGTTGTTGGAATACAGCCACCCATAAAAACTGCTGTTACATCACTGTATTGACGTCACTCAGTGGTTTTGTTTCAGAAGTGAGGCGTACGCTCCATGTAGGTACATAAGCTTGCTTATCTTTGCATGAATGGTTGTTGTTGTTAATATATAATCTTGCCCTACCTGTTGATTGAACGTTTTCCTGTTTCACTCACAGACCCATCAAACCAACAGACATCCTCCCTCCAGAGAGAGGCCACGAGGTGGCAAAAGAACTTGGGGTTCCTTACTATGAGACGAGCATTGTTGCCCAGTTTGGAGTCAAAGATGTGTTTGACAACGCCATCCGTGCAGCCCTCATTTCCCGTCGGCACCTGCAGTTCTGGAAGTCCCACCTGAAAAAGGTCCAGAGACCGCTTCTCCAAGCACCCTTCCTACCTCCTCGACCACCACGCCCTATAGTGGGCATCCCCGACCCACCGGCCACAGACGGCGAAGGCCCTGACTCCCTTTTCTGTCATCCTCTTTGCGCAGATGTTCTTTTCCTTTTGCAAGGGGGCTCCACTCATGTCTTTGCGCACAAAGTTTACCTGGCTACGTCCTGCTCCAAGTTCTACGACCTTTTCACGCTTGATCTTGGTGGGTCGAGTTTTGGGGCAATGGGAGAGGAACAGGAGGGCAAGGAAAACACAGAGAGTGGGGAGGAAGATGAGCAGAGCAGGAGAGGAGCCAAAGAGCAAGCTGGGCGCACTAAGAGCCTGGACATTGATAAAGATGGAATAGATGGAGGAGTGCGGGGCCTGAACCGACCTCAGCTGCTCCAGCAGGGGTCTTTGAGGACTTCCCAGAGTGATAATGCACTCCCCTCTCGAGCCCAGTACTCAATGGGAGCAATGGGGACAGGTCGAGCCCTCTCTGGATGGGGAAGGGGGTTTCTCAGTGTGTGCCTGGAGCATGTTGATGATCCCATGACTGGACGACCTCGTCTGATGACTGTGGTTGCCATGGATGCACTTATTCAGGAGGAACCATTTAAGGTTATTCTAAATTGTTTACATTACTAGTGGTTAATAAAGGTTAATGCATGTTTTAGCTAAAAGAAGTACATTTTCACATAGGGTTAGTTTGATAGCTTTCCCCTCCCTTTGTCATGAAATGAAATGAAATGAAATCATTATTTGATTTAATTTCATCACAATTTTTTTTTTTTTTACTGGGAACACCTAGCGAGCACAAAACTAGCAAAAACAGAAGAAATGTATGTTTGTTTATTTTAAAACAAGACTTTCTCTGAATGCTCTGCACTGTGCATTAAATGCTCTTTAAGTTTTCGGTGTGTTTGACCTCTGGGTTTGCTGCATTTCCAGGCAGTTCTTCAGTACCTCTACACAGGCAGCCTGGACGAGAGTCGAGGCGATCTGATGCAGGTGGCCACCATTGCAGAGCTGCTTGAGGTGTTTGACCTTCGGATGATGGTGGCCAACGTTTTGAACAGAGAGAGTTTCATGAACCAGGAGATCACAAAGGCCTTCCACGTCCGCAGAGCCAATCGAATCAAAGAGTGCCTCAATAAAGGGACTTTTGCTGGTAAACCACGTCAGCCACTCAATGCTGCAATTTTTTTTTGTGTAGCATTTGTGATTCTAAATGTGATGCCCCCCATGTTGCATCTGTCTCTTTGACTGATTCCTTCATAGTCATCATTTGACTTGATGACTGAGTGTTGTGTCAGTCTGCCTCTCTTGTGTTCGCTCTACCCCATACACTGTCTTATTTGTTTTGCGTTGTGTCTCCTTTTAGTGTCGTCTTTGCCTTTTCTGAACAAAACTTGACTTTCGTCTCTCTGTGCTGTCATTGTTCCGTTTCTGATCATAGTGATGATTGTTCCCATAGAACTCATATGAATTTTGATTGATTAAATTAAGAAGAATGTAACTGATTTTTCGGGACAACACAGCCCTCTCTTTACCAGACTTCTTAATTGTTCTGCTTAACCCACCACCCTGCGTTTGCTTTCCTTCCCATACAATGAGTGGAGAGCTGCTGCGTCTCCCTGTCAATTTATCTTTCTGTCTGTCTACCTGTGTCCATGTCTCTCTCTGTGTCTGTCTGGTCCTCTTGCTGCCTGTGTGTGCGTGTCTGGACGTCCGCCTCGTCTGTCTTTTCCTTTCTGTAGTTTGGGCTTCTGTGGCATTCCACGAGATGAACGCTCTTTTCCCACCCCGGTTTCAGATGTTGTGTTCCGGCTGGATGATGGCTGCCTCCCGGCTCACAAGCCCCTGCTCATATCCAGCTGTGACTGGATGGCCGCCATGTTCCGTGGCTCCTTCATGGAAAGCTACATCGAGGAGGTGAGATTGCCCAGCCAATACAGACCTTGGAGATATGGGTACTTTCAGTTTTGGAATGGAATGTGACTATATGTCTCCAATCCTAAATCCTGAAAAATTGACAAAACAGGAATGGAAGAATGGCCTTTATAAAGAAAAGGTCCTATTGACATTATGTTACCCTGAAGAACCAATAAAAAATTGAAATCAATTAAACTTATCTAAAACATAAACCTTAGACCTATTCAGCCAATAGGGAATAATTAGCACCCTCTATGTAGCTTCAGTCAATAACAAGGTAAATCAAAATATAACTCCCTGTGAGGGCCTTTTAAAACCTATTCTGGTAATTTTTTTATTACCAGGTTATTGTTACAGATTGATAAAGAAGAGCCTCAGAAAACCTCTTTCACTCATGGAAAAGGTTGCTGCAGTTGAAACATGCCTTAGCTCACACAGAGGTATAGTACACAGCTTGTTACATCTGATAACATGTGGTAAAGGTTAAGGAGTTATTGGGGTTAGGTTAATATTTTTGATCACCTAAACCACACAGATGGTTCTCTATCAGATTGACCTACTAATCTTTGTTTCACTCCTGGGTGGTGTTAAAGGTCTGCAAATAACCATATCTCTCGATGACTTAGACAAGTAATGTCCAGAGATAAGAACTTATGAGTAAATGCATTTACACACAATTGACTGCTTTGGTTAGTCTTTATTTGACAAAAGACTTCAGATGCTGTTTTTTTTTCTACCTTAAATTAAACTGAGGCGCATGCCTCTGTGAAAATCTGTTTCACCAGGGTGAGAAAACATGCATAGCAGTATTTCCGACTTCCTGTTTCTATTCTCAGAAGATATCTTAACTCAATAAAAACCACAGACAAATTGAGATCATGGGCTTTGTTTTTATGTAATGGTCTGAGAGCTTAATGTTGTTTATGTTTGCTGTTTTCTGTGTGAAGTGTCCATATTGTCGAGTTGTCATAGGTTAGCTGTATTTAGAAACATTGAGAAAATTACACAAAGGCTACAGAACAATGATAGCTTAAATAGGCTGTTTCTCTTAATACGTCTTCATTGAAGAAGAGTACCTTCACTGACACCAATATTTCTCAGGATTTGTTACCTTATGTGTAACATAAGATGCAGCTTTTCTGGTAAGGCATGTGTGCCTCACCTGACCTCAAAGGAAGTTGAGGTCTGTCTTTAAGTTGAACTTTCAACTGTGTTATGCAACAAGATCTCACAGTCTCTTTTCAAAGACTGCCAGTTCAGGTTACAAGGACTCATGTTCAGAATAACTGCAAATAAATGTCAAACACTTTTGAATAATTTTGTTAAAGTTTAAAATGATAATGGAAACTATATATACAAAAAAAAATCTGCTTAATAATAAGTAAATTGTATATTTTTAGTTATGTGTTTTACTTTCTGGAGTCATGGACTTTACTGTTAAGCAAATTATGATTTAATGTTAAAATGATTGTTAATAATAATATTAGTAATACTAATGTTTTAGAGGGGCCCTGTCAGAGTCTTGTCTTGAGTCTGATAGAGAATCTGCAGAGGAAGTTAAGCTTATTGTGATCGGAAGGAAGCCTTGAAACATCACAGACTTGCAGACCAAAGATAAATATGCAAAATATCAATGGAAACATGCAAACAGCTGGTCAGGAATTAAAACAAATGCCAGAATGCCATAAATCATTTTCCATTTGTAGAATATTTGTTGACATGCAAGCATGTAAACAAGTATGAAGACAAAAACAGACAATTTTTTTAGTGGACCTTCTTAGTAAAATTAAATTCCTTTTAAATGTAAACTTATCAGGAGCATAAATAATTACTTCAGAGCTTAATATTATAGTCTATTTGCCGTAATGTATGTTGTGACGCTGAAAACATAATGTTTGAAATCAGAACGAGGCTGCCCACAAAACTTTATACATCAGTATCAGGCAAAAGTTAGCAATTAGAATGCATCCTGTTTGAGTCTGCTTTGTTGAAGCTTTAAACCACACACAAAAATAAATAAAATAAATAGAAGCAGAAGTTTAAGACATGGTTACACAGTGCAGTTTCTCAACCCAGACACTCAAAATAACTCTGTTTTCAGTGCTGAACTGAAAGGGGGTCAATGTGTTGCGAATATGTTATGTCATATGAGTAACTAGAAATGGTGAAAGCTTCATGAACTGAACCCTTCATAGTCATCCTCAAAACTCCAAATTAAAACAATCTTCTTTTAAATGACAAATCAGCTGTTCGTCTCTTTGCTTAAACTACGAACTAATAAATGTGCTTTTCATTGGAAAGTGCGTGCCGTTCATATTATTTGGTCGACACATTTAAACTTACAAATACGGATGTATGTCACAGTTTTAGCAAGTTCATTTAGGTCAGTAGCTGAAGCTGTAAAAACACTGAAGTCTTTACAGTCAAAACAAGCCTGTAACATCTACTTTGACTCATCAGTCCACTTCCTTATAGTCTTAACAACATACTGAGGTTTTTCAGTTTTTGCCTGTAGATTACAATGAGATGAAGTAGATAGTGATCGGAGAATCCTAAAGCTGTGTGAGGAACTGCACAGTTTGCAGCTTTGAAGACTTTGTAGCAGTGGTTCAGTGTGTTTGTCTCTCTTGGGTAGTTCATTTGAGAGGTTTGTGCTATTAAAAAATCCCCAAGAACAATAATGAGAGTCAGCCAAGTACCAAGGCAGCCATCTGTAGAGTCATCGTGTCGGTTATTATCACATTTATTTCTTTGTTCGTTCGCATCATTTGACCTGAATTTTTTAGTTGTTGCTTTGTTACTTTGCATCTCTAGGTCTCTGCGTATTAACATGTAATACATCTGCGCGTTAGTCTTGCCATGAATAGTTTTAAATTTAGCATGCAGTAAACTAATAATGGTGGAATTCTGAGAACAAAACACCGTTTGTATAGATTACAGCTCGTATTCGTATATGTCACTACGTCTGAGTCCATTCATTAATGCCTCCGATTGCTTAGCTAGAGCTTTAAACTATAGACACTACCTTTCTCTGGGACGAGAGACCGCACCATGCTGGCATTTTCTTAATTGTTTATGAGAGTGGAGTCTGTAAAGTGACAGAGTGGTAGACTCAAAGACCTCTTGGGGAGGTCATTCTATCATAATGGTTCACTTTCCTTCTGTTTTCTGGGGCTATTGCTTCATTAGCTGCTGATGAATTGGTTACATGTAATGTAATGAAACTGTGACAATAGATCCTTTTCAGAGGAGCGTATAGTATATAATGAACAAACATGCACCACAAGGACTGAGAACCATTGTGACCTTCTTTTTGCAGCACTTCATTGCGTTGCATTTGCATTGCATGGAATTGCATTAATGTACAAAATTTTACAGCTGACCCCCATCTTCTCTTGCTGCTATTGCATTATAGGTATCGATTCCTAACACCAGTACAGCATGTATGCATGGAGTGCTTGAGTTCCTGTACTGTGGTCTCCTGACACCGTGTCCTGGATTGGAGCCCATGGAACTAATAGTTCTGGCCAACCGTCTGTGTTTGCCACGACTCGTTGCCCTCACTGGTAAGTATTACTGTGTGGGGTGCTGTAAACACAGCAGGGTCTAAACTTCACTCTCTTCTTTGTTCCCTACCAACTGCATGCAACTGAGCATTGTTTTATTGTTAAGATTCACATTTGTAGACCTTAATTTTCTAACTTTTAAGAATAATGAAAACCTTTACCTCTATGTAGTTTAAAACGGAGGATTACAGAATTACGTGTCAGTGGTGAATGCAACTAGAAAATACTTTATTCTCTTTAATTTTTTGCCTATTCAGAGCAGCATGCTGTGGATGAGCTACTGCAACTGGCAGTGAAAGGAGTGGACATTGATGGACAGGTGCTAGCTTACCTTGAAGTTTCACAGGTGAGTTTTGACATAAAATTGCATTTACGTAGACAATAGTTCGCGGTCCTGTATGGTGAACCAGTTTGTATTCATTTCATACAGACATACATTAGTTTTTTATTTCTTTTGAACAGTAATACTTTCTCTTTTTTTTCTTCTCACAGTTCCACAATGCCAAACAGCTTTCTGCTTGGTGTCTTCATCACATCTGCACCAATTATAATAGCATCTGCCGCAAGTTTCCCAAAGACATGAAGGCTATGTCTCCAGGTACGCTGCAGTCAACTTGCCCTCCTGTGCCTTGTTGCCTTCCTCTCTAAAGTCCATTTCATTACTTTTCTGTCATTCTGCAATTTTAGTTTCAACCAAAATGTAGAATTCAATTTCTCTACATTCGGGAATTTTATTAGCCTGGTACCTTAAACCAGTCACAAATGATATTTGCACCAACGGCATTTTTTGAGGACAAATTTGCATTCTGTCTCGCAGAAAACCAGAGGCACTTTGAGAAGCAGCGTTGGCCTCCGGTGTGGTTCTTGAAGGAGGAAGACCGCTACCTGCGTTCTCAAAAGGAGCGTGAACTCGAGGAAGAGATCCTGCGCAAGCAGCACACCAAACGGGGCTGGTGCTTCTGGAGACACCCGTCTTCCTCTCCACACGTCTCCTAAGGGGTTTTCTACGTCTAGCTCTTGGATCTTCCCCTCGGTGGACGCTAACCCGCGGATTAGCAAAGACAGAGGAGAATGGTTGTGATCCCTCTATCGGTGGAGAAATTACTCTCAGTGCTAATATTCCTGAATGTCTGCATGCTCGGGAGGAGTGTATGTGCCTCTTGGTGGGAGTGGGTCGCCACACGACTGTGTTTTGGTGGTGGGACGGATCGGGACTCAACAGAAAGGGGTATTTGCATGAATGTGTGAGTGTATGGAATATAGTGATGCTTACACGTTGAGATGCAGTGGTCTCTAAAAGGACAATGGCGGTGCAGAGCAACCCTTCCTCCTGTACGTAAATGCTTTTTCTCCCTCAACCAGCACCCGATTGCCTTGGAGTGTTGGGAACTGGAAGCAAGGGCTCTCTTTTCTCTCCGTTTTCTCAGTCTTCAACCTTCACATCGACCTTAATAACTTTTACACATTTGACACTGCAGCTCCCTTTGGCGAGTGGGGGAGTCTACGTTTGCCTTCACCTCTTATACAGACTGTTTGCTAGCACATGCAGATGCATCTCCACATTTCACCCTTGTGAAACCAGCAGTAGATACAGGAACTAACTCAGACAATTAGCTCATTATTACTTGTCTTTTAATCACTTAATGTGCATTTTGGGGCAATTTGGGAGGCTATTATTAGTAGGGTAAAAAAGCAAAAACCTCTGACAAAGTCAGAAATCACCACTGCAACCACAAATGCAATCCTTCTATTGTATTCTCAACTAGATAAAGAGTTGAGAAAATAGACATAAATTATCTACCAGTCAGTCCTCATATCTCTTTTGTCATGTAACTCTGCACACCATCTTTCTGCACTCAACACTTATTTTCAAAATGTTCATGGAGACTGACATGGAGCCACTCTATAGCACTGATATATTTTTTGTTTGTTTTTTTTAAAGGGCTAGCCTTACTTAATACCTCTGTCGTGAAGGGGAAATTTAATACAGCATTAAATGTCCTTGGCCACTAAGGTGCATTGAACCATTGGAGCAAGCCTTTACACCCGTACACCACCAGGGGTCGCACTGCTCAGGGTCCTATCACTTCCGTAGTAGGAGTTTTATTGTATTTATCAACTATATTAATTTTTCCTTGCAGAGTGTTACAAAAGTACACACACTAGTTTGCTAGTGGATTTAAAATAATGGATACTTAAAAGGGTTTTCAGCTGATTCTGAATACCAAAGGTGTAGTTCTTCCCTTTATTTTTGTTTATTTACATTTTCTAACTTGGGAGGGGCTGTATTAGAAACTAGAACAAGTTTTAGAAGCAGAAGGCAGTATTAGATGCTTGTTACAAGTAGAGCCGGCCCAAGGGGTAAGCAAACTAACCCGCTTAAAACTTCTTATTTATGATGACTTTTGAAATTGGGAGGTCAGAGCTCAAAAAAAAAAAAAAAAAGTTTAAATTACCCAGAAAAAAACTTGATATGTGCAACTCTAGTTATATTAACAATCCTAATTTAACTTCAGTATTCTCTACTTATTTACATTTAATATTTTTGCAGATAAATCTGGATAATTAACTGCCATTATTCAGCGACTACTTGTGAGAACAACCTTTAAAGGGTTATGCAGAAACACCCGCCCTACCCAATGGGCTGGCTCTGGTTGTAAGGACTAATGATGGTCCATTTAAAACATTGCCTTCCGTTCTCTGCTAGGATTAAACATTGGTGCTGAAAACAGTGTCCACATGAACACAGAGACACACATAGTTTAGGAGACTGTCTGATGGTTTATTTATTTGTGCAGAACTTACAGAAACTTTAGAATATTTTTTAAATTTTATGAACTTGATTTTGTTTTTTCTATTCACAGAGTCTGTAAAAAACTGATAAAAGATTTTAGAGGTTGAGGTTTTCTCTAAATCCTGGGATGTCTTTTGCTGCTTTTTTATTCTAAACCAATGTGACGTATTCCTTCTTTCTTGCCAACACATTTCTTTAGATTCATTTTTGTTGTTGTTTCACCAGTTTGAGCAAATAGGGTTTTCTCATTTAGGGTGCTAATTCTTTGGGCTTTCATTTGAATGTGGAAAGACAAAAAAAAAAAAAAAAAAGTTGCAGCTGTGAGTTTTTATTAGCACGTTTTCTATTTGTGGGTTTGCGCCCCACAGCTTTACCCAGGCAAACTCTCTGCGATGGGTAGATTGTGTGAGGCATGTGGTACATTATGCTGTTGTTCCACAGGAGGTGTGCAAAGCAATTTTCAACTACCAGAATAGAAGTCGCATAGGTTCTCACTTGGCCCGAGTGAGAATTGAGCTGATTTAGTGTGAGAACGAGGAAACTGAGTAAAAGTGAGCAAGCCTCAGTCAGCGTCAGTCGCTTTCCACACGCCGTGGAATGATTCCGTCAACATTTGAAGTTGCACCACTGCAGTGCTGTAGGAAATTTAAAAAAAAGGAATTTGGCTTCCCCACAGATTCGCTAAACAGATCTTGTGTCCTTGTGCCTTATGATTCAATCTGCAGACTGGTTCTGCAGTAACCGGCATGGTAGTGGTAGGATTCAATGATAATGTCAGAAATGTAAAATGTTGTTTTTTTGTTGTTTTTTTTTTGGTGTTTTTATGGGCTCTCTGCCACTGTCTTTTTGAAATTTGAGGGAGAGAAATTTTAAGCCAGCCTGAGCCTTGCAAATCTGTGGGTATGATATTTATGCAGATAAATGATCCTTTTTATTTCTCCAAACAGCAATTTGAGACAAGGTTGTTCTAATGAAATGGCTTAACACTAGATATACAGCGTCCTCCACAATTATTGGCACCCCTGGTAAAGATCTGTTCAAGATCCTTTTACAGACCCTCAGAAAAACTTAGAAAGTAGGATTTACAAAAAAAAAAAAAAGATTGTTTTCAAATTTCTTATATATGTAATTATTCACACTGTGTTTTTTTTTTGCCCTTATTAATTCAGTTTACTTATATTCACTATTTTGTAGTGAGAGATTATGTTACATCAATTAATGAAAAGGCTTTTTGATGCAGAGGTACCAAAACTTGAGTAGGATGCTGTTCCATTACAGTTATTATGTTTCTTTATAAACCAAGTGATTAAAAGGTAGCCAGTTAACATGGATGCTTAACTCCTGCAGTATAACTTCTAAACCACTGACTGTGAGAAGCTAAAGCTTTGTGAAATGCACCGGCGGGCCTGTGCACTGGGTGGGTGCAACATCTTGTGGAGTGCAATGAACTTGCATGACGTCCAGACTTTGTTGGTGTGACTTTAAAATGCAATTTGTGTTCTATGTGTTTCTGTAGTTGGCATGAATTTCTCTCTTAAATAAGATAGTTTCTTAGCCATCTTATTTGACTGTAGCATGAAATTTCCACTTAAGTTATTAACATTTTATTTAAAGGTTGCGCTCCGAGAAGCTGAATAACATTTAGTGTCTTGAAGGTCTTTTTTGGCATTGGAACCTATCAAGGTTCTTGTCTTTGTAAGTGACTTTATTCACATGTCTTTGACAACTCAATGTAGCATTAAAGCATTTAGCATTTGCATTTTTAGGGTATAATGTGAGGAGATCAAAAGACATGAGCTTGAAATCTAATTTAGAAGATCTGTTTGATGCCACAGACGTCCCCTTGTTATGCTGTTACTATTAACATAATGAAATAAGGTTAATCTTGTGATTTAAATTTTTTTTTTTGATGGTTTGGGTATTAAAGTGAATAAGTATACGCAAAGCATTTCATGTTTCTAAACAGCTTGCATGTATAGGTGAATGAAATGTGCAAAGTAAAAGCTTCCTAGGTGACAGATATGTAGATGTTTGATTTTCTGGAACTTTTGTTATTGGGGCTTTAATTGCAGTTACTAAACACCTTGATGAAGATGTGGGAGTTTTTATTGTATACAAAAAAAAGAAAAAAGCACGTGATGCCAACAAGCCAAAGTTACATGTTCTCACATTTTGATATTGGATGTATTTTCTTCATATTGTTTTTTTTTATTTTTTTATTATTATTCTCCCTCTGTGTCTCATCCTTGGGGCACTTCTTCCTACTTTTCTGGCTGGTATCCCTGCTTCATTGTGAGGCCTGGTGACGGAGAGAGCACCTCACAATAATTTGCTTGCTTTGGTGTCTCCTCTCTTGTGCCTTTAGTGAAATCTCACTTTCAGTTCTATACAGAATGACAGCAATGCACCGATGGCCATCTGAGCTCATGTGTTTGTCTGTGAAGCCAAGAAACATACAACACATTAACGTAAAAGAGAGTAGCTTTTTTTTAAGATTAAGCGTCTTGGATAATAAATGAGTTGGCTTCCTGTTATGTTAAGTAATTTAATAACTTTAATCAATAACCTGAAGAGCTTAACATGTTTAATGTGTATTGTCATCTATGCTAAAGCTGCACCACAGGTGACTTGAGTGCTGAAACAAGTAGGAAACTAGCAGTTTCTGCTGCACTCTTCCAGGTGCCTGCTCCTTCTCTTGTGTAGCCTAACAATAACTTTTGTATTCTCTCTATATACTCATCTCGATCAGCGTTAAGATACCGTGTTCTGTTTTTCGCTCTCTCCAAGTCAAATCCAATTATTGCTTCCACTGTTTATCTGCCATTTTATATTGCAATCACACATAGTATCATTTCAGTTGAAGCCTAACAATAGGCTGGATTAAAAGCAAAACTATTGGCTGTGATAGCTATATGTGTGCTTTTATGAAGATGGGGATTATCCAAAGTACAGCAAAACGTTGTAAATTTGATCAATTCCAGCTGAAAGTAACTTCTCACCTTTTTAAGTGCACAGCACATTGTATTAACTGAGTTAGACTGTAAGTAGGAATGTATGCAGTCAGTTATATTGACAGACTTGCTGTAATTTACTCCTGGTCGATACTGTAATTGTAAGTGGATTGTATCTATGGTATAGTATTGTTATGCACTTTTGTTTCCATGAACTCTTATGGGTGTTATTTACAGTCAGTGTTTATGTTATGTTATAAAAGTTAAAAAGAAAAGAGCACACCACACTCTCATGTTATTAAGGGCTTTGACATAAAAAAGAAAAAAAAAGAACTGAATGTTTTTTGCTGCTGTTGCAAAAAAGTTTTGAGACTAAAAATTTTGTAACATTTTTAAACCACTGTGATTTGTACAAAATTTAAAAAAAAAAAGAAATACAGAAAAACATTTTTTTTCTGCCATTTCAGTATTTTGATGTTTGACTTGAATTTTATTAAATCTGTTAATCTTTTAAAAAATGTCTTGAGTGTCGTAATTGTGTGATTTTCTTTTAATTTTTTATCAGCGTCCATTTTAGTTTTAAAAATGGAAATATATATATATATATAATATGTATAACAAGTTATACTTGAACCAGTTTTGAAATGGTTCACAATCTTCTGACAGAATGAGTTGAATTAATTTAAACTTGTTGGTTTACCGCAAACTTTCATTTGCAGTAAACTCTCAGAAGCTTAACAATGGGCTGTTTTAGCCATTCATAAACCTGTCTAAATGTGTATTTGAGGTTCTTAGGCTATTGGAAACATCAAATTTGTACTGGTTTTAACCACGAGATGCAAATTGCCACCATTTTAGCAGGACGACCACACAAAACATACAGCAAGAACTAGAATAAAATGGTTTGGATCAAATGTTGGAATGGTCTCAGTCCAAATTTAACTAAGAACCTGTGGCAGTATCCAACACTCGTTGGAGTAACTGCTTCTATCTCCAGCAAAGTACCTCCTGCTGTGAAGAGCACGTGGGAAGAGAAAGAGCTGAAGAAGTGTGAACCAAATTTTCAGCTGACTTTCTTTAAATCTAGTTAAGGTCTGTGTGTTGGTACGAGGGAACTAGAAAGGTTTAGCTATAATTGTGGTGGTTTCTCTGCTGAGGTATAAATGTGTGCGGTTCCACTAAAGCACATGGCATAAACTAGTGTTAATAAAAAGTCAAAATAAAAGGCAAACGAAATACTTTTTTTTAAAACCACAATTATTCTGTTTTTTGTTTTTTTTTCCCCTCCAGTTTATCACTACCCTAAAGCATTAAGCTTCACACTCAGGAACACTAAGGTTGATGCAGCTTTGCCACCTTGTGGCGAAAAAGGAGCCATGCAGCCGCCGTGTGCAACGTCGAAAGAAAAATAACAGAACTCGAACTACTAATTTAAAACGACATCTTGTCCTGTTACATATTATCAAAGGAAAAGAGAGAGAGAGTGAGAGAGAGAGAGAGAGAGAGACAGACGCGTGTATCCAAAAGATCAACACACTGGGAGCTGTAGGTTTTAATTACGCAGATAAAAGGATCACACACACACACACACACACACACACACCCACAGCAACATGGGGGATGAAGTTGCAATGACGACATTTAGTGATGTGGCTGATAATTGATACTTTCAAAGGGTCATTGGGGAAGGTAGCGCCACAGAGCAGAAGAATATTTGAGTGTAGGTGCTATTTTTACATGTGTCCGTTACAGCCACGCCAGTTTTCCTAGGAAAATGCACTGGTCCGAAGTTAACAAGCTGACTTTTACTAGACGGTGACGTGCATCAGTTTCCCTTTGATTCCCCTGTTAAATAGGCAATCAAATATCCCCGTTGTAGCCAGCGCCGTGGTCGCCGCCATCAGTTCAGCGCTGATTACAGACCTCTCGGCAGAGCAAGTCCGAGTCGCGGACTGTGTTCAAAATTCCCACAAAACCTTGCCCCTGCTCGCAGCGCGCAGCTTTGGGAGTCACCGAGAAGAGCTGACATCACCACATCTGGATGTCATTTCCTTTGCTTCTCCTTAGAAGCAGATAAAGTAGAGTCGACGTAAATGTACGAGCGCTCGTTCACTGTCGGGATTTGTCGATCAGCGGAAAAATTTGGCTCTGAAGGAGCTGACGGAGGATTCGTCGCAATCTTGACATCTTAGAGCGAGGATCTACATGAATCCATCACCGTTACATTTTTTAAATTTTTGTCCACATTAAGAAGCTAAAAATGTTCATGTCTTTGGAGGTTTACAGTCTAAAATGGTCAAACACACCAATATGGCAGCAGGCTACTAAATGAAAGAGCCACACTGCATAATGTGCAGCATGTTGAAGCAAACATCACTCCTCTAACCATACATAATGTCTTTTATTAAGATTTTACATTATATACCAACACAATCTGGCACATTTCGTGCAGTGGGAAGAAATTGATACGTGCTTTTAAAGATTTTTTACAAATAACAAACTAGAAATTTATTCCTTTATATCCAGCCCAATTTCCTAAGTCACACCTAAATAAAAAATAGTGAAACCATCTTCCTTCAGAAGTCACCTTCCAAAATGTTATGCATGGCAAAAAGCAGTAGAAACACGGTGAAACACTTTGTGAAACACGGTGGTGGCAGCACCATGCTGTGAGGATTCTTTTCTTCAGTCTGGACGGTGAAGGTAGTTGAAGGCGTTGGGAAGATGGATGAAGCTAAATATGGGACAATCCTGGAAGAAAAACACACAGACCTTAACAGTTGGGAGGGGGTGGGGGGTTCCGAAAGGTCAGTGGTTTACAGCTAGATGATGTTCATCTTCACTGGGTTTTTTTCTGAAAAACAGTCGTTAAATTTGTCAACCTCCAGCTGACCTGAGTGGCAAGGTTCAGATTTTTATTTGATTAAAAAAAAAAAAACACACACACACACACACACAATTTTCTTTCCACTTTCACCTAAAAGTCCTGTAAAAGACAATAAAGTGTGTAACTAAACGTGAAAAAGATCAAGAATTACATGCGAAAGACGCTACCCGAGGGAGGGCAACAGATGCAGTAACAGCACATTCCTCCATGTTGTCAGGTCTCCTTATAATTAATTTGCTTGATGTTGATCCAGACCTCCCTTTGTTTTCCATAAACAAACCCTGGACACACGTCTTCAAATCTGAGCCTTTCAAATCTAAATATTTGTAGCTGTGACACCGCAGTATAAAGAAATTGTAAGTAAAGAACTGTTTTGTTTTAATAGTCTGAAAGTTGCATAGGCTTTTAGTTGTTTAGGCCTGTCATATTTCATGTAAAAGAAACTTTGTGGAAGCCAAATGGCTTTGTTCACAAAAGCTTCATTGATTCCCAAAAGAAAGTTAAAAATGGGGGCGGGGGGGATCCAATTTAGAAAATCCTATTTTGCTGAATGTAATTTTTAAATGTAACATAGCACATTTACACTAACACTCGTGTGGCTGACTATAGTGCACATGCCGAGAGATATCTCAAAGTTGCTGTGAAGCTGCATAGCTGAGCACTGACCTCACCTGGAAGACTGATGAGAAGACTTCCAGATTCACAGAATGTGTGCAGATCAGAGCCAAAAGATAAGCGTGACGTCGCTTTACGTTTTTGTTTCTGGCCTGGCTGTGCGTTCGCCATGTTCCCTTCCTGTTATCAGCTCTGTCTGTCTGTCTCTGACTTGACCCTAATTGTCTTTCAAGGTGACATCCTTGTGGTATTTGCCTCTTTCTGACAGCTTTGTGATTTCCTGTGTAACAGATTAATATGTGTTATAGGTAATTCAACTCACTTCTTTTTAAGTCTTTCCCACATACTCCTCTTCTATATGTATGCCTAAAATTAAATGATGCAATGACAAATTGTGACCACAGATCTAAATGTAATTTGTCTACATGATTTACAGTGACCCAGTCACAGACCTAAAGCAACTTGTAAAAAAAACCAAATGTATATTAATAATCCGGATTCAATCTGATTTGTTTTTTGCTATTCAGCAAAAAAGCCTACAGATGTGGAAACCTGGTTGACTTGTGACTCAGAGGAGCAGACTAAAAAAAAAATAAAAAAAGTTTTTTTCAAACCATGTCTAATTTTTTGTTCCCCTTGAAGATTATATTGTACTTTGTGTTGGTTAATCATATGTTCTTTCAGTAAAATACACCAAAGTAAGTGATTTTAACAAGATTTCACTCGTGTATGAAAGCCTTTGCAAGGCACTGACACTGTCTGGTAAAATAAATTAAAACACCTGGAAAATACTGGGATATGTAATGAGATAGTACAAAGTTTGAGGTGGCCTTAAGTCAGGGTGGGGGTGGGGGGGGATAAAATCATTGTGTAGTTTAAAGTTAGTTCAAACGTCAGCTCTGCTAAAGTGTCTCCTGGAAAACAAGTGAGTTCACGAGATAATTTGGACACTGAGCTGCCTTACTTTTGATAAATGCCTAGTTTGAGGTCGATGTGCCAAACAACTACACAGTTTCCTTCTTCTGCTTCTGCTTCTGCTTCTGCTTCTGCTTCTGCTCACCCGTCAATGACCTGTGCAGAAACATTTATTCAGTTAGGTGTTGTTGTTTGAAAAGCAGCCACTTGGAACAATACCCAATATCGATGTTAAAACATGAGCTATAGTCAAACCCCGTCATGCTAGAATCCGAGGAATGTGTTGCAGTTACCAGTTTTGATAAGCGGAAGAATGTTCTCCAGCGTGATCTGGCACAAAGATTTATTTCAGTTGAACTGCATAGTTTCCCCGCTAATTACCTCTCTTGTCATTGCACAATAAATAAACGGGATCGAATCTAGACAAGTGGATAAAATCATGCATGTCGAGGTCAGACGGTGTGAAATTCATTGGCGCAAAAGTCAACATGTTTGAATATCTTGCAGTGAAGTGTGGTCCTAAGGACAACTTGAACACAAATACTCATGAAGGGTCAACAGTTTTTCTTGCCAATTGAAGGATCTCACACAGGCATTTTGGCAAACATATTGCCGGTGCGGCGCAACAAATCAGCAGTGCAGAGCTCAAGGTGTGACTCAGATACTCCAAAGGTGTTGTCTGACCTTTCACCACGCTCTAGTCCTGAATTCATGAAAACCTTGTTATACCCCAATAAAGATCTGCAATTTGACAAACCTCCAAAGAAGGAGCTTAGTTGAAGACGAAGATGTTTCATGTAACACCTTAAGCTCATAGGTCACTCATATGAACTACAGTTGTTTTCCAAGACGTCTGTGTGAGGTAAAGAGCTTAGTGGGAACAAAAGGGACCCTTGGAGGACGTGTCTGACTGGACCACTCAGCACCCTGTCACCCACACTCAGACCACTGGTTTAGACTGTGCCAGGAAGACAGGAAACTGAACAATCAGACTCCCACCACTGGAAAAGAAAACTCACTAAATGGGGGGGTTGGGGAAAGAAATCCCCCATTAGCTCACATTAACACATATGTACAGACAGACACAGACACAGACACACACACAGACGCACGTACGCACACAAATCCCCACCGGACTTACAAAACTCCCACATTTATACCCCATCCTCAACAACAGCTGCCACCGCACCCCAGCAGAGGAAATGCCAAAGTCCTCTGAAGTGGAGCATAGCAGCACTGCAGTTCTCATCCACCATGAAGGGCTGGGAGGCTGGAAAGGCAGGAGAGCTCCTAATAGCAGGAAGTTGTAAGAATAATGCCGGCGCGAGGATGTCACGCTCCTTGTCCTGCCAACTCCAGCCAAATCAGCAGAGTCACAGAACTCTGAGAGGAAATGGATTAAAAGTGTGTGTGGGGTAAGAGCGCACTCAGCACTAAACAAGTCCTGCCTGAAGGCATTAAATTTGCTAAGTGTCATATGGGCTTTTGTTGAACTAGCTATTGAAATGAACATATCATATGTATCACCATATATAGTCTAGATATTTCTTCAATAGGTGAAATTCATAATGTTGAACTCCATTTTTGCCTGTAGATTACATTAAGTGTTGTAAAACCTCAAAGTAACAGGAGAAAACCCTGAGAACAAAACCTACATTTTTGTTAGAGGTGTGAATACTTTTTTTCTAATTTTATCTCATATTGGCCACCAAATTAAATGTATTTTAGTTAGTTAGTTTTTTTTTTTTTATCCACCAACACATAGTAGTGCATAATTGTGAAATTATATGAATCTGGGACAGATTCTGATCTGAAAGCACGTCATTGTATGTTGCCTTGGAGTGAAACTCCTCTCCAGTCTCATGTTTTCCAGCCTTTTTTCAGTTTTTCTTTCCAGATTGCTCTGTTTTTAGCTATCAGTCCTCCTGTTAACTCTTAACCGTTTCCTTTTCTTGCTGAAGAAAACCATCCCTGCAGCATGAGGCTGTCACCACCTTGATCAATGGTCTGCTCAAGGTGTTAGCTTCTCCACAACTTTGCCCCAGACCTGCCCGCCTTGTTGCTTGATCATCACGCCGTTTATCCTCTGAAGCCTTCACAGAAAAGCTGTGTCATTTTTTTTAAAAAACATCTTGAAAATTATATATTATTGTCTTGTTGTATGAATACTTTTGCGAGACACTCTAAAAGAAAATTTTTAGGCTTTTCTTTCACTGGGGGCTGTATGTGTCTGTGTCAATGTTCTTCAGAGAGCTTCTCTGAAGAACATAAATCAAAAGATCTGTATCATGGAAAAATAAGCAAACAAAACAATTCTTGTGAATAACACAGGCATGAGACTTCAGGGTGTAAAAACCTGTGACTTTTATCCTCTGCATCTTTCCTGGATTATCTAAGAATGGCAGCTAAGCAAATTAAAGAGCTCAGGGACATTCACATAATCCACAATCCTAAAACCCTTGTGCTAGTGACCCACTGCACGAGTATGCACAGTGTGTGTGTGACTGTAGTGCAAATGCAGTCTAAGAGTCTGTTGTCAGCTTGTATGAGTGTGTGTGACTGAAGAGACCCCCAGTTGCTCTTTAAAGCTGAGACTGCTTTTTATTTTTTTATTTTCTGGAATAATCAGACCCAGTTCCCATGAAATCGGTCCTCTCCGCGGCTTGTTGAGAGATAGCCTGTTCTGTAGCTGGTTTTCCTGCAGTCCGCCAAGGCCCATTGGGGGCCATTTTAAAGACAAGAAAGGATTTAGAAAGCCCGTCAGAAGAACCACAACCGCACTGGACTTTAACCACTGCAGCTTCTATCAACAGCATATTTGATCTAACAAAGCTCTTTTATTAACGCAATTACCACCAAATGAATAAAATGACCCATTTATTCTGCATGCTGAAAGAGTGTAATTTACTGCAATGTGACATCAAAACATATTAGAATATTATTGAAAAGTTTGATATCTCGTAGATTTATTGAATATGACTTACAGCTTAATTTTTTTTTTTTTTTTTTTTTTTTTTTAGAAATTTTTAATATAACATAAAACCAACACAGATAGCTGCTTGTACCCGTTCTTCTGGTGGCTTCTTCTTGTTGAAGGGAAGTTTTTCCTCTCCTTTTGAATAATTAACTGAGCTTCCTGCACTTTTTGATAACTAGGATCAACTGGATGTGTGTATGATTGAATACAATTTTTTTTGCTTTTTTTTTGTAAAGTGACTCAAGACGACATTTGTTGTGAAGTGGTGCTATATAAATAAAACTGTATTGAACTGAATTGAAGTTATGTTATGGTCATGTGAAGACCTAAACAATCATGTTGTTGTTCTGCAAACACCAGGAACACAATAGTTTTGTGTTTGCACACACGTATCATGGATACGTGTGTGCGCGCGGTGGCTCTTGAAAAGCTGACTATAACAGAAGCAATAACACAATAACTGTTTAAACTTTTTTTTTTTGAAATACTATGAGTTTCAATTGTGTTTAATTTTCCTTTAGCATCAATAAAGTGTTTTATTTTTTAATTTGAACTGAATTTGAAAGGCAGCAGCTCCTCCAAACTTAAACTGACTTTGCAATCCTCTCCAGGTTTCCTTGGTACTTGTTAAAGGTTTTCCTACCACATTTGTTTGGTCCACCAAATATGCCATTGATATCGTTTGTTAAAAGCACTGAATATGTCCATTTTCTTTAGTGATGACCTTTTGTGAGTTGTGGAGGGTGTCATTGACCATCTGCTGAGCGACTGTTTTTTTATTTATTAAATCTGTATAAGATATAATATTGCATGTAATATTCTAGTTTTAAATATCTGTAAACCATAAACAGTCGGTATTAACAGTGATAAATTATTTAGTGTCTGAGTGCAATGAGTATTACACTGGTTTCAGCTTTGGAACTGAATTACTATAATAATAACAATAATAATAATAATAATAATAATAATAATAATAATAATAACAATTACATTTCCGAGATATTCAAATTTTCTGCTGCATAACAGCCGATGTGCAATAGATAGGCTTTTACACACTTCATGAACGGCTAATGTTGCCATTTGACTTGCAGTGGAGCACCTTTCCTCCCAACGACCCAGTGAGTGAAGTCATTATGCTTTCCACTCTCTCAACAGGAGGTGGGGCTTTGGGCGAAAACTTATTCCACCCAGCCTCACAAAGACCAGCGTGCAGTCACAGCCTCTCCTCCAAGCTGTGAGTGCGCACACATCGCCCGCTCTGGTTTGGAACTACATCGCCTTGAATCTGCAACACTTTTTCTGAGCGTCTTTTCGTGGCCGATCGTTAACTACTGTGTGGCCGATTCCATAAGATTGCCCCCTTCTCTCTCTCTCTCTCCCCACCCTTCAAAAAAAAAAAAGCCCCCCCACCAGGACCCGTGAACACTTGAAGCTGTGCGGGAGTGGTCCGGGAACTTTTTCGTTTTGTTTTGTTTTGTTGCCATAATGAGCAGGCAAACGGTCAACCTTGACACCTACAGCCTGTCGCTGCTCACGGCCAAAGAGGACATTCTCAACCTCCGCTCCTCCACCAACTGGTAAAACTTTTTATTAACGCGTTTAGTCTGAAAGTGATACTTTCATGCTTTTGTTGGAACTTCCTTGCTCTTCACGTTGTTTCAGTGTCACAGTTGTGCACAACGAGAGTGCGCACACAGTTGCGTAAGGGGAGGTTTGATTTGAATTAATCCAGTCAGAGATGTAGAAGTGGCCAACTTAGGAAGCTGCACGCAACTTCTGCTATATTTACCAGCTCAGCGGTAGCAGATGTGTGCAACTGTGGTTTATCGCGATGGGGTGATGCACTGACGCTGGGGAGAGCAGCACCTGGCCTGCAGCCTGCTGCTGGCCTCACCCTGGCCCTGCGATCCGGGACTGCTGCCTCTCTGATGGGAGCTCTCCTGGGATCGTGTTTCTGCTGGTGTGCTGATCTCTGACAGGGCTCGTTTTTCAGAGAGAGAGAGAGACTGTTTAATTTTGACGGATAACACTGCATTCATAAGAAACACTTGACGCTGTACACATATTAGATGTCTGCAATAAATGGTGTCTGTTGAGTTCAAAAATATTTGTAGAATTATAGTGTTTTCCTTTTTCTTTTTCTTTTTTTCTTGCTGGCATATTAAAGCATGTCATGTTGTAACTTGACTACCTGACTCTTTGCTTTAGCTTTACTCTCTGTCTCTTTGTCCCAAAGATTGGTCAGTCTGTCACTGTGGCAATGGATCCATCTTTTCAAACAAAAGCAGCCTATTTTTCTTTGCATTTCCTTCTTGTTTACACTTCAATTATTAGGGGCGGGGTTCTCTTTAGGCACAAATGTGTCACCTCTAACATATTTCTCATTAGGCATACTTTGGTAGTACTGGGTAAGATCTCCTTTGGGCTTCAGCACTGCCCAAATTGCTTTTGTTTTGCATTGAACAACAAATGGAAAATACAGACCAAAATCTGACGTATTGACAAAAGACTTCAAAAAGACTTTTCATCCACGATGTGACTCTCTTGTGATTGGGTTGAGCGCTTGAAACTTTGAGACAGTTGGAGTACAATGAAGTCATTGCCACCTTCAAGAACCCAGTTTGAGGTGATTTGGACTTTGGTAATTGGTGCATTATGCATTATCCTTCCAGTGTTATCCATTTGAAGATGGGTTCACTGTGGTCATACGGGAATGGACATCTGGTAGTCTGTGGCATTTAAACGATTCACAACGAAGATGCCTCTGTGCCGAGTGTCTCTATGGTTCCTTCGTAGCAAACAGAAGGGGCAGCTGGCATGGTCTTCAGCTGCAGATGGTTGTCTGATTCATGGTACGATTTGTTGTTTGTTCAGCATACCTTGGTTGCAATGAGTAGTTATTCAAGCTACTTTTCCCTTGACATATTCTCAATCTAACCTGCCTATTCTCCTCTAGACTCACATCAGTGAGGCATTTTCTTACACACACCTACTGCTCACTGGATATTTTGCTTTTCAGAACTTTCCTTGTTAACCTGCAAGATGGTCTTTTCTTTCTGACTTTGCTATTGAGTTTGCTTTATTAAGCATTCACTGAGCAGGTCTTGATTGGAAATAGCAAGAACTTTACACTGGTTAATTATCATTTTCTTAAAGCCTTGGTGTCTGAAAATAGGAAAAAAAAGAGAAAAAAACCCCAGAGAGAATCACTTAACAAGCTGAGTAAGTGAAGTGGGAAAGGAATTTGGCAATGTTTAAGCTCCACCCAGTCTTTCAGTGCGATTTGGAAGGATTTAAGGATTGAGGAGTTGTCCATCCAAGCTAATATGTATGTTTTTAATGTAGACATGAACATGTGCGTCTCAAGGCACTGGAGAGTTTGTTTAGAATGGGGTGAGAGGCTTGGTTCACTGAAGGATCCCGCCCCCCACTGTGTGACCTTGGGGTCCGTGTGTGCATTATCTAATGACCTTGTCTTCTGAATGGGAAGCAGGGCTTTTGTCAGCAAGGCTACCAAAAAAAAGAGAGGAGCGTTTTCAATGCGTCCTTCATTCGGACCTCCGTGCTCTGTGTAGGGCTTTGAAAGCCTCCGCCTATTCTCTTTGAACACCAAGAAGTTTGTTCCTTCTGGGCTGGAAACGTGCACTGTGTGCATGTGTTATGTGTTTGTTCATGTAATAAGAGAACTGAAGAAAAATAAACTGAAAAACGTCAGGTTTTATGTGATTGTGTAATCCTCTGTTCAGGAAACCACCACAGTTGCCTGGAAAAGAAATTCAGATTTTGATTTTACATCAAGGGTGAATTTAAATGCAACAATGAAAGCATACATTTCCTGGAGAGGCCCAAAATCAAGACCTGCAGCTGCTGAGCTAAACATGTAATAGCAAAGGAGTGCATGCTCACACATTACAGTTTAGTTTGAGTCATGCTAAGCTTCTCAGATGGGAGATCAATGCTTGTGAATGGCTAATTAGGGTAACACTTTATTTGAAGGGGGGTGAATAAGACTGTCATGACACTTTCATTAACATGACATAACACCTGTCATGAACCTGTCTTTGTTCTGACAACTTGACATTAACCAATAAATCATTACTGATATAAATTTGTTATAAAAGTATTACTGATTGCACTTTAAAAATGAGGTAACTTTATATTATTAAAGGTAAAGTTTAAACAGTAATGATTTCTTTGTTAATGTCAAGTTGTCATAACAAAGGCATTTTGAATAATGTCAAAATTGTATTAAAAGTGTCATAATTTACCGAATGACGCTTTATGACAACAGTCATAAATATTCATGAAGGCTTATTCATGTTCATGACAGGTGTTATGTCATGTTTATGATGGTGTCATGACAGTCTTATTCACCCCCCTTCAAATAAAGTGTTACCCTAATTAGCATATTGAGATCTTGTGGACTGTGACAGAGTCCTTCAAATGCATCTTTTCTGCAGGACATTGAAACTGTGTGTGAAGCTTTTGGAAAGACCCATAATTTTATTTTTATGTCAATATTTTTTAAAACATGCATTCACAATCCACTCTTTGAGTCATCTGTTTTCATAAGCTGTTTATTTTTTATGTTTAAGTAGGTTGTATTATTTACTATGCTGTACTTGGTTGAGTCTCAAGTCCAAAACATTGTGAGAATTTTGACTTGGAAAGTTAGACATTGTCAAGAATAATATCTAATATGACTGTGTGTATAAAAAGTTTATTTGCACCTCAGATAGTCTGTGTCACACTGAATCAGCGGCACTAAAGGTTTTGTGTAATCCCTAAAAATGAACATATTTCTTTAGTGTCTTTTAATGGAAACAGATTGTTATTGGCCTGTGATGCCAATACAAGTTAGCTTGGCTGCTGACCTTATAAATGCACATCCTGCTGGAAGGTGCACAGTTTGAATGTGATGTTTTACCCAATCAGAGACCTGGCTTCAGGTCTGAAAGCGGCTATAAGTCTGATTGACAATCAGTCAGGATTAAAAGGAAACAAACTATTTCAGACATAAGTGATGAAGTCAGTGTTATGTCTAACTTAAAAGAGACGACTTGGCAAAAGATCAATTTGTAGTTGTGTCTCTAGGCACTTTGCTAGAGGCAGCCTTTTATGGAAACAGTACCCTGTAAAATAAGCATAACATTAAAAAAAAATGTGGTTTTAAAACCTCAACATCAAATTAGCAAAATATGTCCGTAAGAAGCAGAAATATATAAATCTAGGACCTGACACATACCTGGCAAGTGTCATCTTATTTTCAAGACAAAATGCTATGTCTGTCCAAGCATCCTTGCTTGATATATTGTCTTTGATGTATCTAAAAAAAAAGAGGGTTTTCTAACCAGTTAGGCATAGCACCTGTAGGTGCAAATTAAAATGTAACCATCTCGCCTGTGTGTAGGTTGTATTTGGCGATCATTTTATGCAAATGATTCTGAAAATAGTCAAGTACAATGACTGAAATAAGTATTTTTCAGAAAACAACCTCTCTCTGAAATGTAAGGTTGATTTTTCAATCTGAAACAAAAAAACAACAACAAACTAGGTGTTTGGCCCTTTTGTCCATTTCTTTAGCTCTTGTCGGTGGGAAAATATTTCCAATTTACCCAGAGCAATGAAACAAAATTTATTGAGGTGGTTTTACTGGAATAGACATTGACACTTAATAATTGCTTAATGTTTACCAATGATCAGAAAGGATCTAACACTTCACAGGGAAAGTCTTTCAATGTGAACATTTTTGGGGGTTGAAATCTTGTGCAATCTGTCATCACATAGTAATAGATAGTTGCATTCACTCCCATTCTACCTCAAGCAACTCTGGCAACTTTTAAGACCTTAACTTTGCTTCAGTAAGTGTACAGATCATAAAAATCGCCTTCATATATTGAAACACAACACACCATCCCAATTTTAGATACAAATCTACATTAAAGAACTATTTGAGCGTTAGGGCTACCTTAGAGTTGGCTTAATGTATACTGATGACTAACACATTTTAATTTGTGACATTATTTTCTCCTCCAGCACCATGAACACAAGTAAATTACCAGTTTAAATAAGTGTTAGCTCCTCCATTTCAGCACAGGCCTGGGGTGTGTGTGCTGCTGCTACTTGCCAGAAATTTCCACTGGCTCATGCATGATTAATTGATACCTTAAGAGTCACTAAGTTTAAGGTTACTTACTTTTAAAATACACCTGTGGGCATAAAGAGAGCATAGTAGGAAGAGATACAAAATGTGTGTGTGTGTGTGTGTGTGTGTGTGTGTGTGTGTGTGTGTGTGTGTGTGTGTGTGTGTGTGCACGTGTGTGTGTCTGCTGATGCATCTGTTTATGATCATATAGTAGGAAACTATATCAAAAAGCTTCCCATAGTTTGAACTTCTTCTCCCAGGTTCTGCTTTTTTGCTCTGTTCCCTAGGTATCGACAAAGATTAACCTGTTGATAAAAGTCAAATTAACACCATCTTTTGATATACAGGCTCTTATGTAATCCCTATCTGAAGCTGTGTAAGACACTACAGATAACCTCGCTGCAGACGGGCGAGACAGCATTAGTTTTCACCATTGAGTCAAAACAAGGCCTCTGAAGTTGAGCACACGACCATGACGATGGAACCAGACTGATTGAGCTTTCACACAAATAACAGCATAGCGTAAAAGCAGCTTACTGAAAACGGGAAGTCAAGGAGTGTGCACTTTGAACCAATGCCCAGTCCCCTCTCTGATTTAGTCTCTCTCTGTGTTTGCTTCTTGCACAACACCTGGCACTGGCTACTCACGTGACATTGATCACTACTGATTTCCAAAGAAATGCTTGTGTTTTTGCTCTTGTTTATTTTTTCATTTTTTATTTTATTTACAGTGGAGCAATCGCAAAACCATTTTAATATATCTTGTTTGCATTCGATCATACTCGTTACCGGTTTAGGCTTGTAAAACTGGTATATATGCAAGGAAATAGCGAATTCTAAGTAATCAGGCCACATATCTCCAGTTTGAAAGACTGAAAGATATTGTACCATACCATGTGGGTTGTAACCTTTAACCAACCCGCTGCTGCCTGTGGGTGGCCTCTTTCACAATGATGATAGCTTTGCTATACTGGCTATTATACTGTGTTTCTCAACTTAGCAAAAACTTGGAGTCAGATTTCATAACGTATCACTTAACAACTGCTTTCTACCTTCCTAAATATTGTTTAGATTAATTTAGGCACTCACAATGAAGCTGCAGAGTAATGGCAGCCTTTAGACCTGATGAGACACGACTCCACATGGTAATACTGACTTAGTGCTGTGTGTGTGTACGTGTCTACTGTTTATGTTTGGGTACCCAGTTGGGTTGAAGACCACTAACTGACAAAAGTGGGACTGCCACGCAGAGCCTTTTAAAGGGTGCAATTAAAGTTTCATGACTTTATGGCACTCCCGTGCTGTTATTTGTCTTGGTGTCAAATGTCTTTTGGGAGCAAAATGACGATTTGCTCACTTAACAATTGAAACTTTGAGACTGTATCCAGCAGATATAATATAGCAGATATAATATTTGTGTTTTTACTCTCATTAAAAGTTTTTTTTTTTTTTTCTCCCAAATTTATGGAGCCTAGACCTGGTTTGTGGGCTCATGGTATAACAATGTTTAAAAAATTTACTGAGCGAAAACATCAAAGTAACTTGTAATATTGTTTCGTTGACATACATTATTTTGAAGAGATGCGAGAGAAAGTGCCAGATTTATCTGAGGTGTCTCTCTGGTTGTATGTAACATGCATGGACAGCCGGAGGAAGGTTATTAAACTTTTCTCACAAAAAATGCTGTTGTGGAAATTAAAATAAATGAACGTCATTCTTAACTTGACAAGGCCATTTTGAAGCTACAACTGGCAAGCTGGAGATGTCGTATCTGTAAAGCCGATGATTGGAGGCTAGCTTGTCAAGCACTTGTTTTACTTTTTAGAACTTTTTTAGGAGAACAATCAAAATATGTAATATTCTTTTACAGGGGTGTCTCACTTCAACTTCAACATGTTTCCTGCATGTTTTAAATGTGTTCCTATTCCAACATGGTTGATTGAAATGGGCATGATTAGTTCATCAGGTATGAAGAAATAGAAAAAAAAAAAATTGTAAATATACAAGCCTCACTTTAGATGCTGCAAAGTCATCTAAACCAATGGCATACTGAATTCTCAAAATCACTCAACCCTAAAGGCATTCTGTTTATTACAGTACCAAAAGGAATTGTCTCATTTTTAGGCCAACAGTGGTAGACACAACAAAATGTGTTATTGCTTCACTTAGAAAAGGATATGCGGGAAGACTCTTTGTTTGTGGAGCTTGTATTTATTTATTTTTCCTAATGCGCAAAAATTCCAGTTTGGTACGCAGTAAATGGTAGAACCAAGTAATATCGGTACTCCAGTTAAAACAGGTCTGTCTTAAAATAAATGCATTAAATCAATGTTAATCACAAGAGGAAGATATTCAGCATTATCATCAGTAGAGAGAGCGTCAGAAGAAGCTTTGGATAAAAAACGGAGAACAGTTTGCCCTGCCTTATATGAAGCTGGCATCATTTGGTGTCTAGAATGCCGATTAGATGGATTTTCTTGTACCAATTCAAAGAAAGGCTCCAGTCAAATTGAGGAATGTGACATTTCCCCAATATCAGGCTTATGAAATTAGTTTAATAAGGTTCTGATTTGTGGAGGTTTTCTTTAAAAAACAGTAAAAGTAAAAAAAAGTATTTGTGTGAAATGAACCAAAGGACCCATATTCCTACATTTTTGAAACAAAAATTACACTAACATTTTTTTTCCCCCAAGTTGTTGCTATCTAACACAGAAACTTCAGAAATGATCTGTTTATTGTAATTCATCAACGCCAGGCTGTAGCTCAGAGTGGTTATGACTTATAATCCTTTTAAAAGTTTCTGTGAGAGTTCCTGTGTACAAAAAACAAAACTCTGGACATTAAGTACATTAAAACTGATTTTCTAATCATGCAGATTTGTCGTGCGTGAATCTTTAGAGTAACAGAGGAACCAGTTCTTTTAGCCAAGATACTGGTTCTATTTCACTGAAAAGTCTGAACTCTGAGCTGTAAATGACGCCACATCCGTGTCGGTCACCATCTATCCTGAGGTCAGCAAATAGGAACTTAGAAATTCTTCACTTATGAACTTAGGTAGCCTGTGGGTTTTGCACGTCCACACATGACAGCGTCATGAGTCCTGCTTTGATACGACTGGAATGTGATTCTTCCTTAACAAGGATTGACAGTGTTAATCTTTTTTAAGTGAAAATGCCCGGAAGGTTGCTGACTAAATGCAAATCTCAGTTAAAAAACCCCACATGTTTTTGTTTCATTTGTCTGTTTTTACCTTCATCTATAACTTGTAATCAGTTTGAATTTGACCCAAATCAGTGACGGGAACTGTTTGTTGCTTAGTTGGTGGAGTAACAAGGATATAGTTCAACTGCAGTACAATAGAAAGGCTTGAAAATAAAGAGAATGTTGTGCAAGTAACCATGTGCATGCTGAAACATTCTGTCATACTGTCAGTCTGTGCCAAGTATAACACAGCTATCATTCAGTGTTATTTTGCTTGTAATTGCACAATTATGAAATCACCACACACACAACCAACAGACAGAGCACACACCATAAAAAGGACATACACACTGCCTCATTCTTATTGCTGTTCTGACAACAGTAATCTGCGTCGCCATGGTTATTGCCCTGCTCCCCGGCTGTAGCTGTGGACTCTTATGGGTTAATTCGCACTTTGCAGGAAAGTTGCATTGAATGTGTTGTCTAGCCTGAGAACTTTAGCTGCCTTTCTCCTGTCGTGTTTATTCGCCTGGCTGTTGGGATTGATCAGTGGGTGCTGGTTGAGAGCTGAAGGGGTCCTGTTGTCCTGACGACCCCAATGGGAAAGCTGGGTTGTTTGCCAGGAGAAAAGCGAATGAATTGAGTGAGACGAGTGGAAAGGGACATGAAAGGCTGAGGTTGGGCAAAAGGGGACATTTCTTTGAGAAGACAGAGGAATAACTTGTCAAGAAGTGGCAAGAAAGAGAGAGAATTGTAGACGAATGGAGAGGTTGCAAAGACGAGAAAATGAGACACATTAAGGAAGCGATTGGAGATAAGATGTCTTTCTGCTTTTTACTGGGCCCATAATAACTATGATAAGGTGCAAGGGGGCAGAGGGGGTATTCTTGTGTTTATACAAGTCAGCATGAACAGGAAATGCCACATAGATCCCAGCAGACCATGATTTTAGGGGAATTATATCTTTTTTTTCTCTTCTTTCTTCCCATTGCCTGTAATGTGTACAACAGCAAATTCAGACACTCAATTTACCAACAATTTACTACACAGAGTTACCTAACATCTGCTCTGTGCTATTTTAATAAAATCATCTGCTCTTGTTTATGACATATTCCTCTGCCCTCTTTTGATTCCTCCAATATACGGTGATTGTTTCCCATTGAGATTCTATTGTCAGAGGTGCTCCTCCATTCATACCTGTCTACATCCCCTGGCACTTTTCATCCTTTTTTCTCAGTGGGAACTCTTGAATGGGTTTCCTTCTCTTCACTTGTTTTATCATATAACTTTTTAAAGTCAGGCCCTAATGGCAGTAAACCTCTTCCACGATTTTAAGTAGAAATTTCTTATATTTTTAACTGTATTTTATCAACAGGTGATCAGCTGATAAAAAAACTTCAATTAAACTCTGACTTGTGCATCTCTATGTCTTTTTGTGGAAGTCCCTATGGTTTAAAACATTTTGGCCACTTTGCATGCAAGATGAGATTAAAAAAAGGGGGGAAGGATACAGGTTTGCCAGTTAATATTAAACTTGTTTGGCTAATCTTTTATAATTTCTCATAATTCAATGTTTTCCATGTGTGTTCAAGGCTGTGTCTTAGATATACAAAACATACACACCTACTCTACAATAACACACCCTTATCTTTTGTGAAGGTTGTAATTATATCAGAGATACAGGAATGCTAATGCTCGGTGTGCAGTCGAAACGTGAGCTGCTCTGTTTGCACTGTGACCGCTCCATGTTATCTGTGGATTGTTTCAAGGCCGTAACATGAAGCTGTCGGAACCACCGTTTGTCTACACTTTGGCTCCTCATCTGATAACGCAGTGCTTGCTTCTGGGTCATTACTCTTGCTGTCGATGGCGTGTTTTGTCTGCGTTTCTTCCGAAATTGTTGTGTGGATCGACATCCGCAAAGCAGTAGCTTACTTTTTGTCTCTCTTGCCCCTCTCGGACCCCCGCCCACCCTGCCATTTGTTTCCATCTGCCTCAGCAAAGGGAGGGCTGTTTTCTCTCACTGGTCCTTGGCAGTGATTTAATTACTTATTTGTTTACTTTGTCATATTCCAAACTTCTCTGGCTCCGTGTTCTGCTGAGAACAGAGATTTTCCTCCCTCCCCTCATCCTTCAGCATTCCAACCAGTCCGTTCTGGCCTTTAGCTCCTCACCCCCACTGCCTGATATTGTATGCAATCTATTGTTTACATTTTAACCAAGTTTTCCTTCAATTAACTGACTGTCACTTTTTTGTTCTTTCATCCCCCCTCGACCCCCATCATGTCTGTCATATTGCTGTCTATTTACTATTCTCTCGGGGCCAAATAGTTTCAGTGGTCTGTAATGGTCTCCAGAGGGAGTCTGATTTGTCCTCCACCCTGTCAACTATTATACAGATCACTCAGTGTTTCTCACTGGGTGGATCTGAGCAAATGGTCAGATCCATTTGCTCAGATGGATCTGACCATCTGAGCAAACATAAAGTATACTGGGAGATGATTTTTATCTGCGAAAATGTTACTTCACCTGAAAATCTCTTCAGAAACTCTTAATTGTGCTGATATGCTGTTTCTTTTGTTCTTTGAACAATATTATATATGATATATTTATGTATTTGAAGTCATTGTAGCTTTGTAAATGTTCCAATAACGTCTTTGCTGCTCTCACTTTCTGAGTTTAGAAGCCTAACCTTTTTAGTAGATAAAAAATACAAATATATTTTTGCTTAAAAATTACCGGTATGTAATATAGAAATGCACTTCAGAAGTGAGAACAGTGCCTCAGTTCATAAGCTATTCATATTTATTCAGGCTTCTCTTTATAGATAGAAATGAAGAAGTTTGTTGCTGTTGCCATGTTAGCAAGACCCGTGTGACAAGATGAGTCACAAATTAAAGATTACTTATTTGTATCACAATTTCTTTGTGAAACTACTTGTGCACGGTCGATTTAAATGTCTGCTTTCAAAAATGAAAATGAGACGAACATACATCTTTTGATAGAGCAATATTTGACAATCATAATGTTTGGATTTATTGGACATTTACTTATTTTTGACTTGAAGGCACTCTTTACTACATCATTAAACTTTACAAAACCCATTTTAGAGCCTTGCCATCGTGTTTTGTAGAGCCAATTTGTAAAAGGGAATGCACTGGTTCATGTGCAGTGCTTGGTGGATTGCATCATAGGATGTTCTTATTATTTTGTTGACCCAACAAATCTTTTCCTTAAGCTGTTTTCCAAGGATTGTCTTCTCTAGAAAGTACAGCAGCAGGATATTATTCTTAGATTAATGGACCACATCAGTGCTTAAAGGCATCTTACTTGTGTTTTCTTTTTTTCCGTTATATCTCCTAAAATATGCCAAAGACTCACAAGCAGAATTAAAACCAACTTGGTTGCAGTTCCTCTTGCCCTCTGTACCACAATCATTGGTATTTTAATCACCAGTAGATTTCAATCTAATGCCTGTGATGGGTATTGATAACAGTGAAAGCTACATTTGAACCAATGAAGCTCCAGTGGCAGTATTTTGAAGGAGCCCTGACTGAACTCTTAATATCATGTCTTACTGACATAATGAGCCCTGAGAAGTTTTTACATAAACATCATTTTGACATCCAAGTTTAACCACTTAAAACGTGACCAAAAAAAAAAAAAAAAAAAAAAAAATAAAAAAAATAAAAAAAAAAAAAAAAAGAAACTGCACTCTTTCAGCAGTTTGAAGTGCTGGATAGGACAACATTAAAACCTAGTTTTAAAAGTAACTAGTGCATGCTTTTGCCCTGTGTCAATGCTTTATAGAAACATATCTTATTGCAATTTAAGCCAAATGTTGTTGACACTGAAATTGTTGCCCGTTCTTCATTGTAAATTAGCCGAAAGCTCAGGAAAATCAGATCGTATGCATCTGTGAATAGCAATATTCATTCTTCGCTACCGATCCTCAAGTGGATTGAAGTCTATTCCACTAACCAACCAAAAAATGGCGGGTTGGTTCATTGTAAGAGAGTCACTCTTGTGATGCAACTCGGGTGACCAAGCCCCAGCCAATCGGAGACCGACAATCTTCTGATGCTTTCAGTCTGACTCCACATGCGATTAGGTTCTAAGGAGGCTGGTACCATGACACTGTTAGCAGTTCCATGGTACCATTAGATGCCTCTCTGCTCCATCACACCTGAATCAAATTAATAGTTCATTTCCAGGCCTCTGCAGAGCTGAAGACATTTAGCCATCTGGCTTAGGTGTGTTGAAAAGGGATGCAACTAAGTGATGCAGAATAACTAAATTTGAGTACCTCTGCACTTGAGCCACATTCACCAAATAACTTTCACAGACACAGTCGCAGACACGCTCATTCAATAATAAGTAGATCAACAGGCGATGTGGGGTTAAGTGTGTTGCCCAGGGACACATCGACATGCAGGAGGAACCTTGGATCAAATCCAAAACTTTACTTTTGTAAGACCAATATTCTTCCCACTGAGTCACAGCAGCCACCAATGAGTCTATAGAGATGGGTCCGCTTTCCGTACCACCGTAGTTAGAAAAGGGAAGAAGGACAAAAAGAAAAAAAAAAAAGAAAACAGGTAGTATAAATATTACCTGTGATGCTTCACTCCACAGAATACACATGTACAGAATATTTCTGTATAAATATGTACACATATGTACACTCTTTCTCTTTTTCCACTCTCCTTCTCTTTGTAATATCCACCAAGTCATTTATTTTATTACTTCCTTCTTAGTCACAACCCCTCCTGATAAGTCTCCATATGTCTCTGACTGTTGTAGGAATGTGTGAAGCTCTGGGGCCGCTCTATAGAGACTGTATGAGTAACAAGCTCAGTGGCAAGAAAAAAAAAATAGGAAAAGAGGAAAAATGACTTTTTAAGCAGTCAGCTCTTGCTAGACTTATTTTGCCCATGTTTGGACAGAGGAAATGAGTGAGTTGTGCTACAGGGACGTCTCCGGGCTCCCCAACGCAACATAGACGGAGAGGTAGACTAAGAGACGAGTTAAAAATAGAAACAGGAGACAGGTCAGCTTTGAGCAGAAAATGAGGATTTGGGGAGCTGAAAGGGGGTAAAGGGAACAAAAACGCATTCATCCCTATTGCATGCAAGAATGAAATTAATAGATAATCTTTGGGCTAAAGAGAGAGTTTTATGAACAAAATAGAAAACTTTCTTGGAGGAAAAGGTGACTAGCTGTATTCCTTGAAAGTCTACAGAACTGAGATGATTCAGAGAAGGAGAAAAATAATAACATTTTGGTAAAGATCAGTCTGATATCTAAATATGGAATTCAAGTTGGGGGGGATCAAAAACAAAACAACACAATTTTGTCTCTGGTCCAAGGATTTATCCTTATCTGTTATTAAAGTGGTAGGATGAAAAAAAAAAAAAAATCTTCTGAAATTACATAACAAGAGAAGCATGCCCTGTGTTTTACCACACTCAAAGTGGATGCAGCCTTGGTGTAGGGGAATGTTTGCATTGTTGACGACAAGGTCTGCTTCTGCTAACCTTAAAATGATAGATCATAACATGTTTGTTGTTGGGGGGTTGGGGGGGGGCATGAAGGGTCTGAAAACCCCAAACAAACCACTGCAATTGCAACCGACTCAAAATTCCAGCAGATTTCCCTTTGTGTGGGAGCATGTCTGTGTTTGTAAACTGCTGGATGCCTTTTAGTGCTTTTTTTTTTTTTTTCATGGCTGTGTCGAGTTTCTAACCGTGGTAATAATGTCGAGATCTTATCTGTAGAACATACTATTTTGAAAACTTTATGTTTTAGATTATTATATTGCTTTGCCTCCACCTCCCCCCCCCCATCCTCCTCTTTTCACATCCCTTAATGGTGGCCTCTTTCTCTACTTTTCAAATCTCTCCTCTTCTCCTCCCTCTGAAGTCATAGCTGGCTGCATTTGGAGGTGGGCTGGAGTAGAGTGAGAAAGAGAGTCTGTTTTTCCCATCTGTTGCTCGCTCCATGTGTGTGGAGGGGCCTATCTGGTCTATTAGCTTAGGAGACTTTACAATTTCTGAAGCTGCTTATGCTACCATGGCACTGCAGTGATAAAAGTGGCACACAATGCAAACACCAGAGCTTCCTTTGGTTTATTGCACACTGTAGTTCATCTAGCAGACAATGCCATAATACAGCTGTGTCAGCAGCAATGGGGCGGTCAAGAGGGTGTAACTACAAAAACAGCCTGTATTTGAGTCTGATTGACATGGAGTGTCATCAGTTTGAGTTAAACCACTAAAAGACAAAATGAATCAACAACATGATGCATTTTGGTGCAGATAACAAGCATACTAACCTATCAATACATACAGAGCCTTGTCTCCAGAAGCTAACCGAAAGAGTAGAAAGCAAACCGTTCTATGAAAAGCGGGTCATACAGTCATCGACTGTATCCTAATGTAAATATAAATGATGTCATGTAAAACTAGTTATTAAGTGCAAAACCGAGTTTGGCATGTTTCTTTCTACTGTCTTCTGCACACAAGCTTACTGAGTTGTGAAGGTAATTGTCATGTTGTTGTTTTTCTTTTTTTTTTCATGTTGCATGTAGGGCCAAAAGGTAGATAGAAACTTAGGATGAACATGGTAGAGGTTTAATCATTTAATCAGAACACGTACATAACTTACTCAACAATACCAGGATGTGGTATATTTGAGCATGACCTAGACGTAGATATGTTATTCACGTTTACCATCATAACTGAAGATTTTAGGCATTGAAAACAGTTCACATTTAAACGTTTGATAACTGTTTGTTAAAAGACTAAAACAATTCAACTGTTGCCCTTTGATGCTTTCAATGCAAAGATTATTGTATTTGCAAAATCCGGCTGGTAGAACAAAGTGTGTGTCCCCCCCACACACACACACACACTCATTGTGTTGTCAAATGCATGCCTGCGCCCTGTGGGTGGAGAATTAGCTCATGGAGCTGGACTCAGAGGGACAGTGACATTTCCTTGTAGACACTGACCTTTAGGAACACTGGAGAACCAAGGATCCATAAACTTAGGCCAGTGCCTTGGTTTCGAATGAATGGAGCAATTGTACAGTTTTAAAATAAATGTTTTTCTAATTTAATTTTTATTTGATCATTTTCTTTTCCTCCAGCTTTCTACTTTTGCCCTTCTATGGCACCTTGTAGAGAAAATTTGCTATCATATACAGCTCTGGAAAAAAAATAAATAAGAGACCACTTTGAATGATCAGTTTCTCTGATTTTACATCTTGTAGGTACATTTTTGAGTAAAATGAATGCTGTTTTATTCTATGAACTATTGACAACATGTCTATGAAATTCCAAGCAAAAATTTATTATTTGCAGAAAATGAGAAATGGTCAAAATAACGAAAAAGATGCAGCGCTTTCAGAACTCAAATAATGCAAAAGAAAACAAGTTCATAATCATTTAGAAACAACAATACTGATGTTTTAACTCAGGAAGAGTTCAGAAATCAATATTTGGTGGAATAACCAGGAGGTTTTCAGTGGGGTTCTTGGTGTTTTCAGTGGTCTCTTAATTAAGGGTTAGGCTAATCCTAACCCCCCCTCTGTCATACTTTTCCTGTGTTACTTCTGCCACTTTAAATTAAACCCAAAGGAAACAAAGAGTTCATCAGCCTCATGAGAGAGAGAGAGACAGTGAGCTTTTTTAGGGACAAATTTGCAAAGTTTTTACTAAACAGACTTCAGAGAAGGTTTGCACTTTGCCTTGGTGACGTGATAGAAACCTTGTAAACATTTCCATTACAAGGACAATAAATAATAAATGAACACTGTTGTCCTGCCCACTCATGCAGTTGACCAGGATGCGACATGATGAATAGGGTGCACAATATGGTTAGTGTGTCCTCAGCGCACTAAGCTCACTAACCTGTTATGTGCTTTGTTCAATGGAAAGAGAGAACAAAGGCAGGTTTGTTGTGAAAAAGACATAACCGAGTGATTTATAGATGGAGATAATGGGCGTGCTAACAACTTGTACGCTAGACTTCTGCTGTTTTGTCCAGTTTGTCAGTAGCTAACCAACACATTTTTAAATGCTGTCTCCTCCTACTGCATACACACATCCCACATACTCACACAAGCATCTTTCACCTCTGACCTGCTGTAATGGCTGCTTATGGCCCCTCTCTACCCTGCTCCAGATGTTATTGACAAGGCGGAAGATTTACACACATTCAAATTCTTGTACTCTCATGCTAGATGAGTCACTTCGTCTCACTTTTAGACCATCCAGTCAAAGTTGTACTTGTCTTCTTCAAAGGACTCATGTAAATCAAGTTGATGTTCAAGACAAAGCTATCAATGAGTAGATAGTTGATTTAAATGCTGAACTTGTAATTTCTTTACCTCTTTTTCACTCTGTCTTCTTTATCACTCGAATCTGCCTTGGAGCATCAGCTACAAAACAAATTAATTATAGTGCTCTTAACTAAGCAATAGAGTTGTGTCTCAATGGTCTCATGAAAACACATCTTAAGTTGAGTTGCCACAGTGACAGTAGACTGACTGAAGGGTGTGGTAGGACAGGTTTTCACCTGCAAAATGCCTAAAACCTCAGAGCTCTAAGTAGCGCTGGTTGTGTTTGTTTCACACCGAGGAGCCATCCAAGTTTGAAGAAAGCTCTGTGAATGTT